>NC_064563.1:148811283-149111283 GCF_937001465.1 Orcinus orca
CAAAGAGCAGCGGTAAAGGAGGAACAGCAAACAGACGACTTTTAATAGAGTGCGACCCGCTGTGCAGGTGTGGGCTGTGGGGCGGGCGGCCGGGCGCCGGCCGGCGTGTCGGGACAGCGCAGGCGTAGGCGTACCGGGCCCTGGCGCCCTCAGCGCGCCCTCCGGAGAGCGGACGAGGAGCGCGGCGCCCGGGTTACAACACGCGTTTATTGCAGGGAGGCGCGGGTCGGAGGCTTCACCAGGCGAAGAGCGGGCGGCCGTCCTCCTTGGAGAGCTCGCACAGGCAGTTGAGCAGAAGCAGCGAGTCGCCCAGGAACTTGGGGGGCACGACGTCGATGACCAACTTGCGCAGGGCGGCCGGGCTGCTGTGCAGCGGGTTGGCGCGCAGGTCGGGCCGCTGCTTCAGGATGCCGTAGGTGTTGATGAGGAACTCGCTGAACACGGGGTGCACAGCGCGCTTGTAGCCCAGCCTCTCCAGGCACGCCGTCAGCGTCAGGTAGCGGTGCGTCAGCTCCAGCCGCTTCTTCTCGTCCACTGAGCCGTCCAGGGACTTGATGGACGTCTGTGGGCACAGGCGCGGGCGGGCGGGCAGAGCCGGGAACCCGCAGGCGGGGCCGTGGAGTGGGGCGGGAGGTGAGGCCCAGGCCCAGGGCCGGGGGCAGGGCAGGGGCTAGATTCCCCTAGCGCAGCTGTGTAGGTGGTGACACTGAGGCCCACAGCCAGGCCCCCACCAGGGGAGCCGTCCCCCAGTTGCCCTCCAGCACAGTGTCAGGGAGAGCAGGGAGCGGCACCCCAGGCTCGCAGAAGGTGTCTTGCCAGCTGGGGCTAAGCGTCAAAGTACTCCCCGGCCTGGAGCCACTCCTGAGATGGGACCAGCTCATCGTGTCCCCGGCACATCTGCCTCAGACACCACTCAGGCTCGCCCAGGGCTGCAGCTGCGTGGGCACCACGTGTGATGGGGCAGCAAGGGGACCCCGGGGCAGGGGGTGTTCTAGGGCAGGGAGGGCCCCCAGGCAGGGAGGCGCACCTGCTTGATCTTCTCAGGGATGTTGGACACAGTGAAGCCACAGAGCCGGGTCACCCCTGGGAAGACATAGGCCAGGATGCGCCAGTCCAGCTGGAAGGCGATCTCCCCAACGATGCGCCCGTCCTTCTCGGTGCCGGCAAAGCTCTGGATCTCTGCAAGGGGGAGGGGGGCGGGGGGGCCAGTGAGACAGGCTGGCCAGGACTCGGAGGGTCAGGGGCCACCCACCTTCCTCCTGCCTGTGCTCCAGGGTCCATTTCAGGGAGAGGACCGACCCGAACGCAGACACTGTGCGTTTGCGGTGAAGCCTCGGGAGCCCGGCAGAGCCTTCTGCAAGGCCCTGGTTGTGACCTGAGGGGGCACCCTCCTCCCCACTGACACCTGCCCTCCACTGTGAGGCCAACACAAATTTAAAAGGAAACTTTGAATTTTCTGTTGCCAAAGGGGAAAGAGAGCTTTCCTTTCCTCCCCGTTCTTGGCATGTTCCCTGAGCACCCTGATCCCAGGTCCTTTCTCCATCCCTCCCCCACTCCCCAACAAAGTGGGCGTAAACACTCTAAAAGCCTGTTTCACAGCCCAGCATTATTTTCTTGTCCCCGAGTCTGCTCAGCACCCAGTCTAAGTTGACCCCTCAGAGGCCCCAGCCCGGAGACCAGGTGAACTCGGGACGGGCTAGGCGTGTCCCCCACCTGAGGGTGGGTCTGGTTAACTGAAGGACATGTAAGTAACACGTGTGGATCCAGTCTGCGTAGCTCTGTCTCGGCAGCCCGCGTGCCTCGCATGCTGGGCTAGTGCTTGTTCGGTAATAAGACTTTCCTTTGTTGTGAATAGGATTGCTGCGCTGGCAGATTCTAATTTTAATTATTGCCCACCGTCACCCCGGCACATCAACCGCCCTCCCCTCCAAAACCTGCTCCCAAATCTCCCCTCCCCACAGCAGTCTCCGATGTCAGCAAGTCTTCCACCTGACAACCGTGATACGATCAATACCCTTCAAAACCACTGTGCTCTTTGAAGGTCACACTGCCCACTGTTATCACCGGGCGCACCTGACCTTGAGAGACGGCTGGGTGAGAAAGGGCCTGCCTCACGATGCCCGGGGCGCCCTCACCGACCAGGACACGCCCGGCTGGGGGGCGCGGGCTCTCGGCACAGCATCCGGTGCCTTCCACGCTCTGCCCTTTCTTCCCCACGGGAGACATTTAGTAACGTGCCCATTTCTAAAGCTTTTCCTAAAAGCCCTGCAACCTTCAAACCCGCCCGTGATCCAAACCCCTTCCAAGGGTGTCGGATGGTGCAGCCCTGCCAGGTCCGTCCACCGGGCGGGCAGTGCACAAACGGGATAGGTGCTCCGCGTGGAGAGCCGGCCCCCCGGTCCTGTTACCCACAAACACCTGTGCCCACCGAAGGCTCAGG
The DNA here is from genome assembly GCF_937001465.1 of Orcinus orca. NCBI lineage: Eukaryota > Metazoa > Chordata > Mammalia > Artiodactyla > Delphinidae > Orcinus > Orcinus orca. Next base: position 148,813,724 of record NC_064563.1, read on the forward strand.
ACCCCCAGCACACAGAGAGCTCGGCCTGACTCCCCAGCCATGCCGGCAGGGCTCAGTGGCCCGGGGAGTTGCTGAACTGCCCCTGCGGGCTGTCTGTGTGGGCGTGAGCGCTGGGCTCCAGGACCAGCCCTGCCCGTGACCTCGTTCTGCTTCCCTCGGCCCCATCCTGTGACTGTCCACACAGCCCCCCATCCCAGAACCCCGCCCGGTCACTCTCCACAGGAACGTGATTGCCAGTCAGCACGGGCTTATCAAGGCCAGGGATCGTCAGCCTCCTCCTCTGTGGACACCAGGAGAGGCTGGGGGGACGTCCGTCCTTCCGCTCCCTCGGCCGCGCCTGTGCAGATGCTGAGTGGGGAGGACGAGGCCGAACTCAGAGCACTCCGGGTCTCAGGGGATGTGGGCCGGGCAGATGGGAGGGCCAGCATGGGGGCCGAGGGGGTGTGGGTGCCCGGGGCAGAGGGCCTCCCCTGAGCCACAAGACCCAGAGCCCTGTGAGGGCCCTGGGGTCACAAGGTCACAGGGTTGGGGGAGGCAGAGAGCCAGGTGTCCGAGGGCCCAGGAGAAATGCTGGGCTGAGCCTGTGGAGACAGGGAGCCACAGAGGGTGTCGAGAAAGTAATCTGGCGGCTGCGGCCGGAGCGGCAGGACAGGCTCTGGACTCAGGGTTAAACCGGGGGTGACGGGGAGGTTCCTGGTAACAGGGGCTCGGACCCCCTCAGAGGGGCCCTTGAGGCCCCGAGCAACCAACCCAGCTGAGCCGGGCTGCTTCCGTTCCCTCCTCCAGGAGCGTCTCTGGTCCTTCCGTGGTTTGACTTATCCTCACGATGAGCCTTCGAGGGGCCTCAGGCTCCACTTACACACAAAGGAACTGAGGTTGAGGGGCTCGCTGCGTCCCAATGACTTTTAACTCTTTTTATTGAGGTGTAATTCACATTATAAAATTCACTCTTTTCAAATATGCAATCCAGTGGCTTTTAGTATATTCACCAAGTCGTACAGCCATCACCACAGTCTACAAAACCCTGTACCCAACTAGCACTCACTCACGGTTCACCCTGCAGCCACACACCCACCTTCTGACCCTATGGATTTATCTACTCTGGACATTTCATATCAGTGGAATCCCATAATATGTGGTCTTTCGTGACTGGCTTCATTCACCCAGCATGTTTTCATGGCACATCCATGTTGTAACGTGTGTCAGGACTTCAGTCCTATTTATGGCTGAATAACATTCCGTTGTATGGACACAGCACATTCTGTTTACCCATTCCTCCATTGACAGGCATCTGGGCTGCTTCCACTTGTTGGCTAATATGAATAATGCTGCTATGAACGCTCATATAAACATTTTTGTGTGGACAAATGTTTTCAGGTCTTTCGGTGATATACCTAGGAATGGAATTGCTGGGACACGAGGTAACTCTATGTCTAACTTTTTGAGGAACTGCCAGACTGTTTTCCACAGCGGCAAGGTGTGTAGGTTCCAATTCCCCCACTCCCTCTCCAACACTGCTTATTGTCCGTCTTTTTTTTTTTTTTTTTTTTTGCGGTACGCGGGCCTCTCACTGTTGTAGCCTCTCCCGTTGCGGAGCACAGGCTCCAGACGCGCAGGCTCAGTGGCCATGGCTCACGGACCCAGCCGTTCCGTGGCATGTGGGATCTTCCCGGACCGGGACACAAACCCGCTCCCCTGCATCGGCAGGCGGACTCTCAACCACTGCGCCACCAGGGAAGCCCCGTCCGTCTTTTTTATTATAACCATCCTGGTGGATGTGAAGTGGTGTCTCACTGCAGTTTTCATTTGCATTTCACTGATGGCTGAGGATACTGAACATCTTTTCACGTGCTTATTGGCCATTTGTCTGCCTTCTTTGGGGAAATGTCTATTTAAATTCTTTGCCCATTTCTAATTGGACTGTTTGTCTTTTACTGAGGAGTTGTAAGTGTTCTTATATATCCTGGATACTGTTCCCTTATCGGATACATGATTTACACATATTTTCTCCCATTCCGTGAGTTGACTTTTCACTTTTTTGAAATGTTCCTTTGAAATACCAAAGTGTTTACCTTTGATAAAGTCTGATATATCTGTTTTTCCTTTTGTTGCTCATACCTTTGGTGTCACAGCTATGACTCTATTGCCAAATCCAAGGTCATAAGAGTTATGTCTATGTTTTCTTTTAAGAGTTTTATGGTGTTAGGTCTTTTAAGTCTGTGATCTATTTTTAGTTAATTTTCTACATTGTGTGAAGTCCAACTTCATTATTTTGCACCTGAATATCCACTTTCCCAGCACCGTTTGTTGAAAAGACTCTTCTCTCCCCACTGAATTGTCTTGGAACCCTTGTCAAAGATCAAACCTGTAAATGCATGGGTTTATCTCTGGACTTATTCTATTTCATCGACTTGTATGCCTGTTCTTATACCAGTACCATGCTGTTGATTACTGTAACTTTATAGTAACTTTTGAAATTGGGAAATGTGTGTCCTCCGATTTTATTCTCCTTTTTCAAGATTGCTTTGCCTATTCTGAGTCCCATGCATTTCCATACAAATTTTAGGATCAGCATGTCAATTTCTGCAAAGGAGCCAGGTGGGATTTTGATAAGGATTTGCATTGAGATTTGTGGATCAATTTGGGGAGTTTTGCCATCTTGATAATAGTAAGTCTTTTAAGCCATGACTGCAAGATTTTTTCCATTTATTTAGGTCTTAATTTCTTTCAACCATGTTTTATAGTTTTCAGTGTTCTCCTTCCTTAATCACTTAGCAGTGCTGTACAAGGTACCCAGGAATTAAAGCTGAGAACCAGATACACTGCACAGAAACATGTTAGGGAAAATGGGGCCCATGGAGGAGCAGGCTGCAAACTCCCCCTTCTGTATTAATACATTTATCTCATCAGAAATCAGTCCTTCTCCCTGCTTCCCTAAAGTATAAATTAGGCAGAAGAAACGAGCTACACCTGAGAGGATCTAGAAATCATGTCTAGCCAACTTGGGCCTTCCAAGATCCAGCCAAAAACCTATTCCTCAAAGAAAAAATGTCAGTAAGATTGATAAACCTCTATCCAGACTTATTACAGAAAAAAAGAAGACAAAAATTACCACTATCAGAAATGAGAGATGGCATCACCACAGATTTTACAGACATTAAAAGGATAATAATGTAATATTAACAACAACTTTATGCCAATAAATTTAACAACTCGGATGAAATGAACCAATTCCTTAAAAGATACAAAAGCTCACTTTTGTATCTTTTTTTGTGAGTCAACTACCAAATCTCACTCAAGAAGAAATAAAAAAAAATTTGAACAGCCTTATATCAACTAAGGAAATTGAATTTGTTGGGGTGGGGAGAGAATGTTCCTACAAAGAAAATTCAATGCTCAGATGGTTTCAGTGATGAATTTTACCAGACACCTAAGGAATACATAATGCCAATTCTACACAAACCCATCTAGATAATTAAAGAGAATGGAACACTTTCTTCCTCATTCACTGAGGCTGACATTAACCCAATATCAAAGTCAAAAAATGACATTATAAGAAAACTATAGACCAATATCCCTCAGAGACTGCAAAAATTCTTAACAAAAATTTAGTAAATTGAATCAAACAATACAAAAAAGTATAATACATCATGACCAAGTGAGGTTTATCTCAGTAATGCAAGGTTGGTTTATAATTCAAAAATCAATCAATGTTATTTACCATATTAACAAACTACAAATGAAAACCAAATGCTCATCTCAATAGGTGCAGAAAAAGCATTCAACAAATTCCAAAATACATCCAGGATAACTCTGAGCAAACAAGGAATTAAAGGGAACTTCCTCAACCTGATGGAGGGCATCTACAAAACTTAGCTAACATCATACTTAATGGTGACAGACGGAATGCTTTCCCCCTATATCCAAAAAAGACAAGAATGCCCACTGTCACCATTTCTATTCAACACTGTTCCAGCCAATGCAATAAGACAAGAAAAAGAAATTAAAGGCATACAGATTAGAAATGAAAAAATAACTTTGTCTTTATTCACAAATGACATGATATCTAGCCTAAAGAATCTAAAAAAAACTACTAGAACAAATATGTGAGTTCAGTTAGGTTGCAAGATACAAGGTTCTATTTGTCAGGGTTCTTTAGAGAAACAGAAACAGAACCATATGTGGTGTGTGTGTGTGTGTGTGATTATGAAAACTGACAAGTCCCAAGATCTGTGAGGGTGAGTCAGCAAGCTGGAGGCTCAGAAGAGCTGATGATATAGTCTCAGACTGAGCTCAAGGTCTGAGAAACAAGAGAATCCGTGGTGTGGCTCCAGTTCAAAGGACTGGAGGCATGAGAGCTGAGATTTCAGTTGCAATCCAAAGGCAGGCAGGCAGGAGGAATTCCCTCTTACTTAGGACAGAGTCAGTCTTTTTGTCCTATTCAGGCCTTCAAGTGATTGGATGAGGCCCACCCACATTAAGGAAGTCAATCTACTTTACTCAGTCTATTGATTTAAATATTAAACTCATCCAAAAACATCCTCACAGAAATACCCAGAATAATGTTTGACCAAATATCTGGGCACCTAATGGCCCAGTCAAGTTGACAAATAAAATTAACCATCATGGGGTCAATATACAAAACCAATTGTGTTACTGTATACTAGAAACAATCAGAAATTCATACTGATAAAAACAATACTATTTATTTTTCAGCATCAAAAACATGAAATACTAAGGGATAAATTCAACACAAATGTGCAAGATCTGTACACAGAAAACTATAAAATATTGCTGAGCAATATTTTTTTAACTTATTTATTTATCTATTTATTGGAGGCGTTGGGTTTTCGTTGTGGTGCGCGGGCTTCTTATTGCAGTGGCTTCTCTTGTTGCGGAGCACGGACTCTAGGTGCGTGGGCTTCAGTAGTTGTGGCTCACGGGCTCAGCAGTTGTGGCTCACGGGCTCTAAAGTACAGGCTCAGTAGTTGTGGTGCATGGGCTTAGGTGCTTTGCGGTATGTGGGATCTTCCCAGACCAGGGCTCGAACCCGAGTCCCCCGCATTGGCAGGCGGATTCTTAACCACTGCTCCACCAGGGAAGTCCCGAGGGCGTGTTGCGTCCCCATCAGGGAATCGAACCCCGGTCTCCGGCATGACAGGCGGGGATACTCACCACTATACTAACGAGGACGGCGGCTTGAGCGATATTTTTAAAGAACTAAATAAATGGAGAGATATACAGGCATACCTTGGATATATTGCTGATTCAGTTCCAGACCACCACAATAAAGCAAAATATCACACTAAAGCAAGTCACATGAACTTTTTTGGTTTTTCAGTGCACATAAAATTAGTTTTACACTATACTGTAGTCTATAGTGTGCAATAACATTACGTCCAAAAAAACCCCAATGGACATACCTTAATTTTAAAATATTTTATTGCTAAAAAATGCTAACCATCATTTGAGCCTTCAGTGAGTCACAACCTTTTTGCTGGGGAGGGCCCCTGCCTCAGTGCTGATGGCTGCTGACTGATCAGGGTGGTGGTTGCTGAAGGCTGGGGTTGGTGTGGCAATTTCTTTAAAAAGGTAACAATGAAGTTTGCCACATTGACTGTACCTCATTTCAAGAATAATTCCTCCGTAGCATGCATTGCTGTTTCATAGCATTTCACCCACAATAGAACTTCTTTCAAAATTAAAGTTAATCCTCTCAAACCCTGCTGCTACTTTATTGACTAAGTTTATGTAATGTTCTAAATCCTTTGTTGTCATTTCAACAATCTTTACAGCATCTTCACCAGGAGTAGATTCCATTTCAAGAATCCACTTTCTTAGATCATCCATAAAAAGCAGCTCCTCATCTATGAAGGCTTTATCCTGAGATTGCAGCAAGTCAGTCACATCTCAGGCTCCACTTCTGATTCTAGTTCTCCTGCAGTTTCCACCACATCTGCAGTTATTTCCCCAACTAAGGTCTTTTTTAAAAAAAATAATCGAATATTAGGGTTTGGTTTTGTTTTGTTTTTGGCTGCATTGGGTCTTCGTTGCTGCGCCCAGGCTTTCTCTAGTTGCGGTAAGCAGGGGCTACTCTTTGTTGCGGTGCGAGGGCTTCTCATTGAGGTGGCTTCTTTTATTGCAGAGCACGGGCTCTAGGCATGCGGGCTTCAGTAGTTGTGGTGTGCGGGCTCAGTAGTTGTGGCACACGGGCTTAGTTGCTCCACAGGATGTGGGATCTTCCAGGACCAGGGCTCGAAACCGTATCCCCTGCATTGGCAGGCGGATTCTTAACCACTGCACCACCAGGGAAGCCCCACACTGAGGTCTTGAACCTCTCAAAGTCATCCATGAGGGTTGGTACCAACTTCTTCCAAACTCCTGTTAATGTTGATATGTTGACCTCTTCCCGTGAATCATGAATGTTCTTAAGGGTATCTAGAATGATGAATCCTTTCCAGAAGGTTTCAATTGACTTTGCCCCGATCCATCAGAGGAATCACTGTCTGTGGTGGCTGTAACCTTACGGAATGTATTTCTTCAATAAGAAGACCTGAAAGTCAAAATGACTCCTTGATCCATGGGCTACAGGATGGATGTTGTGTTAGCAGACATGAAAACAACCTTTATCTCATTGTGCATCTCCATCAGAGCTCCAGGGTGACCAGGTGCATTGTTGATGGGCAGTAATATTTTGAAAGGAATCTTTTTTTCTGAGCAGTAGGTCTCAGTAGGGGACTTAAAATATTCAGTAAACCATTTTGCAAACAGATGTGCTGTTATCCCGGCTTTGTTTTCCATTTATAGAGCACAGGCAGAGTGTTCTTAGGATTTTCAGATGATAAATGCATAATTCTTAAGGGCCTTAGGATTTTCAGAGGATACATGAGCACTGGCTTCAACTTCAAGTCACCAGCTGCATTAGCCCCTAACAAGAGAGTCAGCCTGTCCTTTGAAGCTTTGAAGCCAGGCAGTGACTTCTCCTCTCTAACTGTAAAGTCCTAGATGGAATCTTCTTCCAACAGAAGACTGTGAACAACCAATTTTCAATGTAGATGCCAGCAAGGTTTTCTTGTAGAAATGGGCAAGTTGATTCTAACATTCATACAGAACCTAGAATAGGCAGAACAACTTGGACAAAAAGAACAAAGTTGAAGAACTTATACCATCTGATTTACAGTCTTATTATAAAGCTACAGTCATTGAGACACTGTGTATTGGAATCAATACTGACACAGATAAATGCAGCAGCACAGAGCCTGGACCACTCTCCCCAGCAGCGCCTCCCACCCTGCACCCACCCCTGGCCCGCTGTACCGTTAAGGTAGACGCTCTTCCTGGTCCTGTCCCCGGAGGGCAGGCTGCTCTCCAAGAAGCACACCTTCTTGGGCCGGCCCACCTCCCTGGGCTCCAGCAGGCTCTTGTCCGCCAGCGGGTCCTGCAAGGAACTCAGGAGCGGGGACAGCTTCCGGTCAGAGCCACGGGGCGCAGACAGCTCTGGGGAGCTGAGGAAATGCTTGAAGGGCACCTGGGAGGAGGTCGCACAGCCCGGGGAGGCATCGTCCTCGCTGGAGAGGGGGGCGTGTGAGCACAGCAGATCCTCCAGGGAGGACGCCTGCAGCTGGGAGGGTGCATCAGGGCCACCGTTGAACCTTCCAAAATCTGGAACTAGGGCAGGGAGGAGAGGAAGGAGACGTCAGGCTGAGGTTCCCGAAACATCCCGAGCAGTGTAGAGACCACTTTAAGAACACGCACACACCCTGCCCCGGCTCTGACACCTGCTCCCCTTTACGCTTTGGAGGAGGTGACGGACACGTGGGCGAGACAGCTATGGGCGCTGGCGCCCAAGGACACCAGCAGCCTCAGGTTCATGGGCACAGTGAGCGTGGTGCCTCTGATGCCTCCTCCAACCTGTGCATCCACACACTATGACAGTGACTGTTATGTGCTTCTTAAATTTTACATAAATGGTATCATCTGACACATGTTTTATTCTGAAACTTATCTTTTGTTGAGATTTATCCACACTGACTGAGTCATTTGGTAGCTCACTGGTTCATTTAACCATTCCCCGGCACACGTGCACACATACTTGCACACAGACACAGATTTTTTTAACCATCATCCCACTGAGGCATGTGGGGCTGTTTCCAGATTTCCTTGTAAAAGCAAAGCCGTGATCAGTGTCCCTCGATGTGCATCCCCTGCCAAACACACAGCCCACAAACTGCCAACGGGACACGCCTCAGGGACTTACCAAGGCTGAGGCATCAAGGGTCCCCAGAGCTGGATTCTTCCTCTGGCTCAGCCCCAGAGGAGCCTGGAGCCCTGTGCTCAGGATGCAAATATCCCGAGGGGAGGTGGGCTGTTCCGGCAGTGGGCAGGGGCTGGAAAAACTCACCTCATGGACTTGGGGAAGAGCCACATCTATGAGGGATTGTTGTGTGGCCAGGTGGGTTTGCACTTTTCATTTAGTTTCTATTTAGTGAATTGAAATTCCCTTCTGTTATTCCTAAGCCTTAATAAATTTGTGTTAAACGTTAAAAAAAAAATTTTATTTAATCCTCAGTGAAGTCCAAATTTTCAGGTCACATTACAATAAAACTGTAAATGAAAAATGAGAGTCAATAGAAAACTCCATCTCCTCAGAATTAAAAGCATTCTCTTAAGTAATGATCAGATCAAGGAGGAAATAAAAATAGGAAGAAAATGATTATTGAAAAGTACTGAAAATCAGAACACTATATATACTACGACATCAGTACATTTAAAACTATATTTAGGGACCTCCCTGGTGGCGCAGTGGTTGAGAATCTGCCTGCTAATGCAGGGGACACGGGTTCGAGCCCTGGTCTGGGAGGATCCCACATGCCACGGAGCAACTAGGCCAGTGAGCCACAACTGCTGAGCCTGCGCATCTGGAGCCTGTGCTCTGCAACAAGAGAGGCCGCGATAGTGAGAGGCCCGCACACCACGATGAAGAGTGGCCCCCGCTTGCCACAACTAGAGAAAGCCCTCACACAGAAACGAAGACCCAACACAGCCATAAACAAATAAATAAATAAATTTTAAAAGAATAACAACCCAAGCCAAGCTGTAGGATTTGTTTAAAAAAAAAACACAACTGTATTTAGGCAGACTCTGGGAGGGCTCATGCCAACGAGAGTACTTTCCAGAACTTCTGCTGCCAGTGTCCTTGTCCTCACAGTGAGACACAGCCACCCGCGCCTCTGCAGGAGACCCTCCAACACTAGCAGGATTTCAGAGAGGATTTAACATGTAACGGGAAGAACTCTGCTCTCAGTTTGAAGACTGGGTTTTCGATAAGCAGTGGTCCCTTGGTATCATTAGATTGACTATTGATTCATCTTCGTCTACATCAGTCAAGATCTATCATCTGAGTTTCTGATGCTGCTGACTCTACATCTGAACCTGGATGTTTTAAGAGCATTACAAACTGAGCAAGTCTGAAAATGAACTGGTGGATAAAAGTAATCATCTAAATTCTCAGGAGAGAGCAGACAGCAGAAGCAAGAAGAACTACAATCCTGCAGCCTGTGGAACAAAAACCACACTCACAGAAAGATAGACAAGACGAAAAGTCAGAGGGCTATGTACCAGATGAAGGAACAAGATAAAACCCCAGAAAAACAATTAAATGAAGTGGAGACAGGAAACCTTCCAGAAAAAGAATTCAGAACAATGATAGTGAAGATGATCCAGGACCTCGGAAAAAGAATGGAGGCAAAGGTCGAGAAGATGCAAGAAATGTTTAGCAAAGACCTAGAAGAATTAAAGAACAGACACCTAGAAGAATTAAAGAACAAACAAACAGAGATGGATAATACAATAACTGAAATGACAAATACACTAGAAGGATGACTAGCAGCAAAACCGAGGAAGATGGGAGAAGTGATCTGGAAGACAGAATGGTGGAATTCACTGCCGCGGAACATAATAAAGAAAAAAGAATGAAAACAAATGAAGACAGCCTAAGAGATCTCTGGGACAACATTAAAATGCACCAACATTCACATTATAGGGGTCCCAGAAGGAGAAAAGAGAGAGAATGGACCTGAGAAAATATTTGAAGAGATTATAGTTGAAAACTTCCCTAACATGGGAAAGGAAATAGCCACCCAAGTCCAGGAAGCACAGAGAGTCCCAGGCAGGATAAACCCAAGGAGAAACATGCCAAGACACGTAATAATCAAACTGACAAAAATTAAAGACAAAAAAAAATTATTGAAAGCAACAAGGGAAAAACGACAAATAACATACAAGGGAATTCCCATAAGGTTAACAGCTGATTTCTCAGAAGAAACTCTACAAGCCAGAAGGGAGTGGCATGGTATTATTAAAGTGATGAAAGGGAAGAAGCTACAACCAAGATTACTCTACCCGGCAAGGATCTCATTCAGATTCGATGGAGAAATCAAAAGCTTTAGAGACAAGCAAAAGCTAAGAGAATTCAGCACCACCAAACCAGCTCTACAACAAATGCTAAAGGAACTTCTCTAAGTGGGAAACACAAGAGAAGAAAAGGACCTACAAAAACAAACCCAAAACAGTTAAGAAAATGGTAGTAGGAATATACATATCGATAATTACCTTAAACGTGAATGCATTAAATGCTCCAACCAAAAGACACAGGCTTGCTGAACGGATACAAAAACAAGACCCATCTATATGCTGTCTATAAGAGACGCACTTCAGACCTAGGGACACATACAGACTGAAAGTGAGGGGATGGAAAAAGATATTCCATGCAAATGGAAATCAAAAGAAAGCTGGAGTAGCAATACTCATATCAGATAAAATAGACTTTAAAATAAAGAATATTACAAGAGACAAGGAAGGCCACTACATAATGGTCAAGGGATCAATCCAAGAAGAAGATATAACAATTATAAATATATATGCACCCAACATAGGAGCACCTCAGTACATAAGGCAACTGCTAACAGCTATAAAAGAGGAAATCAACAGTGACCCAATAATAATGGGGGCTTTAAAACCTCACTTACACCAATGGACAGACCATCCAGGCAGAAAATTAATAAGGAAACACAAGCTTTAAATGACACAATAGACCAGATAGATTTAATTGATATTTATAGTACATTCCAGCCAAAAACAGAAGATTACACTTTCTTCTCAAGTGTGCACAGAACATTCTCCAGGGTAGATCATATCTTGGGTCATAAATCAAGCCTCAGTAAATTTAAGAAAATTGAAATCATATCAAGCAAAATTTCTGACCACAACGTTATGAGATTAGAAATCAATTACAGGGGAAAATATGTAAAAAAAACACAAACACATGGAGGCTATACAATACATTACTAAATAACCAAGAGATCATGAAGAAATCAAAGAGGAAATCAAAAAATACCTAGAGACAAATTACAATGAAAACACGATGATCCAAAACCTACGGGATGCAGCAAAAGACTTTCTAAGAGGGAATTTTATAGCAATACAAGCCTACCTCAAGAAACAAGAAAAATCTCAAATAAACAAACTAACCTTACACCTAAATGAACTAGAGAAAGAAGAACAAACAAAACCCAAAGTTAGTAGAAGGAAAGAAATCATAAAGATCAGAGCAAAGATCAATAAAACTAAAAGCTGGTTCTTTAAGAAGATAAACAAAATTGATAAAACCTTAGCCAGACTCATCAAGAAAAAGAGGGAGAGGACTCAAATCAATAAAATTAGAAAGGAAAAAGGAGAAGTTACGACAGACTCCAAAGAAATATAAAGCATCCTAAGAGACTACTACAAACAACTCTATGCCAATAAAATGGACAACCTGGAAGAAATGGACAAATTCTTAGAAAAGTATAACAATCCAAGACTGAACAAGGAAGAAATAGAAAATATGAACAGACCAATCACAAGTAATGAAATTGAAACTGTGATTAAAAATCTTCCAACAAACAACAGTCCAGAACCAGATGGCTTCACAGGTGAATTCTATCAAACATTTAGAGAAGAGCTAACACCCATCCTTCTCAAACTCTTCCAAAAAATTGTAGAGGAAGGAACACTCCCAAACTCATTCGAGGAGGCCACCATCATCCTGATAACAAAACCAGACAAAGATATTACAAAAAAAGAAAGCTACAGACCAATATCACTGATGAATATAGATGCAAAAATCCTCAACAAAATACTAGCAAAAAGAATCCAACAATGCAGTGAAAGGACCATACACCATGATCAAGTGGGATTTATGCCAGGGATGCAAGGATTCTTCAACATATGCAAATCAATCAATGTGATACACTGTATTAACAAATTGAAGAATAAAAACCATATGATCATCTCAATAGATGCAGAAAAAGCTTTTGACAAAATTCAACACCCATTTATGATAAAAACTCTCCAGAAAATGGGCATAGAGGAAACCTACCTCAACATATTAAAGGCCATATATGACAAACCCACAGCAAACATCATTCTCAATGGTGAAAAACTGAAAGCATTTCCTCTAAGATCAGGAACAAGACAAGGATGTCCACTCTCACCACTATTATTCAACATAGTTTTGGAAGTCCTAGCCACGGCAATCAGAGAAGAAAAAGAAATAAAAGGAATACATATTGGAAAAGAAGAAGTAAAACTGTCACTGTTTGCAGATGACATGATACTATACATAGAGAATCCTAAAGATGCCACCAGAAGACTACTAGAGCTAATCAGTGAATTTGGTAGAGTTGCAGGATACAAAATTAATTCACAGAAATCTCTTGCATTCCTATACACTAATGATGAAAAATCTGAAAGAGAAATCAAGGAAACACTCCCATTTACCATTGCAACAAAAAGAATAAAATACCTAGGAATAAACCTGCCTAGGGAGAAAAAAGACCTGTATGCAGAAAACTATAAGACACTGATGAAAGAAATTAAAGATGATACCAACAGATGGAGAGATATACCATGTTCTTGGATTGGAAGAATCAATATTGTGAAAATGACTATATTACCCAAAGCAATCTACAGATTCAATGCAATCCCTATCAAATTACCAATGGCATTTTTACAGAACTAGAACAAAAAGTCTTAAAATTTGTAGGGAGACAAAAAAGACCCTGAATAGCCAAAGCAATCTTGAGGGAAAAAAATACTGAGCGGGAGGAATCAGACTCCCTGACTTCAGACTATACTACAAAGCTACAGTAATCAAGACAATATGGTACTTGCACAAAAACAGAAATATAGATGAATGGAACAGGATAGAAAGCCCAGAGATAAATCCACGTACCTATGGTCAACTAATCTATGATGAAGGAGGCAAGGATATACAGTGGAGAAAAGACAGTCTCTTCAATAAGTGGTACTGGGAAAACTGGACAGCTACATGTAAAAGAATGAAATTAGAACACTCCTTAACACCATACACAAAAATAAACTCAAAATGGATTAGAGACTTAAATGTAAGACTGGACACTATAAAACTCTTAGAGGAAAACATAGGAAGAACATTCTTTGACATAAATCACAGCAAGATCTTTTTTGATCTGCCTCCTAGAGTAATGGAAATGAAACCAAAAATAAACAAATGGGACCTAATGAAACTTAAGAGCTTTTGCAAAGCAAAGGAAACTACAAACAGGACGAAAAGACAACCCTCAGAATGGGAGAAAATATTTGCAAACGAATCAATGGGCAAAGGATTAATCTCCAAAATATATAAACAGCTCATGCAGCTCTATACTAAAAAAACCAAACAACCCAATCCAAAAATGGGCAGAAGACCTAAATAGACATTTCTCCAAAGAAGACATACAGATGGCCTAGAAGCACATGAAAAGCTGCTCAACATCACTAATCATTAGAGAAATGCAAATCAAAACTACAATGAGGTATCACCTCACACCAGTTAGAATGGCCATCATCAGAAAATCTACAAAAAACAAATGCTGGAGAGGGTGTGGAGAAAAGGGAACCCTCTTGCACTGTTGGTGGGAATGTAAATTGATACAGCCAATGGAGAACAGTATGGAGGTGTCTTAAAAAACTAAAAATAGAATTACCGTATGACCCAGCAATCCCACTACTGGTCATATATCCAGAGAAAACCATAAGTCAAAAAGACCCATGCACCCCAATGTTCATTGCAGCACTATTTACAATAGCCAGGAAGCATCCTAAATGCCCATCGACAGAAGAATGGATAAAGAAGATGTGGTACATATATACAATGGAATATTACTCAGCCATAAACAGGAATGAAATTGGGTCATTTGTAGAGACGTGGATGGATCTAGAGACTCTCATACAGAGTGATGTAAGTCAGAAAGAGAAAAACAAATATCATATATTAACACATATATGTGGAGCCTAGAAAAATGGTGCAGATGAACCGGTTTGCAGGGCAGAAATAGAGACACAGATGTAGAGAACAAACGTATGCACAGCAAGAGGAGAAAGTGGTGGGTGGGGGTGGTGGTGTGATGAATTGGGAGATTGGGATTGACATATATACACTAATATGTATAAAATGGATAACTAATAAGAACCTGCTGCATAAAAAAATAAATAATTTTTTTTTTAAATCCCGTATTTAGAGGGACCTCCCTGGTGGCACAGCAGTTAAGAATCCGCCTGCCAATGCAGGGGACATGGGTTCAAGCCCTGGTCCGGGAAGATTCCACATGCTGCGGAGCAAGGAATCCCGTTCACCACAACTACTGAGGCTGCGCTCTAGAGCCTGCGAGCCACAACTACTGAGCCCATGTGCTGCAACTACTGAAGCCCACGCGCCTAGATTCCATGCTCTACAACAAGAGAAGCCATGCGATGAGCAGCCCATGCACCACAACAAAGAGTAGCCTCCGCTCACCACAACTAGAGAAAGCCTGCATTGCAGCAACAAAGACCCAACGCAGTCAAAAGATAAATTTAAAAAAATACTTTATAAAACAAAAACTGTATTTAGAGTGAAATTAGTAACTTAAATCCTTTAATTACTTCTAAAACATCACCAAAAAATTAAACATTCATATGGGAATGAACTCTTGAAGAAAGAAAAAGTTAGAAAATAATAAAAATGGCAGCAGAAATAAACTCGAAACAGCTCTGTGGGAAGCCCAATGAGATAGCGAAACTGTGGAAAGCTACTTTAGAGAAACAGAAAACATAAAGGAATAAAATTGGAAATGAGAAAAGTGATATAAGAATGACTAGGAAGATAATGTTTAAATTATAAAAGTATCGATATTATATATAATTGAATATTAATTGAAAATTTTAATAAAAGGAGAGATCATCTGGGAAATTATTTTAAATGACTCAGAAGTAGAAAACCTAAATGGACCAATAAGCAAAAAAGGAAAACCTAGAAGTTACAGAATAGTTATGCTGCAAAGGGCTGCAGGCCTGGGTGATTGGTTGGTGAGTGAGTTCTTTCAAGTTCCCAAACAATTCACAATCCCTACATCATATAAACGAGGCTGGAACACTGAAAAAATTAAAAGATGCTTGATTATTAAGGTTATAAATTGTCACAACTCTGATATCAAATCCCTGCAAAGACAGCCCACAGAAAGGAAACTGTAGCCCAGATTCATGTAGGAACAGAGTCCAGAGATCCTAAGCAAAGCCCCAGCCAAACAGATGCCACAACAGACACAGCTCAGACCCAGGACCCACGGGGTCTCTCAACGAAGCAGCATAACAAGACCCCGCAGACGAGCTGTGAGAAGCAGCTGAGGGCACTTCCGCCGATGCCGAAACGAGGTCATAAAAATTTAACAAAATAAGCCGTTTCTCAATTCTTATTTTTTTGTTCTTTAAAAATAAGGACTACAGGCTTCCCTGGTGGCGCAGTGGTTGAGAGTCCGCCTGCCGATGCAGGGGACGCGGGTTCGTGCCTCGGTCCGGGAAGATCCCACATGCCGCGGAGTGGCTGGGCCTGTGAGCCATGGCCGCTGAGCCTGCACGTGCGGAGCCTGTGCTCCGCAACGGAAGAGGCCACAACAGTGAGAGGCCCGCGTACCGCAAAAAAAAAAAGGACTAGAAAGACTCTTCCCCAGCACCCAGACTGCACACCCCCCGATCCCTGGGCAGACAGGGCCATTCACTGCCCACCACCCACCAGGAGGATAGCGGGGAGGCTGCCAAGGCCAAAGGTCCTGGGAGTTCTGAGGAACAAAGACAAAGACAGAAACAAGTGTATGAGCTGCCAACCTCGTTTAAAATGATCGTTTGTAAACAGAGCAACTACAGACTTAGAAAACATAGGAGAATGAACTGAAAAACTTAGCAGAATAAAACAGCTTATGAACAGGCTGGACATAGGATAAATATCTACAAATCAACAGCTTTCCAAAACACAGCAACACTGATAACGAAAATACAGTGGAAAAAGAAATCCCATCCATGATTACAACGAGTAACATAAAGTGCTCCAGGGATAAACTAATTAACGTGAAAGATTTATGTGTGAGACCTGGCTGAAGAGACTTGAAGAAACAGAGCCAAAAGAGCTTAATAAAAGTGCAGTAGATGAAATCATCCTCTGGGTAAATGTACGCAGAAGAAATGTGAAAAAAATTACCCCTGCCTTCTGAGCCAGTGATTCTACTTTTAGGAAAACATACCCTAAGGAAATAACCCTAAATATAAAGTATTTTGCTGTGGTATTTACCTCGGCGTAAGAAAAAAGAACTGTCATTTCAAACATAAGAAGAGTTCACTAAATTGTGGTTCGTCTGATTTTTGGAATATTACACAGCCATTTGAAATATATTTATAACAATACAGAAACAGCCACATCACGGTGTTAAAGGGAAAGAGGCAGAGAGATACTCAGAAACTGCTTAAATCACCTGACACTGCACCCAGGACAGCAAGGAGTCCAGGCAACAGCGGAGGCTCCATGACTCGAGGGGCTCGGGGACCAGGATGGTCTGAAGGAATCAGGCCCAGGAGGGAGGCGCCGGGGCGGTCGAGGCCGCCCTACCTCTGTCCCTTGGATCATGTGTACCATCTGCTCGAAGCGGCCCCAGGAGACCCCGGTGTGGCCTGGCTCAGCTCCCACAGGTGAGGCCGTGTACTGGGAAGCTGCAGGGTGTAGAGGCCGCAGCCTTTTGGAGAGGGCCCCAGTGTCCTCTTCAACGTTTCAACTGCACGTGGCCTTTGACCTAAGGGTTTCCCGACAGCTACCCCTCGGCAGGCCGCAGATGCACACGTGGGGCCATCCGTGGTCACAGGGAGCTGGAAAGGAGCTCCTGTCGTGGGGTCCAGGCTGAAGGGCTTGTGGTGAACCCACAGGGAAGAGTGTGCCCTCCAGGAGAGGGCCGACGGGCAATGACAGCAAGATGGACGGTTGGGGAAATCAAAGTGTAGAACGGCTCAGCCCCATTTACGTAACTAAAAGGATCCCTAGACACACACAGCCACTGACAATGTCAGAGAGACGCCGAGTAGACGCTGGCAGCGGCTGCCTCTGGGGGTGGGGTCAGGAGCTCAGGCTCAGCCTGGGGGCAGTTACGTTCCCTGAGCGACTCTGGTAAATGGGAAAAACGGGTCTTCAGAGCACATCCTGTTTCGAATGCAGACAGTGAGCCGCTGCTGTGTGCAGTTCTCCCGTCTGCACCTTGAGCTGCTCGCAGGAACACCCGCTGGTTCTCCAAGTCCAGCCCCAAGGCCAAGGCTGCACCCTCTGCCGAAGGCTGAACCCTGGGCATGGAGGTGACCCTGAGGATGGCTGGGGCCCATGCCGACCTTGGCCCACGCCCTGCAGCTGGGGATCCAAGGCCTCTCTGTGGAAGGCCTGGTGGCCGCGGGCTGGCCAGGGGCTGGGGCTCCTCCTAAGACTGCTGTCCGGCAGGATCTGGGCTTGCCCACAGGCGGGGTGCTGGCCATGGTCCCGGAGACTCTGGCCCGACTTGGACTCTGACGGGGAACAGCCCAGCCTGAGTGAGGGCCTGCACCTCGCCCGCAGCCCACCCTTCCAGCCCAGTGAGGGGGGGCCCAGAGAGCCTGTGCCCGCTGACCACGTGGATGGCTCTGAGCCCTGAGGGTAGGCCCATTCTTGGGATGAAGGGTGACAGAGTGGCACGAGGCAGGTGACGCTTGACAGTTGTCACAGTGCAGGCGAGGCCTTGGGACAAGTGCCCACATGAGCACTCCGTGCACTAGGCGTCCCTCGTAGGCTGCGAAGGCGGCACGGGCGCTCTGCAGGCGTCACACGCGGGACACAGCACCGTGAGGCCAGCCCCTCCTCAGCAAGCGCCCGGGGATAAGTGTGTGTCCTGAGCTCCGGCAGGGCCTCCTCCTTTACCCTCCATCCCCCACGAGGACCCCCGGCTTGTCTGAGCTCCTTCCTCAAGGCCCCCCTGAGGCTGAAGGTGTGGAGGTGCCGTGAGGGACCCTCGCACCCTGGGGACACGCTCGCTCACGGGGCCCTGCGCCCACAAGCTGCGTGCAGGGGGCTGATGGGTGATGGTGCCACCTTCCACGTGGGCCTGCTTGCTCAGGGTGGCAGCAGGCATTCGGTGGACTCCAGGAGGTGACCACACAACGGAGGTCCCCGGAGCAGCCGGGCATCCTGCTGCGGAACTGGCAGCAGCTTTGGAAGCAGCTTCAACTGCTTCCAAAAGGAAAGGAAACCATCTCACACCCTGTCGTTAAAAACGGCTCGCCCCAAGAGATGGAAGGTCCACGGGCGCGGGCACCCCCAGGCGAGGGCTGGGGTGTGGACTCTGCCCACCCTACTGGGCAGGGAGTGATCACCACCTCCAGGGACAAGGAGGTTGCCTGGTCAGGGGCCCACTGTCCACATCCCAACCACTCAGACCAAGGTCAGGGCTCCAACCACACCCTAAATCATGCTCCACATATGAAAATGCTTAAAGCACAGCCAACTGACTCACAGCAAGTGTCACGGCCTCTGCAGCGGCTCCCACAGGGTGCGCTGTTTTACGGTTCCTCACTCACTTCCTGCTGGTGATGCTGCAGCTCCCCCCTCCTGGGCGCCGTTCCCACTCCTGTCGTGGGGTCCAGGCGACGGGCCTTCACTGACGGCCAGCGCGGCGGGCGAAGCTGCCCCGGACGAGGGCTGAGCGTGCCCGGCAGGCCCAGCTCCCAGGAAAGGAGAGGCGCACACGGCCCGGCCCCGCCAGCACCCCCGGGCTGACCTTGGTGGACCTGGACGTGCTGTTTGTAGCCTCTGTGACAGCACCTCAGCGGCCACCACAGACACAGAGCCCCACCAGCCCAAGCGGGTAACCTG
Source organism: Orcinus orca (assembly GCF_937001465.1). Lineage (NCBI taxonomy): Eukaryota > Metazoa > Chordata > Mammalia > Artiodactyla > Delphinidae > Orcinus > Orcinus orca. The sequence goes on from NC_064563.1 coordinate 148,832,973, forward strand.
TCCGCCCTCCTCCCAGGTGCGGACCCGCCTGAGGACACAGGCCCGGGCTCACCTGCACTGCAAGGCGAGCAGGCCTCAGGGTAGGCAGGCGCCTTGGGGATGAGCAGGTCGCAGCCCCCGCGCCCACAGCTCTCCTGGCAGCTCTCACTGAGCAGCCGCTTCAGCGTCTGGTTCTCCTTCATGAGGCGCACCTGCTTCCTGAGGTCTGCATTCTCGATCATGAGCCTGTTCACCAGCTCGCTGCCCTCAGCCATGGCCGCGTCCTCAGTGCTCACGTGCGGGCCCATGGTCCCATGGAGGTGGAAATCCAGAGCCCAGGGGCGCTCCAGAAACACCAAGAGAAGAGTCCAGAGTTCCACGCCCCTGGCCTTCCGCAGCCTTGTGATGTCGCCCTTAAAGCAGCGGTGCCCCGCGGCCACGAAGGAGCGGAGGGGAGGGGGCGGGAGGGTGGGGAGGGGGCGCCTGCGACCTCACGGGACGGGCACCCCAGCGCAGGGAACAGCGCAGGCTGAGGCCCAGACAGGAAGGTTCTGGCATGTCCCAGGAACAGCAAGAACTCTGGGCCGCACCCCTGAGGGAGAGGAGGCCGTGGACGCAAGGAAGGCGGGCCGGGAGCCCCTCGATGGCCCCCACAGCCCACGCAGCCCCAGCGGGTTCGAGGGGGCTGGCAGCTGGAGGCCACCTGCCGACCACACTCCCCTAGTCCAGAGGGTCCAGGCAGCACGTCAGTGTCCCCACACAGGCCACCAGCACTGAGTGTCAGGGACACTGACCATTACTGGACCCGAGGACCCCTGGCCAGGGCCCAGGGCCATCTGGACCAACCACATGCAGAGTCCTGCCAGATTGCAGTCCCTGGTCAGGGTGACCTCCGTGACCCCCCTCCACTCCCACTAACTACCCGGGAGGGGCATAAACTCAGCACTGTTTCCTGGCTCCAAAGGCAGCAGGTGGGTCGCCTGCTGCTCTGCCTGAGGACACAGCCCAGAACAGGAGCAGGGTCTTCTCTCCCCTTCAGCGGACGCCTCGATGCCTCGAGGGCAGGGGGAGGGGGAGGAACCTCCATGCAGAACGCAGCCCTGCCTTCCCCAGACTCACAGCTTAGCGTAACGTCGCCCACCCAATCTCGGGTGGCATTTGCGGAGAAGGGTTGCATCCCGAGACAGAGCTGACAGGTCGGCGGGAACGTGGACAGCGGCCTCTGAGGAAGGCCCCAGGGCAGATGCCCCACCAGCCTCCTGAGAACAGGGCCGGGCGTGAGTAGCTCCCCTCCGCCGGCCCCTCCCCTCACACTTACAATGGCATTTCTTCCCCCCCACAAGAAAACCCTCTCAAGGTGGTACCCTCCAGCCATGGACCTGGGAACATCCTGCCAGTTTCCTGGTCATAATGCACTTCCCTTCTAACACATCACTGGATTCAACTTCTAATATTTTAAGTATTTTCTATATTCATGAGGGAAATTGATCTGTATCTCCTTTTCTTGTAATGTCCTGGTCTGGTTGTAGAGTCATATACAATATGACCTTATATATAAGTCATATTGACCTTATACAATGAGTTGCAAAGTGTTCCCTCCTCCATTTTCTGGATGTTGTGTTACATTGCTATTTCTCTCTTAAATGGTTGATAAATTCACCAGCAAAGCCAGTGAGCTTAAAGTTTTCTTCCAGGAAAGCTTTTAGTTTCTGATTCAATTTCTTAAATAGACATAAAGTCACTTAAGTTTTCCATTTCTTCTCATGCCCATCTAGACAACAACTGTGTCTTTTGAGGAATTTGTCCACATCATCTACATTGTGGAGTATTGGCATTACATAGCTCATATTTCCTTATTATCTTCTCTGAGGTGTTACGCCTCTGAGGACTAATAGGTCCAGCCGAGGCAGAAAACCAAATGTGAAAATGCAGAAACAGTGTTAGCAGGTTTTTGCAGGAGCACGTAAAGCAGAGCATGTGGGAACCGTGTGATCCAGGGAGAAGGGTGGCCAGGCTTAGGGGGGCAGGCTGGACGACTTATTTCTGCAGGATCTATAGTGAGGTACCCTTTTGTATTCCCGATATAGGTTGTTTTCTTTCTTACTTGGTCAGACTAGAGGCTTGTTACTTTTCTCAAAGCATCAACTTTTGGTTTCATTGATCTTCTTTTGTTTTCTGTAGCATTTGACTTCTACCCTTTTGTCTGGTACATCCTTCCTTCTACTTACTTTGGTTTTAAGATTCTTAAGATGGACAATTAAATCACTGATTTTTTTTTTTTTTTTTTTGCGTGGGCCTCTCACTGCTGTGGCCTCTCCCATTACGGAGCACAGGCCCCGGATGCGCAGGCTCAGCGGCCATGGCTCACAGGCCCAGCCGCTCTGCGGCATGTGGGATCTTCCCAGACCGGGGCACGAACCCCCGTCCCCTGCATCGGCAGGCGGACTCTCAACCACTGCGCCACCAGGGAAGCCCAGTCATTGATTTTAAACCTTATCTACAGCATTAATATGTAAGCCTGTAAACATTTCTCTAAGCACTGCTTTAGCTACATCCCACAAATTTTGACGTCATGTTTTTATTTTCATTCAGCTTGAAATATTTTCTAATTCCCCTTGTGCTTTTATTTTTTACTATAGATGATTTAGAAATGTATTGTTTCATTTCCAAATATTTGGGATTTTCTAAGTCTTTTTGTTACTGATTTCTAATTTAACTCCACGGTGGTCACAGTACACTCTGTACAGTTTCAATCCTTTTGAATTTCTTGAGACTTGTCTCATGATCCAGCATATGGCCTATCTTAGTGAATGAGCACTAGGAAAGAATGCCGGGAGCTGTACAGATGCCAATTCCTCAAGTTGGTTGAAGGTTTTGTCTACAGTTGCTGAGACAAGTATTACAGTCTCCCACTTCAATTGTGTATTGTCCAATTCTTTCTTTCGTCCCACCAGTTTTTGCTTCATGTATTTTGAAGCTCTGTTATTAGGTGCACATACATTTAAGATTGCTATGCCTTCTTGATGAATTGACATTTTTTTTGTTAGTAAATGTCTTTTTATCTCTGGTACTATTTCTTTTCCTGAAATCTACTGATATTAATATAACACTTTTTCTTCTTATTTGTGTTTTTATGTTATGTATTTTTCTAAACTTTCACTTTTATCCTGTCTGTATCTTTACACTGAAAATTTCTATGGACAACATTGATGTGTCATGCTTTTTCATCCAATGTTAACAATCTCTAGTTAAAATCTCTGCCTTTTAAGCAGAGTGGTTGGTGCTTTACAGTTAATAAAATTATTTAAATGGTTGGTGTATTAGTCTTCTAGGGCTGCCATAACAAACCAGCACAGACTGGGAGGCTTAAACAACATTTATTTTCTCACAGTTCTGGAAGCTAGAAGTCCAAGACAAGGGTACTGGCAGGGCTGGTCCCTCCTGTGGCCTCTCTCCTCGTGTGCAGACCACCCACCCTGGGTCCTCATGTGGTCTTTCCTCTGTGTGTGCGTTCCTGGTGTCTCTCTCTCTTACAAGGACACCAGTTCTACTGGATCAGGGACCCACCCTTAGGACCTCATTTAACCTTATCTTCTTAAAGGCCCCATCTCCAGATGCAGTATCATATGAGTTTGGGGGGAGGGGACACAATTCAGTCCATAAGAGTTGGGTTTAAGCCTATTATCTTATTTGTTTTCTATTTGTCCCATCTGTCCTTTGTTCTTCTTTTTCTCGCCTTCTTTTATTTTAGGAGGGTTATTTTACTCCTTTATTAGTTTGCCAGCTGTACCTCTTTCTTTTTTAGTGGTCTCCTCTAGGGTTTACAGCAGGTCTCTTCTGCTTACCACAGTCTACCTTTACGTAGCATTACCACTTTATACACGAGGTAGGAGCCTCCATCCTCCTGCAACACCCTTTGTGTTGTCGTACCTTTTACTTCTTATGTTAAAACCACCATTATTATTTTTGCTTTTAAAAGTTAATTTTAGGGACTTCCCTGGTGGCACAGTGGTTAAGACTCTGCCTGCCAATGCAGGGGACATGGGTTCGAGCCCTGTTCCGGGAAGATCCCACTGCTGTGGAGCAACTAAGCCCGTGCACCACAACTACCAAGCCCACGTGCCACAACTACCGAAGCCCGTGCGCCTAGAGCACATGCTCCGCAACAAGCCACTGCAATGAGAAGCCCGTGCACCGCAACAAAGAGTAGCCCCCGCTCACCACAACTAGAGAAAGCCCACGTGGAGCAACGAAGACCCAACACAGCCAAAAATTAAGTAATTAATTAAAAGAAAAAAAGTTAATTTTAAAGAAAAAATCTTTTAGACAAAGGGAGAAAGCTTCTATACTTACCACACACTTCCCACCTGGTGCTCCTCATTCTCTGAAGATTGGCTTCCACCCAGCATCTCTTTCCCACACCTAAACAACTGAACGTTTCTCGTAAGGCAAGGCTGCTGGACGATTCCTTCAGCGTTGGTTTGTCTGGAAAAGGTCCACTCTGCCTTCATTTCTGTTTTCTTTGAATATGGAATTTAAGGTTTCAACACTTTGAAGACGTCATTCCGGCATGTCTGTTCCTGATGAGAAGTCGCTTGTCATCCTTGTCTTTGCTCACCAGTACATAACGTGCCTGTTTCGTTTGCTTTTAAGATTTATTCATCCTTGGTCTTCATCAGATTATCATGAGCCTTGAAGTGGGTTTTGGTGGGGGTTTTGGTCTGTCTGCTGAGGTTCATGGATCTGTGGGCTTACACGTCTTGTATTTGGGAAAATTTCAGCCATGGTTTCTTCCAATGTTTTTCTGCCTGCCTTCCACCCTCCCTCCCGCTTTTCTAGGTCTCAGATGACACGTGTTGGACCACTCAGTATTATCCAACAGGCCACTGAAGCTCTGTTTGATGTTTTAAGTCTTCTGGCCACCGTCAGGCCGCTTCAACGCTCACCTATTCCTAGAGGGCCCTAGGGCAAGCCCTGCTCCCCTACCTTCCCAAGAACCAGGGGCATCAGGGAACACGAGGTCTCAGGCTCGCTGCATCCTGCACAAGAGGCCTGGCCGTGGGACAGGCATCAGAGGTTGCCTAAAGCCACCAAAGCAGCTGTCCTCCACCATGTGCAGCACGGGTCTCAAATGGCCCCTAGGGCACCACTGCCCTGGGAGGAAAGCTGCAAGTCACATACCAATAATAGTCATCACATAGAAACTATTGGTTGAATTATTTTCCCTGAAGAAAACAAGTGACTCTGAAGTTATCGCTATCACCCTAATCCTGAGTGAGGAAAGAGGGTTTTCAAAACAGCACCAGAAATTCCAAGTGAAAATGCCAGGCACATGTCTTTGAGGGGAGCCCAAGGTCAAGACATGCTGCCCCAGTGCCCCTAGTAAGTTTACCGAGCTCTTCGGAGCTGTGTCTTCAGCTTCCTACGGCTGCCACTTGCGAGGGCGGTTCTCGTGAATTCTGCTGTGACCAGACGCCTTGTGGAGAGGCGCAGCCCAGACGCCCCCTTCCCACAATCAGTGAGAAAGCTGAGCACTGACTTTGGAGGCCAACAACAGCAACAGAATCAAGGCCCTGGCAGGTACCTCATGTGTGACATCCCTGCCAGTCCCCTCTAACTTTCTTGCCTTTGTGTCCCCTTGTCTTGTGTTTCTAACCTTATAAATAAAACTTTACATTGCAGATGGAGAGATGAAAATAGATCAAGCTGACCAATTAACCTATAAATTAGTTGCTGAGAGTTGAGAGAAGAATGAGGAAGCAACAGTTGATTGTATCAATTGTTCAAACATTTTTATTGTCTGAATAAAATTTAAATCTACACATCAACATTGGTTATGTTCAGTAAGGAAAGTATTTTCTTGGAGATAAGTTTCCATTGTGAGTTAAGCATTTCCAGTTAGAGAATCCCTCAAAGGGTTAGATCTGAAGTTTACATCCTGCTGAACAAGGAAAGCTAACCTGGCTCCAGAGAAAGCTTCCCAGCACAACATTCAAAACTTGCTCCTCATAACCAAAAATAAAACAACTTGAATTCAAGACACGTTAATCATTCGCCCAGGACAGAGAACTTGACTTTTAATCAGGTTGAGGCAAATATTTTCCCCTCAAATAACTAGAGGTGCATCCTGCTTATCTTGTAACAATTTCTCTTGTTCCCTGAGACTGAGGGGTGGTGGTCCAACATGGGGCACGAGGGACCCCAATCTATGACAGTTTCCAGGATGAAACAAAACACATGCACGACAAGCCTCTGCCTAAGGGGCTCAAATGTCTGTGTATTAAGGTAGCTGGTAAGATAGGTGACCTTCCATAATGTTTCAGTGTAACAGTTGATTTTCATTTCTTTCCTGGAAGCTTTATGTTTCGTCCAGTGATCTGATCATGGCTGGGCAGTGACCGCTGCAAGAAGCAGACCGTTGGAAATCACCGTCTGCGCTGCTGGTGCAAGAGCAACCCTGACAGATCTCAAAGGGGCCCAGCGCAGCTTCCTCAGCAAAATAAACCCTAGTTTAAAAACGTCTGGGGCAAGTGCTGACATCCAACTAGTACCAGCTGAACACCCGCTACGTTCCACAGTGTGGCAGCCGGTGGAGCCAGCAGGACCTGCCAGCGTGTACACGCGCCCAGGCCCTGCGGGGCTCAGAGCAGGTAGAGCACCACCTGGGGCAGGAGGGCAGTGGGGGGCAGCTCAGGCAAAGGCTGGACGCAGGCGAGCCCCGGGCAGAGTCAGGGAGAGCGCTCGGGGGCCACGAGAGCTGCGGAAGCAAGGCCACGTGGTGCAAACCTCGGAGAGCACCCTAAGGGTCTGGGCAGGGATGGCGGGAGCAGGGGGCCACCCAGGCGTCTCTCTGGCTGTCAGAGGGAGGGTGGTGCACTGGGGCCGTGCAGCCAGGGCAGCTGTCAGACAGGGAGAGGCACAGAGGAACAGCAGAAGGAGAAGGCCCTGGGGGGGACGAGAAGCAGGTGGGCCCCTGGGGCGACACCAGGCCTGGGTTTGACCCTCATCGACACTCTCAGTGACCCTCACAGCCACACTCCTGCTCATCCTCGTAGGTCAGAGGCAATTCCAGGGTTTGGATTTTCCATCCTGAGCCCCAAGTCCACACACGCTAAGCCAGACGGGTTTAGAAGCCAGAGGGGAATTCAGAGGCTCGCCACCTGAGAGGCAGCACCCTGGAAATGTGACCCTCCCTGCAGCTTGGAGCACAAAGGGGGGTGAGGGGTGTCCCCAACACACATCAGGGTCCCACTGCTGCGTGGCCATTAACAACCCCTCACCCTTCCTCACGCTCGGCCTCCCATCTGTCACTACAAGACGACTGCCACCTCTGAGGTAGCGATGCTGGCGCCCCACGGGCTGGCTGAGCCATGACGCGGCGCTGGCGAGCTCGAGACCCGGGGCAGGCAGGCCTGCGGCGTCTGGTCCCCAATCCTCACTGAGCCTGAGCCGCCACGGTGAACAGGCAGGCCCAGCCTCTCCTGCCAGGCCGTTCCAGGCGGCTGTCCCATCCCTCAGCCAGAGACAGAGACAGGAAGAGCCGGTCCTCGAGGGCCCGAGGCAGGACGCGGACGAGGCACAGCTGCTCCGCTCCTGAGGACTCAGTCACTGGTCAGGAAAGCCCTCCCAGCCCCACGCCCACAGAGGGGACACGTACCACGCCAGGCGGCACCACGCAGCACACTGTGCCTTACCCACCCTCACGGCTCACCCTGTTCCTTCCCTCTCCCGAGCTCGACCACCTGTTCTCAGAACTAACGCTATGCTGAAAATCAAGTCTGAAGGCACCAGCCCTGCCCGTGCCACAGGCCCAGGCTCAGTGCTTCCGCCGAAGCGGGCGGGGGGGGGCTGCCTCGGCCCCTCTGAGATGCCCCAGCCTCGCCTGGAACTCGCATGACCAGACGTGCTCTCAAGGGTGGCCGGCGAGGGCGCTCTCGGGGTGCAGGCGGGAGAAGCGCCCAAGGGCCCAGATGGGGAAGACGTTTCTGTAGCTCGTGTAGCTGATGGCACAGGACTTGTTGAAGACCCCAGCGATGTTGTCCTGAAAGGACACAGGGAATGAACACAACGTCTCCACCAGGTGGCTGGGCAGCTCCCTGAACCGGGACCCTGGCTGGAGGGCTGGCCGGCTGACCTCAGCAGGCGGGGCCTACCACCACCCCAGCTCTCGGACCCCAGGCCCTGCAACAAACCCTCCAGCCCGGGCCACCAGCCCCTCGCAGCCCCACCAACCCCGGACTCATCCAAGACGGGGCCAGCCTCACGTGACCTCGTGACCCCATGCCCTTCCACACTTCCTTCTGAGTGAGGGGCTGTCAGGATCAGCCCAAGGGTGTCCTGGCCCGTGGGCTTCTCCCCCGCCAGCTCCTTCCCCAACGCCACCAGCCCTGCCGCCAAGCCAGTGCTTCAGCTGCAAACGGCCCAGGCCTTCAGGCCCCGCCACCATCACAGACCTGCTTCCAACACAGGCCACTCACCGGTGGTGTTTGTGACTCTCAGATCCCCAAGGTGAACCCCACCCGCGGCCCCATGAAGGACGTGGGGCCAGGTGCGCACCCACCCGTACCTGGGGCCAGTCGCCGTTGGGCAGCTGCTTTCCAAGCAGGTAGCTGACTCCTCTCTCCAGGGCCACTACGTCAGGGTGCCTGCAGGGAGACGGGCACTGAACACTCCCACCACCACTCTGCACGAGCCCCCCTCCGGCTGCAGACAGACCTGCATCCTCACCCTCACGCAGCCAAGCACAGGGACAAGGATGTGAAACGCTGCACAATGACAGAGAGACCCGAACTGCCAGACCCACCAGTAACAGTCAGCCCACCAGACACCCCGAGGAGCAGCAAACGCCACCGGGGCAGAGGCGAGCGGGCAGGAGGGCAGCCCACGCGTGGCCGGGCGAGCAGTCCCTGCCACGAGGGGCTGCTCTCCTGTCCACCCGGCCACTGGTCTTCAGGGCCCTCTGAGGGCTACCGAAGCCACATGTGCTAAGCTTGCTCGTCCCGGCCTGATGAGACACCAGAAGGCTCGATGGCTCAGGACAGAGCTCAGCCTGCCCGCTCCTGCCCACACTACCTGGCCTTCCTTTGAGGGGGCTTTAGGGAGATTTCCTAGGGGCCCCAAACCCTACAGGGCAGCACAGATTGGGACACCGTGTGCACGTCTGCGTGCACACGTCTGCGTGTGTGTGTTGTGCACACGTGCCTGAGCACGTGTGTGGCTTAGGGCCGGCTGCAGACATAGAGCAGGTGCTGCCACACGTCACGCTGCTGACGGCCCTGCTCCCCTGGCTGTTCCTGTCGGGGGGGCCTCTTTTCAGGACCTGCCACCTCGCCCTGGGAGCCTGTTGAGGGGGCCCCGCAGGCCTCGCATCCTCCCACTGCTGCACTCGGAGCTCAGCTGCCGTGCCCGCCCAGGCTGCCGGCTCACCGCCCTTCCTTCGCCCAGCCCCGCGGCTCTGGGAGAGGCCTCGTCGCCCCCACCTGACGGCCATCAGCCCCATCAGGGCCCAGCACGTGTTGTGGATCTGGGACCGGGCGCTCTGCACGTAGCGTCGCTGCTCACAGGACTCAAAGTCCTCCCCCCAGCCTCCATCTGCCATCTGTCGGGACAGCAGGAAGTCGCAGGCCTGGGAGACCTCTGCACAGGCAGCCCTGCAGAGACCAGCAAGACACGAGACACCATCATGCCGGGCGAAGTCCCTGCCCCCCTTCTCGCCCTGGCCAGGCCCCTCAGGGTCACAGAGAGGGATGCGTGGGCCCCCGCACTCAGGCCCAGCCCACCGTGGGATGTGAAGGGGGACAAGAGGCGCTGGCACCGCAGGGCTGTTGGAAGGTAAAGGGAGATGCCGTGCATCTGCAGATGGCCTCCTGGACGTGACCCACGAGCAAAGCAGCCCTCGGGGAGGTGTCTGGAGACAGCTGACCCGAGGCCTCCTCCCTTCTCTCAGCCAGTGTCCTGGCCTCGGGCCGCTCCAGCTCGTACTTGGGTGTGGGGCTTGGGTATGGGCGGGTTAGCTGGGGGAGGGCAGAGGGCCAGAGGCTTCCCTCCCCCACAAGAGCCCGGAGGCTGCGCAGAGCAGTGAGGCACAGTGGCTCATACATTTTCTGGTATCCTGATCTTATCTCACAGTTTAAAAACATTTAAGAACACCCCCAAAAGCAAACAACAAAGGGAGAAACACTCCCAGCAGAGTGTCATGCTGAGAAGACCCCCATCCCGCCAAGGTGGGAATGTCCACACTCACCCGTCACGGTAAGTGTGCCCCATGCAGGCGAAGGCTTCCAGCCCAAAGTAGGTGCCGTAGGTGAAGCACACCCCCCAGGAGCTGGAGGAAGAAGGGGACAGCGCCCGGCCCCTGAGTCCTCGTTCACAGCGGGCGCAGGGTCTCCCTCCAGCATGGGGGTGTACGGGGGGCTGCAGCTGTCTTCAGGAAAAGCATCCACAAGGCCTCAGCACTAAGACAGACCTACCCAACCTGGCCTCCGTGGGCGGCTCCATGTGCTGGATCCAAAGCCAGGTGAGAACGGATCCAAAGCCAGAGGAGGGGTAGAGCCAGCAGGCCACCGCGCCCTTCCAACGCCCTCAGCCACGCTACCTGAGCAGCACGCTGAGCAGTCACCACCGGGGGAGGCTGGGCATTCAGAAAGGAGCAAGGCCCACCAGGAACATGTCCAGAAACCCCTGGGCAGCACAAGCACCCCACACGCATCTGCACCCACAGGCATCACTCACCCTTCCCAGGAGCCATCAGGCCTCTGCTTCTGCCGACAGAACTGCAGGCCCCGCTCGAGGGTCTCCCTGGAACGCAGCACGATGAACATGCCCAATGAACAGTCCAGCAAAACAGCAACTTACCTGCTACCCCCATTCCCCCCACTCTACGGCCTCAAAAGAACGAGCATGGTCTTTCTTAAAAATACGTAAAAACAAACAGTTCAGGGAGGAGATACAAGGTCGAAGAAGCAGCGATTACAGGCCACAGGAGGGGAACAAAGTGGCAGTGAAAAGAAGAAATTAAGGAGAGGAAAACCTCAGGGACGAACCCACATTAGAAGCAGCTACAAACAGGATGGATATCACCAAAAACAAGGTCAGTGACACAGGCTTGAGTAAATCACATAAACGAAAATTTTTAAATAAACAAAAAATGAGAGAGAAAATACATTCAGAGGACAAAGAAGATCCATCACAGGTCTACCTGGTACTTCCAAAGAAGACCTGGTTCTCTGAAAGGACTAGAGGTGAAGGTATGAATACAGCCTTTAGCGTGATCCGCCCCCCTCACGCTCACTCGCCTCCAGGCACCCAGCCTGTGTCATCCCTCTCGAGCGGCAGCCCCTTGTCCTGTTTGTAGCCAGCTGATCCCTGCACAGCTGATGGTCGCTGCTTCCAGCTCCCACCTGGCTGGCAGACAGACTCCCTGGCTCTACTGATCCCTCCCTTGCTGGTTCTCATGGAGCCGCCATACAGAAGCCCATGTGGCAGGAAACTAAGGGCGGCTCCAGCCAACGGTCATCAAGGAAATGGGGCCTGAGGCTGACAATCCGCAAGGGATGGAAACCTGCCAACAACCACACACGCCTGGGGCAGCCCTCAGTCAATGCCCAGGTAAGGCCCCAGCCCTGGCCAGCATCCTGACTGCAACCCGGGGAAATCCCGAAGCAGAGGGCCCAGCTCAGCCATGCCTGGACTCCTGACCCACAGAAACTGCGAGGTGATACACGTGTGCTGTTTTAAGCCACCAACTCAGCAAGACGTGTTAATACAAAGAATGAAGGTACAAACAAACAACATTAGCAACAGAAAGAGCGGTATGACTATAGCTTTAGTGGAAATTAAGAAGTAAAGAGAAGATAAGAAAAATGCATGCAATACATTTGGAAACTTAGACAATGTGTAAAAATTACTCAGAAAATTAACGTATTGAAACTGCCTCAAGAATAAAGAGCCTGAATAGTCCTACAACTACTAAAGATATACGTAAAAAGCATAAACTTTGCCCAGAAAAAGAACTCCAAGTCTAGACATTTTGTAAGTGAATTCTACTAAATTATCAAGAACAATCATTCTAACCTTACACAAACTCTCCTAGGAAATAGAAAGAGGAAGGAACACTTTCCCTAGTTCATTTTGGGAACTCAGCATAAGCTTCTCAACAAACCAGACAAGAGGGATATGGTAAAAATTTCAGGCTGTTCATTAATGGGCACAGATGCAAAACTCTAAATTAAATATTGGGAAACTACATACAGTAGAGATATACCAATACTAAGTGAGGTTTATCCAGAAATGCAAAGGTGTTTTAACATTAGAAAAATCTACAATAATTATCTACAATATTAACAGATAAAGGAGATAAATGTATAATCATCTCAATAGAGATAGAAAAATCATTTGCTAAAATACAACACCCATTCACAACAGAGAGAAAAAACAACTTAGCAAACTAGGAAGAGAAAAGAGCTTTGTTAACCTGAAAAGGGATAATTACCAAAAACCTACAGGAGATGTCATTCTTTTTTTTTTTTCATCCACATCACACAGCTTGTGGGACCTTAGTTCCCTGACCAGGGACTGAACCCAGGCCCCCAGCAGTGGAAGTGCAGAGTCCTAACCACTGGACCACCAGGGAATTCCCAAATGTCATTCTTAATGGAGAAATATTAGAAGCATTCCCCTTTAAAATCAGGAAATATGACAAAGATGGCACTATTACCACTTCTGCTAAGCAGAATACTGAAGTCTTAGCCAGGGCAATGAGACAAGAAAATAAACTATAGGCCTATGGATTGAAAGGAAAAATATGTCATTTACAAGTGATATGACTGTCTACAGAGAAAACCCAAAAGAATCTACCAGCAATTAATTAGAATAAAAAGAGTTACCCAGATGGATTCGCTGGTGAATTCTACCAAACATCTAAGGAAGAAATTGTACCAACTCTACAATCTCTTCCAAAGAACAGAAACAGAGGGAATTTTGCCTAACTCATTCGATGAGGACAGCATACCAAAAACAGACAAAGACATTATGAGAAAGGAAAACTAGGGATAAATATCTCACAGTAGCACAGATATAAAAAGTCCTCAATAAAATATTAGCAAATCAAATCCAACAATGTATAAGAAGAATTACATATCACAAACAAGTGGGATCTATCCCAGGTATGAAAGGCTGGTTGAACATTCAAAAATCAATTAATGCAATCTATCAAATCAACTTCTTTTCTAAAGAAGAAAAAAAAAAATCACATGATCATATCAATAGCTGTAGAAGAAATATTTGACAAAATCTAACACCTATTCATGATTAAAAAAAAAAAACTTTCAGCAAACTAGGAACAGAGGGCAAGTTCCTCAACTTGAAAAAGAGCAGCCACAAAAAACCCACAGCTAACATCATACTTAATGGTGAGAAAAACTAGACGCTTTCCTGCTGAATCAGGAACAAGAATGTCTACCCTCACCACTTGTATTCAACTTCATACTGGAAGTCCTAGCTAATGCAATAAGATAAGACAAGGAAATAAAAGGTATACATATTGGGGAAGAAGAAATAAAACTGTCTTTGTTCACAGATTACATGGTTATCTATGTAGAAAATCCCAAAGAACCGACCAAAAAACTCCTGGAACTACTAAGCAATTACAGCAACATTGCAGGATAGAAGGTTAATATACAAAAGACAACTGTTTTCCTACCAGCAATGAACAATTAGATTCTGAAATTAAAATCACAATACCAATTATGTTAGCACCAAAAAAATTTTAAGTACTTAGGTATAAATCTAAAAATATATATACAAGATCTATAAGAGGGAAACTATAAAATTATGATAAAAGAATCAAAAGATCTTCCCAACTTGATCTATATATGCAACACAATCTCAATCAAAATTTCAGCAAATCATTTCATAGATATCAACAGATTCCAAAGTTTTATGCAGAGGCAAAAGAAACAGAATAGAAAACACATTATTTAAGGGGAATAAAGTTGGAAAACTGACACTACCCGACTTCAAGACTTACTGTAAAGCTACGGTCATCAGGACTGTGTGGTATCAGTGAAAGAATACACAGATAGATCAATGGAGAATAGAGAGCCCAGAAACAGACCCACACAAATACTGTCAAGTAACCATTGGCAAAGGAGCAAAGGCAATCCAATGGAGAAAGAAGAGTCTCTGACAAATGGTAATGGAACACCGAACAGCACATAAAACATAAATAAATCTAGATACAGACCTTACACCATTCACAAAAATTAACTCAGAATGAATCACAGATTTTTGTCTTTTCATGTAAAACACAAGACTATAAAACTCCTAGAACATAACATAGGAGAAACTCTAGGTGACCTTGGGTTTGGTGAAAACTTTTTAGATATAACACTCCAATCACAATCTATGAAAGAAAACACTGATAGGCTGTACTCCATTAAAATGAAAAACTCCGGCTCTGCAGAAGACATTGTCGACAGAATGAAAATGTAAGGAGCCCTTTTGCCCCTTTCCTGTTTGCCCATTTCTGTTGCCCTCAAACCTTACAGAAATGAGGTCACTAGGTGACATTTAACCCAGCTCCTGACTCACGCTCTACTGAATGCACACCATGCCTTGCCTAACCTGTCGGTCCTTTCCCTAGACGAAAAGAAGTAGGAATTAAGAACTGAGCAGTTAAAGAGTGACTAGCTGTCTGCCCCCAGCAGCCCCCTTAGCAATCCTGCAGGCAGGCCGTGTGGGCAAGACAACATCTGAAGAAAGCTCATGAGGAGTCAGCCAGCCTGCACGCAAGGAGAGGACACAGAGCTTGACCTCCTGCCTTGATGGTTCACTGAGATTCTTTCCCCTTTTCCCCTTTAAAACCTGTCAGGGCTGAGCAGAATCTCTGGAGTTGATTTGGGGGACATGAACCCACCTTCTCCCACATTGCCAGCCTTCTGATTAAAGCAACCTTTCCTTTCTTACAACACTTGCCTCTCAAGTATTGGCTTTTGAGCGGAGAGCAGCCAGGCCTGAGCTTGCCACAGACTGAGAGAAAATCTTTGTAAAATACATGGCTGACAAAGGGTTGCTATTTAAAATATACAAGGTACTTCTAAAACTCAACAATAAGACAACAACCCAAATTTAAAATGTGCAAAAGATCTGAATACACACCTCACCAAAGATATACACATGGCAAATAGATACATGAAAAGATGTTCAGCATTATACGTCATTAGGAAGTCACAAATTAAAACAATGAGATATCACTACACACCTATCGGAATGGCCAAAACCCGGAACACTGACAGCACCAAATGCTGGCGAGGCTGTGGAGCAACAGGAACCCTCATCACTGCTGGTGGGAACGCAGAATGGTGCAGCCGCTTTGGAAGACAGTTTGGTGGTTTCTTACAAAACTAATATACTTTTACCATATGAGCCAACCATATGCTCTTTGATATTTACTGAAATGAGCTGAAAACATGTCCACACAAAAACCTGCACAGGAATAATTATAGCAGGTTTATTCATAATGCTAAAACTTGGAAGCAACCAAGATGTCCTTCAATAGGCAATGGATAAACAAACTGGTACATGAAGATATGAAGAAACTTTACATGCATATTACTAAGTGAAAGAAGCCAATCTGAAAAGGCTACAGACTGTATGATTCTAACTATATGACATACTGGAGTGGTTCCCAGGGGATGGGTGAGGGGGGAGGATGAATAGGCGGATCATGGAGGATTTTAAGAGCAGTGAAACTATTCTGCATGATAGAGTGATGATGGACACATGCTGTATACATGTGTCAAAACCCATGGAACGTACAACACAAAGAGTGAATCTGAACGTAAACTATGGACTTTGGATGATAATAATGTATCAATATTGGCTCATCAATTGTATTTAAAAAGTACCAAATTAATGCAAGATATTAGTAACAGGGGAAATGGGGTGGGAGGGGGAGCGAAATGGCTGAACAGGAACTCCCTGTGCCATCTTTCTGTAAACCTAAAACTGCTCTATAAGACAAAGTGTATTAATTTTCTTAAGTTTAACAGATTGTCTAGCTGTAAGATCAATATCAAAATCAACTGGAGAGGCTCCTGGATGGATGGCAGAGCCGGCAGCACCGGGAACCCCTCTCCTGCCTGGGCAACTACTGCACTGGCAGAATGTACCTGATGTAACTGTTCTGGAAGTCTGCAGTCTGCTGAAGGCTTGCAACTTCCAGGGGAAGGTTTGGAGGGTTAAACTGCTCTCAGCTCTTAGCACAGGAACAGCTACCCATTCCCCACCCCAGGACCCAGGAGGCAGCTGTGCGTGTGTCCCTGGAGCATCTTACAGGACCTAGGGTGGGCAAAAAGGACCCTGTCCTCCAAAAACTGGGAATCGGCTCTGAATGATGCTTCTGATCACAGAGGAGCAGGCAGAGAGGCAGGAGGCCACGGCTGTTGCACCTGCCCCCAACTGTTCCAGCCCCTGCCCTTCTGGCTGAAGTGACTTCCAGGGGATTTAAATGCTATTCACAGTAGCATTACTCACAATGGCTAAAATGTGGAAGCAACCTAAGTGTCGATCATAGATGAACAGATAAGCAAAATGTGGTTCATCCATACAATGGAATATTACTCGCCTTTTAAATGGAATGAAGTACTAATAATACCTGCTATAACGTGCATGAACCTTGAGGATATTACTCTCAGCGAAATAAGCCAGACACAAAAAGACAAATATTACATGATTCCACTTACACATGGTACTTAGAGTAGTCAAAATCATAGAGACAGAAAATAGAATAGTGGTTGCCAGGGGCTGGGAAGAGTGGGGAAATGGGAGTTATTGTCCAATGGGTACCCGTTTTACAAGATGAAAAGAGTTATGGGGATGGGTGGTGGTGATGGTTGCACAACAATGTGAATGTGAATGTATTTAACACCACTGGATTGCACACTTAAAAATGGCTAAGATAGTAAATTTTATGTTACATGTATTTTAACACAAGAAAAAAAAATCAGTAGCATAAGAATCCATGAGTCCACACTAACAAATAAGCAAATAAGTAAACAGGGGCAAAGAAAAGTTTTTAATAGAACACCAACTAATACATATGAAAGGAATGACAATTTTGCAATCGTTATATGAACAACTGATGCAAGCAAGAATCATCATCAGGTGCTAAAACGAATGGGTAGAAGTATGATGAGAAACAGGATATTTACATAGTTTAAAATTATCTCCCCGAGAGGGCAGACAGGAGAAGCAAGAAGAACTACAATCCTGCAGCCTGTGGAACAAAAACCACATACACAGAAAGACAGACAAGATGAAAAGGCAGAGGACTATGTACCAGAGGAAGGAACAAGATAAAACCCCAGAAAAGCGACTAAATGAAGTGGAGATAGGCAACCTTCCAGAAAAAGAATTCAGAATAATGATAGTGAAGATGATCCAGGACCTCGGAAAAAGAATGGAGGCAAAGATCAAGAAGATGCAAGAAATGTTTAACAAAGACCTAAAAGAATTAAAGAACAAACAAACAGAGAGGAACAATACAATAACTGAAATGAAAATTACACTAGAAGGAATCAATAGCAGAATAGCTGAGGCAGAAGAACGGATAAGTGACCTGGAAGACAGAATGGTGGAATTCACTGCTGCAGAACAGAATAAAGAAAAAAGATGAAAAGAAATGAAGACAGCCTAAGAGACCTCTGGGACAACATTAAATGCAACAACATTCGCATTATAGGGGTCCCAGAAGGAGAAGAGAGAAAGGACCCGAGAAAATATCTGAAGACATTAGAGTCAGAAACTTCCCTAACATGGGAAAGGAAATAGCTACTCAAGTCCAGGAAGTGCAGAGAGTCCCATACAGTATAAACCCAAGGAGAAACATGCCGAGACACATAGTAATCAAATTGGCAGAAATTAAAGACAACGAAAAATTATTGAAAGCAGCGAGGGAAAAACGACAAATAACATACAAGGGAACTCCCATAAGGTTAACAGCTGATTTCTCAGCAGAAACTCTACAAGCCAGAACGGAGTGGCATGATATACTTAAAGTGAGGGAAGGGAAGAACCTACAACCAAGATTACTCTACCCGGCAAGGATCTCATTCAGATTCGATGGAGAAATCAGAAGCTTTACAGACAAGCAAAAGCTAAGAGAATTCAGCACCACCAAACCAGCTCTACAACAAATGCTAAAGGAACTTCTCTAAGTGGGAAACACAAGAGAAGAAAAGGACCTACAAAAACAAACTGAAAACAATTAAGAAAATGGTCATAGGAACATACATATTGATAATTACCTTAAACGTGAATGGATTAAATGCTCCAACCAAAAGACACAGGCTTGCTGAATGGATACAAAAACAAGACCCATATATATGCTGTCTACAAGAGACCCACTTCAGACCTGGGGACACATACAGACTGAAAGTGAGGGGATGGAAAAAGATATTCCATGCAAATGGAAATCAAAAGAAAGCTGGAGTAGCAATACTCATGTCAGATAAAATAGACTTTAAAATAAAGAATGTTACAAGAGACAAGGAAGGACACTACATAATGATCAAGGAATCAATCCAAGAAGAAGATATAACAATTATAAATATATATGCACCCAACAAAGGAGCACCTCAATACATAAGGCAACTGCTAACAGCTATAAAAGAGGAAATCAACTGTAACACAATAATAGTGGGGGACTTTAACACCTCACTTACACCAATGGACCGATCATCCAAAATGAAAATAAGGAAACAGAAGCTTTAAATGACACAACAGACCAAACAGATTTAATTGATATTTATAGCACATTCCATCCAAAAACAGCAGATTACACTTTCTTCTCAAGCATGCACGGAACATTCTCCAGGATAGATTACATCTTGGGTCACAAATCAAGCCTCAGTATATTTAAGAAAATTGAAATCATATCAAGCATCTTTTCTGACCACAATGCTATGAGATTAGAAATGAATTACAGGGAAAAAATGTAAAAATCACAAACACACAGAGGCTAAACAATATGTTACTAAACAACCAAGAGATCACTGAAGAAATAAAAAGGGAAATCAAAAAATACCTAGAGACAAACGAAAATGAAAACACGACAATCCAAAACCTTTGGGATGCAGCAAAAGCAGTTCTAAGAGGGAATTTTTTTTTTTTTTTTTTTTTTTTTTTTGTGGCACGCAGGCTTCTCACTGCTGTGGCCTCTCCCATTGCAGAACACAGGCTCCGGACGCACAGGCTCAGCGGCCATGGCTCACAGGCCCAGCCGCTCCGCGGCATGTGGGATCTTCCCGGACTGGGGCACGAACCCGTGTCCCCTGAATCGGCAGGCAGACTCTCAACCACTGCGCCACCAGGGAAGCCCCTAAGAGGGAATTTTATAGCAATACAAGCCTACCTCAAGAAACAAGAAAAATCTCAAATAAACAAACTAACCTTACACCTAAATGAACTAGAGAAAGAAGAACAAACAAAACCCAAAGTTAGAGAAGGAAAGAAATTGTAAAGATCAGAGCAGAAATAAATGAAATAGAAACAAAGAAAACAATAGCAAAGATCAATAAAACTAAAATCTGGTTCTTTAAGAAGATAAACAAAATTGATAAACCATTAGCCAGACTCATCAAGAAAAAGAGGGAGAGGACCCAAATCAATAAAATTAGAAATGAAAAAGGAGAAGTTACAACAGACACCGCAGAAATCGAAAGCATCCTAAGAGACTACAAGCAACTCTATGCCAATAAAATGGACAACCTGGAAGAAATGGACAAATTCTGAGAGAGGTGTAACCTTCCAAGACTGAACCAGGAAGAAATAGAAAATATGAACAGACCAATTACAAGTGATGAAATTGAAACTGTGATTAAAAATCTTCCAACAAACAAATGTCCAGGACCAGATGGCTTCACAGGTGAATTCTATCAAACATTTAGAGAAGAGCTAACACCCATCCTTCTCAAACTCTTCCAAAAAACTGCAGAGGAAGGAACACTCGCAAACTCATTCTATGAGGCCGCCATCACCCTGATGCCAAAACCAGACAAAGACACTACAAAAAAAGAAAATTACAGACCAATATCACTGATGAATATAGATGCAAAAATCCTCAACAAAATACTAGTAAACAGAATCCAACAACACAGTCAAAGGATCATACACCATGATCAAGTGGGATTTATCCCAGGGATGCAAGGATTCTTCAACATATGCAAATCAATCAGTGTGATACACCATTTAACAAACTGAAGAATAAAAACCATATGATCATCTCAATAGATGCAGAAAAATCTTTTGACAAAATTCAACACCCATTTATGATAAAAACTCTACAGGGGGCTTCCCTGGTGGCGCAGTGGTTGGGAGTCCACCTGCCGATGCAGGGGACGCGGGTTCGTGCCCCGGTTCGGGAAGATCCCACATGCCGCAGAGTGGCTGGGCCCGTGAGGCATGGCCGCTGGGCCTGTGCGTCTGGAGCCTGTGCTCCGCAACGGGAGAGGCCACAACAGTGAGAGGTCCGCATACCGAAAAAAAAAAAAAGCTCTACAGAAAGTGCGCATAGAGGGAAACTACCTCAACATAATAAAGGCCATATATGACAAACCCACAGCAAACATCATTCTCAATGGTGAAAAACTGAAAGCATTTCCTCTAAGATCAGGAACAAGACAAGGATGTCCACTCTCACCACTATTATTCAGCATAGTTTTGGAAGTCCTAGCCACGTCAATCAGAGAAGAAAAAGAAATAAAAGGAATACAAGTTGGAAAAGAAGTAAAACTGTCACTGTTTGCAGATGACATGATATTATACATAAAGAACCCTAGGGCTTCCCTGGTGGCGCAGTGGTTGAGAGTCCGCCTGCCGATGCAGGGGACATGGGTTCGTGCCCCGGTCCGGGAAGATCCCACATGTCGCGGAGTGGCTGGGCCCGTGAGCCATGGCCGCTGAGCCTGCGCGTCTGGAGCCTGTGCTCCACAATGGGAGAGGCCACAACAGTGAGAGGCCCGCGTACCACAAAAAAAAAAAAAAAAAAAACCCAAAAATGCCACCAGAAAACTACTAGAGCTAATCAATGAATTTGGTAAAGTTGCAGGATACAAAATTAATGCACAGACATCTCTTGCATTCCTATACACTAATGATGAAAAATCTGAAAGAGAAATTAAGGAAACATTCCCATTTACCACTGCAACAAAAAGAATAAAATACCTAGGAATAAACCTACCTAGGGAGACAAAAGACCTGTATGCAGAAAACTATAAGACACTGATGAAAGAAATTAAAGATGATACCAACAGATGGAGAGATATACCATGTTCTTGGATTGGAAGAATCAATATTGTGAAAATGACTATATTACCCAAAACAATCTACAGATTCAATGCAATCCCTAACAAATTACCAATGGCATTTTTTATGGAACTAGAACAAAAAATCTTAAAATATGTATGGAGACACAGAAGACCTGGAATAGCCAAAGCAGTCTTGAGGGAAAAATTGGAGCGGGAGGAATCAGACTCCCTGACTTCAGACTATACTACAAAGCTACAGTCCTCAAGACAATATGGTACTGGCACAAAAACAGAAACATAGATCAATGGAACAGGATAGAAAGCCCAGAGATAAACCCATGCACCTATGGTTAACTAATCTATGACAAGGAGGAAAGGATATACAATGGAGAAAAGACAGTCTCTTCAATAAGTGGTGCTGGGAAAACTGGACAGCTACATGTAAAAGAATGAAATTAGAACACTCCCTAACATCATACACAAAAATAAACTCAAAATGGATTAGAGACCTAAATGTAAGACCGGACACTATAAAACTCTTAGAGAAAAACATAGGAAGAACACTCTTTGACATAAATCACAGCACCTTTTTTAATCCACCTCCTAGAGTAATGGACATGAAAACAAAATAAACAAATGGGACCTAATGAAACTTAAAAGCTTTTGCACAGCAAAAGAAACCATAAACAAGACGAAAAGACAACCCTCAGAATGGGAGAAAATATTTGCAAATGAATCAACGGACAAAGGATTAATCTCTAAAATATATAAACAGCTCATGCAGCTCAATATTAAAGAAACAAACAACTCACTCCAAAAATGGGCAGAAGACGTAAATAGACATTTCTCTAAAGAAGATGTACAGATGGCCAAGAAGCACATGAAAAGCTGCTCAACATCACTAATTATTAGAGAAATGCAAATCAAAACCACAATGAGGTATCACCTCACACCAGTTAGAATGGGCATCATCAGAAAATCTACAAAAAACAAATGCTGGAGAGGGTGTGGAGAAAAGGGAACCCTCTTGCACTGTTGGTGGAATTGTAAACTGATACAGCCACTATGGAGAACAGTATGGAGGTTCCTTAAAAAACTAAGAATTACCGTATGACCCAGCAATCCCACTACTGGTCGTATACCCAGAGAAAACCATAATTCAAAAAGACACATGCACCCCAATGTTCATTGCAGCACTATTTACAATAGCCAGGTCTTGGAAGCAACCTAAATGCCCATCGACAGACGAATGGATAAAGAAGTTGTGGTACATATATACAATGGAATATTACTCAGCCATAAAAAGGAACGAAATTGGGTCATTTGTTGAGACGTGGATGGATCTAGAGACTGTCATACAGAGTGAAGTAAGTCAGAAGGAGAAAAACAAATATTGTATATTAACGCATGTATGTGGAACCTAGAAAAATGGTACAGATGAACCAGTTTGCAGGGCAGAGGTTGAGACACAGATGTAGAGAACAAAAGTATGGACATCAAGGGGGGAAAGCAGCAGCAGGGGTGGGGATGGTGGTGTGATGAATTGGGTGATTGGGATTGACATGTATACACTGATGTGTATAAAACTGAAGACTAATAAGAACCTGCTGTATAAAAAAGTAAATAAAATTAAATTTCAAAAATTAAAAAAAAAAACTTTCTTCCACAAAGAAAAAAATATTAACTTTACAGTGGGGAAAACAAGTGGCCATCTCCTTAATCAACGGTCAGTGTTGACACATGCTTCCTAATATGATGCACTGAGAAGCCCCATCACTTTTGTTACTTGCTCGACAAAAATGCTTAATTTTATAACCTGAATCTTGTCATGGGCAAACACAGAAAAACATACATTGAGGACATTCTACAAAATAACTTGCCATATTCTTCAAAAATGTCAGTCATCAAACACAAGGAAAGACTAAAGAACTGTTCCAGGTTAAAGAACTAATATATGACAACTAAATACAATGACCCTGGATTAGACCTTGAGGAAAAATGTTTCCATAAACCACACCACTGGTACAACTAGGACAATTGAAATAAGTTCCATAGATTAAATAATGGTATTATACCAATGTTAATATTGTGACTCATATTTACATAAGAGAATAACCTCATTAAAAAAAATACTAAAGGAAGCCACAACAATGAGAAGCCTACACACTGCAATGAAGAGTAGCCCCCGCTCACCGCAACTAGAGGAAGCGCGCGCACAGCAACAAAGACCCAACACAGCCATAAATAAATAAATAAATTTATTTATTTTTAAAAAATACTAAAGGTCTTCCCTGGTGGCGCAGTGGTTGACAGTCCACCTGCCGATGCAGGGGACACGGGTTCGTGCCCCGGTCCGGGAAGATCCCACATGCCGCGGAGCGGCTAGGCCCGTGAGCCATGGCCGCTGAGCCTGCGTGTTCGGAGCCTGTGCTCCGCAACGGGAGAGGCCACAACAGTGAGAGGCCCGCGTACCGCAAAAAAAAAAAAAAAAAAACTGAAGTATTTAGGGATTAAGGTAATCACATTTGCAATTTACTTTCAAATGGTTCAACAAAAAACATGGGAGGGAGTATGATGAAGGAAGTAAAAAGTTAAAGTGGAATTAATTAAAGAAGCTTCACCTAAAGCTGGAGTCAAGACAGGCCTGTAAGGGAAGTGCTCAGGCCCACCAGGCATCATCAATTACCCCAAACAGGAAAAAATGGCCCTCCACATCTCGGGCAGGAAGGTGTCTCTGCTTACTATCCCGCAGGAAGAAGAAAACTCTCTTTCCCACGACAGCCCAGCCAATCAGAGACAGCAGCAGTCCATCAATGGGAAGCCTCCATACTCTGGATCCCCAACCCCTCCAACAGACTCTGGTTATCACAGCCCCTATAAAAGCAAGTTCCCTTTCTTATTCTCTGGATTCTCCTGTGATCTGTCACAGTTCACATGTCCCGAATTGCAATTCCTCTGGCTATTCTGAATAAACTCACTTTTGCTGGTAAATTAACTGGCTATTATATTATAAAAGTTAACATTAACAACTGAGCAATAGCTGGAAGAGGTAAATAGGAGTGCTTTTTACTCCTTTTATAACTTTCCTATAATTTTGAAGTTAATGAAGAATTTCAAGTCAATCTAGTAAAATGGAATATCCCATATACATATTACTAGAGTAACTGACGCCCAAAACTATACCTAAAAACACTCCTAAATTAAAAATCTTAATATAACAAGTTAATATATTTGTTTAAAAAATAAAAACTTATGTTCAAACTCTCTAGAGGTAAAAATAATAAAGTAATTGGGAGAAAGTATCTGTAACATAAGATACAGAATTACTTATTGTGCTTAATAAACATGTAAGGCAGGAAGAAAAATCATCCCAGCAACCAAGTTGGAAAGGGTATGAATGGCAATTCATATGTGAAAGAAGAAACAGAAATGACCTATAAACGTCTGGAAAGACTATTTTAGCTCAGTAATCTCCAAAGAAATACAAATGAAGTAAATCCACCAGAAAACTATCATAATTTACCTTCCAAAGCAGGAGTTTTTACACAATAACAATAGTTATTCTGTGCTTATCACATGCCAATCTCCCAGTGCTTTTGTGTGGTATCTCAATCCTCCCAGTTCCGTGAGGCTGTACTATTGCCGCATGTGGCAGGGGGAACCTAGGCAGGGGGGTGAAGTGACTAGACTAGGATCTCAAGCAGAGAAGGGGCAGGGGCAGGCGCATCCACCCAGACAGGCTGACTCCAAGCCCACGTGGCTCTAGGGAAGAATAATGGTCCTGAACAAAGATTTAACAAGAGGATACTGGCTCAGGTTAAAATGGGGAAAAGCTGTAAAACAGCAATGAAAATTCAGAAATAACCATCACAACCCGTACTGGAGGAGAATGCCAAACGACAAGGGAAGTTATCAGCTGCTCTCAGGGACCTCACGGTAAACGGAGCCAGTTACGTGAAAGGTGCACCGTGGAGATCAAACAGTCAGAACACCCTCTTCTCAGGGGTAAGGAAGGGCAGCTGGCTTTTTTTCTGGTGCTTTTCTGTATCGTCCAAGTCTCCTTCAAAGAGCTTGTTTTACTTTTATTATAATAATTCTTAAAAAGATGAGTAAGAAGGAAGGTCAATCCTGTGAGGGCATCTCTGAGGACAAGGTTGCCAAAGGAAAGGACCCCAGATCACACGCACAGCACACAGCCAAGGGACCAGCCTGGCCTGGGTGACAAAATGAAGACTAGACACAGTGCCCGCTTGTGCCCCCTTGTGGCTGCACAGCCTGCCAGACAGAGGGAAACCAGCAAAAACATGACTGGATACTCCTCCAATTTTTTTGGAAATAAAGCAACATGCTCCTAAATAACTCATGGGCCAGAAAACTCACAAGAGAAATAGAAATGCTTTTAACTGAACGATACATCAAAACTTACTTATAAACTTAAGTGTACATTTAAAAAGAAAGCCTGAAAATCATTTATCTAAGCATCCATCAAAGAGAACTTTCTCCTCTGTGGGAGGATTTACTGCAACTTCTTATTTTTCAAACCGTGGTCGCAGACCATTGGTGAGTTATGATTAACATTTATTTAAATTGAAAATATACATATTATTTATACCTATATAAAGGAATAGTATACATCTTTAATTTTAGCTATACCTTATAGATTTATTAATAGATTTATTTATTATCTGTATGTAAGCAATAGTTTCATAAAGTACAAAATAGGATGCACACATGCCATATACTGAAAATAAGAAATACGTGTCCATTTATTACACTGCTGTCTCAGTTAGTTGTACGGTTTTATACACAAAGGTATGGGCATGATATACACTGCGTCTCTCACTAAGGAATGGCCCATGCTGGAAAACGGCCACTCTTACATGACGGCAAACTGAGCAACAGAAGCACCGTGCGGCCAGCTGGACAGGCCATTCCAACCACAGCCACCCTTTCTGCCCTGTACACACAGCGATGGCTCCTTAAGGCCAGGCTGCAACCTCTCTGATAGGCTCAGGCTTTGTTGCCTCGCCTTTTCAGATTGCAGCCAGGGAGCAATCTTATAACTACTTGCAAGCCTGGGAATTCTGGTGGCGTTTTCCCATACAGTTATAGCTCAGCGATCAGTTTAGAGGTTGTTCTCCATCCTTCAAATCTTTATTCTGCCTACTCAACGCAGAGCAACCCTCTTCAGCAGTGATGTGAGGATCCTGCAGCCCCTGCCTGTTCTATGTTTCCCAGTCTAGTAGAGCAACATTGGGATGAACCTGTAGACACCAGAGAATCTCATAATGTAATTTCCAGAAAGCATATCTTTTATTTTAACTGTATTATGTAGAAAGAATTTATATTCATTTAATGTCGTTCACAGGCAATTATGCTAGCCTCTAAGAGTGAATGTGTAATTATTCTGTAACAACTTCCTTGCATCATTTTTTCTCTAGGTAAGCTTTGTAAGTCTTTGAAATTGAGAAAATAACATTTGAACTAATAAAGTTGAAAAATCAGCATTTTTTTAAAAAAGAGGCTTTAAAAAAAAATAATACAGACTGCTATAGAAGTTCCCTTGCCAAAACTGATTCATATAAGAGCTAAAGTTTGTTTGTTTACAAAATTACTAGAAAATAGAGATAAAAGAAAATGACTATATATGAAAAGTTGGATGTGTGTTTTCAGTAGAAGGTATGAGGGGGACTTCCCTGGTGGCACAGTGGCTAAGACTCCACGCTCCCAATGCAGGGGGCCCGGGTTCGATCCCTGGTCAGGGAACTAGATCCCACACGCATGCTGCAGCTGGAAGTTTGCATGCCACAACTAAGGATCTTGCCTGCCACAACTAAGGACCCGGTGAGCTGCAACTAAGACCCAGTGCAACCAAATAAATATTAAAAAAGAAAAAAAAAGGTATAAGGAATAAGGATGCATTTTTGTTGAAAGGAAAAAA
The DNA here is from genome assembly GCF_937001465.1 of Orcinus orca. Classification (NCBI taxonomy): domain Eukaryota; kingdom Metazoa; phylum Chordata; class Mammalia; order Artiodactyla; family Delphinidae; genus Orcinus; species Orcinus orca. The sequence continues at coordinate 148,860,198 of NC_064563.1, forward strand.
AGAAAGTAATTTTGTTGTAAGTAAAATGATTGTTCCAGAATAAGAAAGGAAAAAGGACAAAACTTGAATGGATATAAAAAGCTGTAGGTTTATAGAAAAGGAATCTGGAGAAAGGAATTTTGTGTGTAGTCACGTTGACTAAGACTGGAATGGATTTATACAAGTTTTTAAAAAAGGAAGAATTTTAATATCAAAATTACACTGGTTCTGGGACTTCCCAGGTGGCTCACTCGTTAAGAATCCACCTGCCAATGCAGAGGACACGGGTTCGAACCCTGGTCGGGGAAGATCCCACGTGCCGCAGAGCAACTAAGCCCGTGCGCCACAACTACTGAGCCTGTGCTCTGGAGCCCGTGAGCCACAACTACTGAGTCCGTGTGCCACAACTACTGAAACCCAACGCCTAGAGCCTGTGATCCGCAACAAGAGAAGCCACCACAATGAGAAGTCCGTGCACCGCAACGAAGAGTAGCTCCTGCTCGTTCCAACTAGAGAAAGCCCACACGCAGCAAGAAAGACCCAACGCAGCCAAATATAAATTAAAAAACAAAAAAAATTACACTGGTACGAAATTAGAATTTGCTTTTCTCTGTTAAAAGGATAGTTTTCTTAGATTATTGGTCTGCTCTTAATAAGAAAGGGTAAACAAATGTTTTTCTTTACCTTTAATGTAATATGTCTAGAAAACTAAGATTCTATGATTTGTCTTTATTGGGTCTTTGATTACTTAAGAAAACTGAGTCTTCTCTATTAAAAGAGACAAGCTTTTTTACAACTATGTAACTTTTCGTATGTGTTAAATTTCATGGGAAGCATTTTCAAATAAGAAGTGATGCTGAACTTTTTTTAGGAAATAAATATTCCAGAACTTCCCTGGTGGCACTGTGGTTAAGAATCCACCTGCCAATGCAGGGGACACGGGTTCGAGCCCTGGTCTGGGAAGATCCCACATGCCGTGAAGCAACTGAGCCCATGAGCCACAACTACTGAGCCCACGTGCAACAACTACTGAAGCCCAGGCGCCTAGAGCCCGTGCTCCACAACAAGAGAAGCCACCACAATGAGAAGCCTACACACTGCAATGAAGAGTAGCCCCTGCTCGCCACAACTAGAGAAAGCCTGTTCACAGCAACAAAGACCTAACACAGCCATAAATAAATAAATAAATTTATTGAAAAATAAATAAAATAAATATTCCAGTAATCATATGAAATTCCCAAAAATCTGGTATGCCCTGATATAATTCCAGCTCTTTTCATTTACAAACAGTTATTATTTTACTCTGATGCTTTTGCAAAAATGTTCCTGCAAAAGTGCTTCATCTTCAAAGAGATTCATGGAAAAGACCCTCACAAGTACTCTAGAATGTAGGCTTCTGATAAGTGCTCATTCATTAGCGTTCTGTTTTCCAAAATTAAAGGACCCTTTTTCTCCTCTTTTAAGCTGTCTGCAACTTACAGCAATTTAGTAAACATTTATCTTTTTCTCCCTACCTGGTCCCTCAAGAATTCTGAAACTCCTATTAAATATTCTTATTTTTCATAACAATACATATTTGCAAAAGTTAAGTAAGAATCTGTTCTTGTAACAGGACACAACTGGACAAGTCCTTGGCTTGGCCTCTTAGCCTAAAGAGACTGTAAAGATCCAATATGAGATTCCTCGTGAAAAGTTCCAACGAAACAGATTTTAAAGAGCCTATATGGTCAGTCGCTATTCCTGCTGCACTTATATAAATAATCAGGCCAAGTTTATTGAAACTAGACTCAGTTATCTTTGATAGAAATGGAGGTGATTATAGAGACAAAAATTATGTTTCAATAATACACCTTTATGTACATCAGATTCTAGTACTATTAATTGTCTTTTAAATTTGTTTTCTAAGTGTAAACTGGACTGAACCCTGAATTCTTCTGGCTTCCTCCAATATGTGGCTGGAACTCTTACAATTTTCTTCCACTCTTGATTTCTGAATCACTATGAAACTAAAACTGCCCTTTTCCCGAAGCCCTGCAAGCAAAAGCTGGACAACTGATACAAACTTCAACAGCTCATGTGAGGACGATTCTCATGCCTGTTGCTGTGTGGCCACTCAGAAAGATCACCAGAGACATTCACACTGAAAACCTGGAAAATCTGCCTAATTGCCACACTTGTCCTCAGTGCATCTGAAGATGCTCAGAACCCAGCATCTAGAAATCGTCTCAACTAGCTGCTCTCCAAACTCAGAAACTGAATTTATAATTTCTTTGAATTATTTGCCATTATTTTTCTTTTGCTTCCATAGAAATGCCTCTCATTGAATTACCTGATTGCGCAGATCATATAGAGGCCTAATTTATGTGGAAAGACATCTGCGATGCTGCCTCCTGAAGTAAACACCCAAGGTGCATCCTGTCCTGAGGAACGCTGAGGACATGTGATTGCTGACACAGCATGTGCGCCTCCGTAAACAACTTTTAAAGTTTTTGTAGACTGACTTAGAAAGGTAATACCTGAATCTGATTATAACCCATTTGATTTACTTAACTGATTAAATTTGGGCTCTAGGAAATTTTTCAATCTTGATTATTGTTCTTTTTATAGTCATCACATTAATTTTGCAACAGTTTTAAATGCCTACCAGCAGCCTCTCACATACCAAATGGTATCCATCAGGATCAGACAACTGGATGAAATTTGCAATAACCACATGAATGATGAAGATGGTGACTACATGGCCCTCCAACCTGTCAATTCAACTAGTGAAAACAGCAAATATGTGACTCTTCAGCCTGACTACAACAACGGTGGAGAGAGAGAATAACACGACACTGGTTGGTGATACTCTCAGCCGGCTGAGACAATGACCAAAATGGGGAACTGTTAAAATCAAAAACAAACAGAGCCCAGCCTCGAAAATTCCCTGAGCAGACAAAACCAGTTTAATCATACAAACAAAGGCTAATTTAGCTTATTTTGCAAGACTAACTTGACCTGGGTCATTTCTTGTTTACACCTCTGGAAATCATAAAGAAACCTGAACTGCTTCCCAAGGTTGATACGAGGTAATCACTGAAAATTCTAATATTGTAACCAATCACTGTGAAGAATAAACAGTTACTGCCTTCTCACAATATAAGCGCTTTGTAACAATATACACCCGAGCCTCATTCAATGTTCGGGTCTGTGCACTCTTGCTTTGCAAACTGTCTTTGTGGTGTGTGCGTGATAAATTTTTACTAATGATTCATTGGCTTTACTTTTAGCTATTTATGAACCTTTGACAAAATCCTAAACAAAATACTTATCAAACTGAATCAACAATATATAAAAAGTAAAGCACATGATGACCAAGCTGAATCTATACCAGGTTTACCAAGAGCCATGAAACAACAGAATCATACAAGGATGAAGGAAAATCTACAAGAACTGCACAGAGCCCCATAACACAGCAAGTCCACATCCACGTCCTCAAGAACTGGGAACCTCTGTGCCCCGAAACACAAGTCTGAGATTGTTCACAGCAGGATGATTCATAATAACCCCCTGAGAGCCCTGAAGGATATACAACAAGCACAGGCATAAACAAAGCATGGCGTCTGCGCTCGACAGTGGAGAGAGACAGACATGGGCTTCCACGTTGGGATCACAGTGAGCAGAGGAGAACCAGGCGGGGAGCTTCTGGTAATGTGTTTGCCCGACGTGGTCACATGGGTGTGTCCACTTCATAATTAATCCAAGGGCTATACGTATGGTTTGTGTACTTCTCTAAACATGTGCCAGACTTCAACAGGAAACGTTTATTTAAAAACTATCATTATTTGGGCACAAGTGGAGCTGGGGGTACAGGCATACCTCATTTTATTGTGCTTTGCTTTACTGCACTTCGCAGACACTGTGTGTTTTACAAACTGAAGGTTTTTGGCAACTCTGCATCGAGCAAGGCTATCAGTGCCGTTGTTCCAACAGCATTTGCTCACTTCATGTCTCTATCACATTTTGGTAATTCTCACAATATTTCAAACTTTATTATTATTATTATATCTATTATGGTGATCTGTGATCAGTAATCTTTGATGTTACTACTACAAAAAGAATTTGACTTACTGAAGGCTCAGATAATTGTTAATATTTTTTAGCAATAAAATATTTTTAATTAAGATACATACATCGTTTTCTTAGACATAACGCTATTGAACACTTTACAGACGACAATATAGTGTAAACGTAATTTTCATATGCCCTGGGAAACCAAAAATTCACGTGACTCACATTACTGTGACATTTGCAGTGGCTGGAATTGAACCCACAGTATCTCCTAGGTACACCTTTATGTGTCTTCTTTCAATGTTACTAAGAAGACGCAAAAAAATAACTCATTTTTGTGTTATAACTGTGCTACTCTGAGCCCCAGTACACACATTTGATATACTTCAGGGCCTACAGCAGGATTCAGGAGCATCTGAAACCCCTTCCATTTTTAAATGAGTTTTATTCCAGAGCCCCCTGCCTGAGATGGGCCCCCGCCCTGAGCACCCCAAGTGAGCAAATGGCTTGCCCTCAATGACATCAAGGTTGTCTGATTTCTTGGCCCCAAGCTAATGGTACCCACGCTGTGTGACTGAGCACCCCTGTGCCAAGGCCGCCCTTACCTGATCTCTCCGGCCCTGTGGTCTGGGAACTGCTTGTGGAAATGCTTCAGCGCCTGCATCACAGCCGAGGTGCACTCCACATACGTGTAGTCAATCATGATGTCCCCTGGGAAAGAAAAGGAAGGCTTGAGAAATGTGAACTTCACCTCAGCTGCCCAATTCGGCAATTCAGGCCAAACCGTGACACAGGAGAACGCCGTAACATGCAGAGCCTGTACAACACATCACGAGCCTGACCATCCTCCAAAGGCACGGAGGAAGCACCACCAGCAAGCAGCCCGGTGACGTGGCCACCAGGTGGGAGGGAGGCACCTACACAGGTGACCTGGAGGCCCATCTGTGCTGCAGGACAGCCAGGCCAGTGGGAGGGTAACAGGGAAGCGCACACAGCAGAGCTGCAGCCCACCCTGAGAAGGCCTCCACAGGAGCACATCTGCCAGTTACAGGAGCCCGACAAATGTAGACCCGAAGGAGGGTACAGGGGCGCACACAGACACAGCAGGAGGACACAGGCAAGCGGGTCCCCACTGTCACCTCCCTGTGAGGAGCTGTGGGCTCCGTGAGGAGCATTCAGGAGACAGGCCGGCCTCCGCAGAAGACAGAGCAGGAGCCGGCCCAGGCTTGGGCCAGAGAGCTGGTGTGAATCCCACCCACCTCCGAGAGGCAGACTGCAGCTTTTCTATCCACAACCAGGGTCACCGCACCCTGGAAAGTCGAGAAGCACGGAACACTCTGGTGCCTGGGGGCTCCTTAGAGCATCCGCCCGCATCTGCCAGAACATTGTTGGTACTGCCCCCCGCCAGGGGAAAGAGCTCCAGGCTCTGGCGAGAGGGCCAACCTCAGGCATGCAGGGCCCCCGAGTCTGTGGCCGCGTAACTGGCCGACCACTCACCGAAGATCTCCGAGGGGTTCAGAAGCTCCAGAAGGTGTCCCCCACGCTTGGTCTCGTAGGTGGCAAACCCTCCATCAGGGTTTCTCATGCTCAGCAGCTAAAACCAGAGGGAACATCCTGAGAATTCACCCACGCGCTGAGCACGTGCAAGGGCCCACAGGCTGTGGCACAGTTTCTAGAAACACCCCAAGGCTAGGAACCAAGGAGCAGGGATGGGAAACAGGGAGCTGGTTTTCATGTTAAACCAGGACCCTCAGGCGCCCAGAACAGTGGGCTGCAACCTTTATCAACCGGGTACTCCGTGACCACCCGGGACCACTTCCCGGCACATGCATGCTTACCACTTATAAAGCACACGTGCGCCACCAAATTATGTGATCTCCACCGTAAAAATTGGAAAAAACTTGGGTGTGCTAAGAGGGTCTGTGGTGGGGTGGCCAAGACTCCACGTGCACAGTGCCCTCAGCTGTGTGACCAGAGCCCCACACCCAGCAGCCTCACCACAGCGACAGCATCGAAGAGCCGCTCTCGTGGGACGTGCTTGGTGACAAAGGGACACTTTTCCTGCAGGAGAAGGAGGGACTTCAAGGCCTCAGCTGTGCAGTCGGCAACAATCCAGCCACAGTCCAGTGTGCTGAAGGAGAAGCCGCCCTGGAAAGTGTGGGGCTGTAAGGGTGGAGGCCAAGCCCACACCTGGCCACCCCATGCCATGGCACCTCGCATGCCTGCACAGAGCCGAGGCCCATCCACAGTGGAGGTACAGCCACAGCCCCAAGCCACACACACGTGGATGGCCTCCAACTTCCAGCACAAGGACTGCAGCCTCTGCCCGTCACCGCCTTCAGGCTCTACTGTGGGACGGGCACAAGCAACCCGCTGTGAGAACGCAGCCATGGCCATGCCCATGCCCCCACGTGCTGCAAGAACTGCCCTCCCCACTCCTCCCCTCATCACTGCCATTCATGTTCTGACAGCTTATTTAATGTCTGCAGGTGCTGCTAAGTGCACACAGTGCGTGACATGGCGGGATGAAGCCCACAGAGCTCAGCTACTGCATTTATGCACAACTCTTCAGTCAGGAATATCTTGGGTACATCAGTGGAACCCCGCACTGTGCATCTATCAGAACAGGAAGCCGAGGAGAGAGCCCTCCTTGAGGGCAAAGCCCGGCTAACTGAGGCGGGTGGGGTTGGCCGCGGTACCTTGCTCATCTGGCGGTAGTACTTCTGGTAGTCGGGGAGGTTGTCTGGGACCTGGTGAGAATCCGAGGGGCAGGAGGGAACACGTCACCACCATAGTACACAGACACCGGGCAGGGAGGGGCCAGCACAGCAGAACATGCAGGGACCCAGTGCCGCCGCCCTCATGGTCACCAGTGCCAGTGGGAACCCTCCAGGTAGCACCCACGTGGCCCACTGCCCCCACCCACAATCAGGGCACGCCCTGGGCTGGAGGGGCACCCTGCCTGTGCGAGGCACGGACCAGGCCTGGTCTCACCTGCGAGACCTGGAGATACTCATGAGCCTTCTGCAGGCAGGACGAAAACTCTGGCCTGTGTTGTGCACCCGCCTGGGAAAGAGGAGGGGGTGAGCCACTAGCCGGCACATGCCTGCGCGCGTGGCTGGTCCCTGGACGACCCTGGCGATACCCGGCCACCACTGGGAACCAGGAGCAAACCCACCCAAGTCTCGGGGCTCTCGGGTTTCTGCCGCCAAGTCAGAAAGACATGGTGGAGTGACAGCAGAAGAGATGGTCCACACCACCCTGGCCCCAGCCCCAGCCTGTGCCCACAGGGCCCCTGCCCATCTAAGGCAGGCCCCCACGTGGCCCAGACTCCCCCGCAAATCCTGCCAACCTCATTCCCACCAGCATAAAGACACGCTCCTGTTTCTCTCTAGTACGTGCTCAGAAGCATCCGTAGCAAGCAATCTGAGCACTGAGAGAGCCTGGAGCCTGCTCCCCCTTACGAAGACCCCACCACCTCGTCACCTCGGGAACAGCCCTCACAGGGCTCCTTGCCCCCGAAGACTTCAAGCCAGCCCCACACCTAGAGCTGCCAGCAAGACCACTGTCTCGGAGCCCGGGTAAGCGAAGGGTCAGGGCCGGCAGGTGCCGTGTCCGGCTGGATGCAGGGGTGGACAAACAGGAAGAGCAGGTGGAGGCTGGAGAATGAGGGACGGAGCCACATACCTCCAGCAGAGCCTGGATGGCGAACGCGGTGTCCCAGATCTGCGAGCCATTGGTGCCCTGTGCAAAGAGGACAGCCCTACAGCAGCCACCTCCCACCCCCACCCCAACTTCCCAGATCTGATGGGTGCCTAGAGGGCCAAGGAAGGTGCAGGGGCATCCACCAGCTCCTGCAGAGAGGTAGGAGTCCAACTCCTCACCCCAGGCTCTGGGCTCTGTACCCCTAAAGCCCACGAGGCCCTGAGAGGGGCTGGTCCTGCAAGGAGACGTGGGTCAGGCAGCCAGGCCACCAGCCAGGACAGAGCTCCTCAGAGCACTTCCAGGATTTGGAAGACCACCGCCATGGCCTCCACTGCTTGCCCACTGGCACGGAGCCCAGACAAATCGGTGGCACTAAGGGACACGAGACACTGCAGCCTGGCAGGACAACGTGTGGGAAGAACACACACAGCGCCTGGCCAAAAAGACCTGAGCCGATCAAGCCTGAGGGCCGAACCGCCAGTTTGCAGAAAATCTGGGGTGCAGAGCAGGCAGAAGGTAGACATGCTAGGGACAAATGACCCAGGAGAGAAGGGCACCAGGAGACTGTAGGACAAAGGCAACAGCAAGGATCAGCCTCCCGGACTGGATCCTGATACCAATGAACACACAGCAAAACCCCACCGGGGGCTGCCGTGAACTCAGTGCGGACGGCACGGCAGTTTTGTCAGGACCAGAAGCCCTCGTAAGCTCCAGGGCTGGAGGTGTCAAAGCGGGTGGGGAGCCACATGAGGGCTCGTCACCCTCCTCTACTTCACGTGTTTCAGGAATATTTTCACACAAGACTGGCAGCGTGGGGGCCAGGGAGCTGGAAGTGGGGCTCAAGTGCACCTGGCAAGGGCACCTGGGGGGGTGGTCTGCGCTGGGCGGGGCTGGGCCCACGTGCACTCGTCCCAAAGGGCCCAGAGGTCAGTATGACCCAAGGACATTGCTGGAGGTGCCACATTTGCACACTGAGTGACAGGAGACAAAAGCTCCCGGCTCGCTGACCCCAGGGTCCCTGCAGCCGGGACAGGACCAGGTCAGCCCAGGCTGCCCGGTGACCCAGGAGCCCCACCCCCAGGGACACGCACAGGACGTAAGCTGGGGGAACAGCATCTACAACACCCAGACACTGGAAATCAGCAAACGGTACAAAACAGAGGTGCGGTGTACGCGGAGAGGGGCCACAGGAGTGTGTCTCAGGACTCTGAAGGTGGTACCTCTGGGATGCTCAGCTCACGGGGCAGCAGAGGGCACGGGTTCTACTCTGACCACATCCTGCTGCTGTCCTGACCCCGCTAACCAGAACCAGCATGCGAGCTGTGAGATCATCAGCTGTCCAGCAGCAGCTGGGCTGGCGTCTGAGAACCACCGTGGCCCTCGTCCCCCCCGAGCTGCAGCTCTGAATGACTGGTGTACAGACTGCTCCCGTGGTGTGGCTGCAGGCCCTCAGCTCTCCCACCACCCCCCAGGGCCTGTTAGCATCCCTGCCAGACAGCACACACCCAGGAGATGCCCGGCGGTGCCCCTCAGATGCGGGACAAGGGGGACCTGCAGCCACTTACCACACGCTGACAGAACACATCGGGAGGAGTGACTTGGGATCTTAACAAACCCGAAAGGCAGGAACGGTTGCAAGTAAGCAAGCAGCTGTGGCCCTACAGCCCTTACCTGCACTTTCATGCCGTCGAGGCCCAGCCTGCGAGAAGAGTCCATGTCAGGGAGCAAGGGCAGAGCCGGAAGTCAGGGGCCCAGAGCCCGTGTCCCAAAAGCAATGCGCCCACGCAGCAGGGGACACGTGAGGACAGCTCCCACCCCCCCACCCAGCTGTGTGGAGGGCCCACCAGGGGAATAGGCCTCCCTCAAACACAGAGTTCCCTGCATGGGACACGCTGGCCTTCAGGCTCTCAGCCACGCCCTTCCTGAGGGCCACGCCCTCGCCGCCACACTCACCAGAGGTAATCCGGAATCCTGGACAAGTGCTCCTGGAAGGCAGAGGAGGCCGGCCCTTCCCTGTGCCAGCACGCAAGCATGTTGATGGTTTTCGAGATCTGGAGGAGACGGCCCTGTCAGGGCTCTGCTCCACACCTGCCGGGGTTCCCGGGCTTGAGGGCCGCAGACCTACCCCACCGAGGCCCCAGCACGGCCTTGCTGCAGGCCAGGCCTTCTGTTCTAACCACTTTCCCAAGCACTCACTGCTACCAGGCTGCAGCCCTGCCCTGGGAGAGGTGGGAATGGGCCAAGGCACGTGTGCCAAGGAGGGAGGGGGACGGCAGCAGCGAAAAGACAGGGTGACCTGTAGAGGTGACGGGAGCCCAGCCAGCTGGTAAGAAGAACCGCCACGAGGGTGACGGGCAAGGCAGGGACCCCTGAGTGGGTACATGGGTTGTGGTGTGTCCTGAGCTACCTGAGATAACTCAGAGGATGGAGGATAGGGCTGAGGGCCACGGGAGAGATGGAGCGACTCGGAGGTGAGACCAGAGGCGCAGGGCCTGACTGCTCAGAGCAGATGTTCTAGAGGCCCAGCTCTCCCACCCCGGGACCTCCTAGGCCAAGGTCCAATTACAGCGCGTTTCTAACTTGCTTTACGCAGCCTTAGGTCAGAGCCCACGCAGAATCCCCTGGCGCTGAAAGGGAAACAACTGGCCCCTCGGTGGGGCGGTGGCAGTTGACGTCCCCCGGGTACCACCCGGCCTCGAAAACACCTGGGAGCAGGGTCACGCGTGGGGCTCATGGACACTGCACCCACTGGGCTCACACAGAGAAGCCGTGGGCTGACCCAGCACGGCGGCCACGGTCACAGCCGCCCGAGGCTCGCTACAGCGCTGCCTCCTGCACCCAGTGCCCTAAGGCTGCAGGCCAGCCTCCCGACCCTGCACTGGCCACCCGGGCTCACAGCCCCACGGGGCAGAGCAGAGTCAGGAGCCCAGAGGCTCTGAGAAGCACGTCTCGAGTCACCAGCCTCAACAGCAATCAGGAGTGGAACGCAAGCACCCTGGCCCTGCAAACCCCATAGGAGAAAGGCAAATGGTGGGTTATTAGGGCTGGGGAAGGGGAGAGGACCAGGGGAGGAAAAGCAGCCCACCCCACCGGCCAGAGAGACCTCAGGAGGCGGCCTCAAGAAGCAGTGCTCCAGACACACCAGGTGGTGGGACGGGAGGGCGGGCCAAGCACAGGGGTCCTGGGGGATCAGAGGCCCAGGTCCCACGTAAAGGTGTGACCGCCTCCAGTGGGAGACCTCACCTCCAGGGAGACCCCCACTCCCAGCTCCATAGACACAGGCCTCTGGGCAACCCGCCCCCAGTCCTCGCCCACCCCAGGCCCAGACAGCCAGTGGGCGAGGGGCGCTGACCGGGCCGATGCTGAGGTACTTGGTGAAGCGGTCGTCGGCTGCGATGTGCTCGTACAGCTTCTGGATGGCCCGCTGCCGCAGGCCGGCGCTGTGGTGGCGCTCGTACAGGTTGAGGATCGCTGCGAGGGAGGGGGGGGCGTCAACAGGCACCAGACACGGAGAGGAGTCCCAGCCCCAGCACAGACCCCCCAGGGTGGTCGGCCCACGGCGGCCAGTCTCTGGGCCCCCCCTTGCCACCCCCTCACCCACTCTCCTTGCCTGCTGGTGCAGCCCCCTCCCTGGCATCCTGGTGCTGCCCTACAGCCCCCGCAGCCGTGCAGAGCATGTTGCCTCCCAGTGCCGACAGGGCGGGTCCCGGCTCCCACCCCAGGGCCCGTCTGCAGGACCAGTGAGGGAACGAACGAATGAATGAGGGGGAACGTGGCCGCCTGCGCACACAGCACCCGCCAGGCTCCAAGGGGAGGCCACTCGGCTCTGAGCAGCCAGGAGGACCCACGGGAGATGGGCTTGGACTGGCCTCGTGGGGTCCCGCCCCTTCTATCCCACTGAGGAGGAACTACCGGCCCCTCAAGGCCCTGGGCTCCGAATCCTCTGTCCAGGAGCCCGAGCCCCAGGTGGGTCTGCTGGACACGAGGTATACACGCCGGCCCCCTTGTCCCCACAGGACCCCAACGCCAGGACTCATCGTAGGGCCGTGTCCCTCCACGTTCCCTGTCACTTTAGGTGTCGACCGACCCCCGGGGGGCCCAGCCAGCCCCTGGGGGCACCCACCATACACCACGTGGAGCAGCCAACTGTGCGGCGTGTACAGCTCATCGGGGGCCACGCTGTCCCTGTGCGCCGGCCAGTCGATGCGGCCGTAGTCCTCCACGTAGAGCTCCTGAGGGCGGCAGCGCCTCAGCCCCAGACCTGCCCATCCCCTCTGCTGCCTGCCCTCCCGAGGGCAGGCCCCGATGAGCACCCTGCTCCCCAAGCCCCACGTCAGGGCTGCTCCCCGGGGACACACTGGGGCCTGGCCTTTGCTCACAGGGGCCCTGCAGCCCATCCCACTGCACAAGCCCCCAGGCAGTCATTTAGGGACAGGAGGTGGACGCTCCACTCTGTGGGGCTCTCGGCTCCGTGGGGCCCCCTGAGAGCGGGCATACGTGGTCAGGCTCACCTGGCGGAGGCTCTGGACCAGCGGGTCCTCCTCAGCGCTCAGCCGGGTACCATAGCAGTAGGCCATGGGCAGGTACACCTGCCGGCAGTGGCACCAGATGGTGGAGGGATGCGCGGGCATCCAGTCAGGAAACAGCCTGGCGGGACAGCGTGTCAGCAGGGCCCCCCACCACTGCAGCCCGGGGCCCTTTCAAGCCTGAACACGGGGTGGGCGGCTGTCTCCGGCCCAAGTGGGCACAGCCGTGCTCCTGAGGGGCGCAGCCCGCAGAAGCCGACAACTTCTCCTGGCTCGCCAGGAGCCTCCTAAAGCCAGGAGGCTTGGCCCCTAAACGGTGGGGACTGCCTGTGGGTTCCCAGTTGCGACAAGCGCGCCACGGTAACAGAAACGCTAATCACGGAGCTACCTAGAGAGGGGCCTACAGAAACGCTCTGGACTATCTCTGCAACTTTTCTGGAAATTGAAAACTATTCCTAAATAAAAATCTTCAGGACTGCCACATCTTCTCAAGGCCTGTGTCTTTGATCGTTACCTCTGCTGTGCTTCACCCAGATACGCAGCCTGACGTGAGCACGGCTCTGCCAGCCTCCCAGGTAGGGGCGCGCCTGGGCTGTTTTCTCCACCCGCCCCTTTCAGCCTCCATCCTCGAGTGAGAGGGGAGGCCACGTGGAGGCCATGGGGAGGTGAGCCCGCCTCCCCTGCTCCCAGGTGTAAGGGTTGGGCGGGTGTCCTCAGCCCCACCACCCCTGGCCTCACTCTCGAGGGCTCCTCCACTCACTTCAAAGGGCGTTTGCTACACTTTGGGTAACGTTTCCAGCTTTCCTGCAGCTGAAGCGGTTCAGGGTCTCTGGTCCTTCATCCTGCACACCTGCCCTTTACACTCTAACCTATGCCCTCCAAAACAACTTCCGCCAAGACTAGCAGTGCCCTAGTTACCGAGAGGCCCGGCAACCACGGCCTGGGCCCTGCGGCGCGGGGATGCAGCCAACGCAGTCCCCCACACCCGCCTCTGACACCACACCCCTCCCAGCGCCTGCTCAGTGCCTTCCTCTGCGGCTCCTTACACACCGGGTAGGTCCGAGGTCCAGCCAGCAGGCCCACCGGTGAGGAACGCTGGAATGGCCCCAGACCACTTCCCGCCCCTTCCAGAGTGGCCAGCCTTGGGCAGGTCTGCCCCGGTGGAGGCTGGGCTGTCGGCCCTTTCATCAGGCCCCTGCTGTCATCTCCTGATCGGCCCCTTCACCTCGCACCTCTCCTCTACCGAAGTCCCCTAGCGCAAGGGCCCCCCAACCTCCCTGACAGCTCCCTGCTCCAGGGACCTCACCTCCTGAAGGTGATATTGGGGTACTTGTATGTATATGAATGTATTCGGGACAAATGTCCAGAGACTTCATTAGATATTCACAAAATGTTTAAAATCTCTGGCTTATAAGTATCACACAATATGGAATTAATGTTGATTTTGCTGAGTTTTTAAGCACTATTGTAGTTCTGTTAGAAGAAAATTCTTATCTTTAAAAAACACACTGAGGGCTTCCCTGGTGGCGCAGTGGTTGAGAGTCCGCCTGCCAATGCAGGGGACACGGGTTCGTGCCCTGGTCCGGGAAGATCCCACATGCCACAGAGCGGCTGGGCCCGTGAGCCGTGGCCTCTGAGCCTGCATGTCTGGAGCCTGTGCTCCACAACGGGAGAGGCCACAACAGTGAGAGGCCCGCGTACAAAAAAAAAAAAACACACACACTGAAGAGTTCGCAGGGGAAACAGAATGTCTGGGATCAACTTTAACATTCACCAACAAAAAAGACAAGGGGGACAGTCAGCATGGCACACCCAACACTGGGCTGGGGAGGCCTGCATGGGCTATCACCTGCTTTCCTTTATTTCTATAGATGCTCAAAATGTCCACAACAAGACAGTCACAGGCATCTATGCAACAAAGGCAGCACGTCACGCCCCACACCAGAGGTTCTGTAACCAGCGAGGCGGGACCCCACCCACCTGCCACATGGCCCAACGCCCCTGCACCTCCCTCCCTCCTATCGTCTGTAGGACTCAGCCAAGCAGGGGCTCTGCCAGGAGCCTAACGCCACCCAACTCCACTGAACGGACAGCCCCTCATCCGACTAACAGGCAGCAAGTGACCCAGGGTGGCATCTCTCTACTCGCGAAGAGAGTGGTGACCGTAGATGGGGAAGCGTACCACATTTCTGGGAACAGAGTGTTGAGGCCTTCCCAGCTGTACACGTTTAGGACAGCCAACCAGAACTTCCCCCAGGAGGGGATGAACACAGCACCACCTGTGGGGAGAGAACAGGCCCCATCACCTGCCTCTGACTATGAACACGAGACCCTCAGGAATCGGGTCCCCTTCAAAAGGCGGGCCTGCTAAGGATCCTCTCCCTGTGGTAAGACGCAGGCTGCAGAACCACTCGGGACCACCCAACACCAGGGCTGCTGGGTGGGACCGACGTCTTCCCCAGAACAAGCCTATCTGGCCCCTGCCCCCAGGAAGTAGAAGCTGGGAAGGTGAGAGGCCCAGGCGCACACGGCAGCCCCTGTCCACACGGGCCTGGAGGTGATGAGGGAGTTGACTGTGCACGCTCAGCCTTCTCCCTCCTGAGTCCACCTGGCTGTCCTGCGCAGCACTGTACCCACGCAGCAGACGGATGTGGACTGTGGCTGTGGGGATGCTTGTGGCCCCGTGTTGGAGCCACCCCCAGCAGCACTGGTCCCAAGCACAGAAAAACCATCCTGGACACGATTCACAAGGAGGTCTCACCCCAAACCCAGGTGTGCAGAAGGCAAAGAACCCACAAAGCTACTAGGGAAGCATGGCCTGAAGACATTCCTTCCCAGACAAGGAACCAGAAATCAGCCTTGGGACCTCACACTAGTGAGCCCAGAAGCTGACGATGGATTCGTTACAAGAGCAACACACGTGTGAAGAATGCAGGCTCGTGAGAAAGTGCAGCAGGAGGCGTAACCCAACGTGGCAGGTCAGGAAGTGACATGCAAGGTGCCAGGCGAAGCGTGAGAAGGAACCCCCGAGGCAGCGGGGCTGGCTGGAAGGTGGGACATCCCAGGCAGACGAAGCGGCACATGCGGAGCCCTGAAGCAGGAAGGGGCTTCGAGGTGCTGATGGGAAGCCCCTGTGTGCGAGCACAGAGCAGGGGGGGCGAGCAGACTGAGGAATGTCCGTGAGGGGAGGGCAGGCGGGTGAGACGCTCCGGGCTCTGCAGAGGAGCAGTGAACGTTCTCGAGGCAGCAGGAGAAGAAGGGCATCCCCAGGCCGAGGGGAGGGAGTCACCCCAGGAGCCCTATAGGACACACAGGAGAGCGAGGGCGGAGGGTGCAGGCAGAGCCCCACCAGCTCCCACCACTCTCGTGCGGCCAGGCTGCCCCCGGGAAGGAGAACTCCCACAAGCAACGCACGAGCACGTTGTTCGTGAGTCCTTTTGCCCATTTGCGAAACAAACAGAATTATATGGCGACCTTTATTTGTGTTTTAAAAATTTACTGGCAAGGTTAGACAGCTTCCTCCTGTTCTGCTTTGACACCTTCCTGGCTCACGTGTTTTGCTGTATGTGAAGTGCAGGTGCACCTTTCTATTTCCCATTTTCGAGCACTCATTATGCTGAGGTAACGTGAACTATTTATTACGTAGCACGTGCTATGCAGGGTGTACCTTTCTTGTGAAGAATATTCCGGGCTCGCACCAGGTCAGGATCGTCAGGCCCCACACCCAGAATTCTCAAAGACACATAGTTGAGCGCAGTCCCAAACACCGTGGACTTATCCTCAATATGCCTACAGAAGCAGGAGACAGGTGAGAAAATGACGTCTTCCATTACTCGTAAGAAATTAAGCAACGCTTCCGTTAAATTTCCCCAGCAAATCAAGAATGACGTAACAACACGAGAAGCATCCAGAAGAGCCACTCTCCAGGAGGAGCTCCTGCACCTCCATGACACCTGAGCAGTTCCAAAACTGCCCTCAAGACTTTCCTGGTGGTCCCGCGGCTAAGACTCCGTTCTCCCAATGCAGGGGGCGCAAGTTCGATCCCTAGTGGGGGAACTAAGATCCCGCATGCTGCAGAGCACAGCAAAACTTCCCTCCAGGACCTGCCCGGCCCTGTCCGTTACCTCCCATGGCTGAATCAACATGAGCCCAGGCAGTGGCCCATCAGCAGAGCCTACATCACTACGGCCCACGGAGCAAGCTCCAGAGGCAGCATGCCAGGGCAGGCGAAGGCACTGCTGAGACCTCAAGTCTGTCCCAGGACCCAGACGGCAAAGAGCTGGGATCTGAAGCTCGAGATGCCCACGACCCCATCCAGGAGGCAAGCAGAGCTGAGCTGTCCTCCTAGGATTCTGTAAGGAAGGCTGGTGGTGTGGAGTTCGCCAGCCCAGGAGGGGCCAACGTCCTGGTTGCAGGACAAGAAGCACCAGGGCCCCACAGCCAGGTGGGCAGGCAGTCGACCACCTTGGGACAGGGCCCTGCTCCCAGAGCGAGCGACACCACAGAAAGGCAGGCTGAAACATGGGGAGAACTGCCCGGCCTGCCTCTCCCTGCTGCCATCCCAGGGTCAAGGACAATTTTCTTCTGCCTTAGTGATGACAGCAAATGGTCTTCACTGTGCTATATGGGTCTCAGGAGTCTCTCAATCAGTCATGAAACTCACTGCAACGCGAGCTGCAAAACCGAGGCCCGGAAAGTGAACAGGCCCATTCTGAGAGCCCCAGGGAAACCCGGACCCAGCCTGCATGTAGCCTCCAGCCCATTTCCCTTCTGACAGGCTCTCCCTGCCCACCCGGGGCCAGAGCTACAGTCACCCCACCCTTGACAGGTGCATCTCCCACATAAGAACAGGGGTGCACGCGCATGCGTACACACGCAGCGACGCAGGGTTGGGCAGACTCACAGGCCCCAGCCGCCATCAGGAAGCTGCACCGACCGCAGGTACCGTGTAATCTCTTCTCTGTATCCAGCCGGCAGAGGAATGTGCGCCACGTAGCACGTGATCAGGAGGCCTGTGCGGCAGAAAACATACTCCTCAGCAGGCACTCAGCACTGCTAAGCCCAGGCCCCATTCCTCCTGAGAACCCCAGGTAACAGGCAGCTGTCCGCTAGCGTCTCCTTCCTGTGGAAACAAGCCTGGGAAGGCTATTATCCCCGGCCCCATCAGGGACTTTAGAACTGGGGCCCCAGACGCAGCAGCAACAGCACACGTGACACATATCACATGGGGCGTGCAGAGCCCACCCAGCCACTCCCAAGGTCCCACACTACTGACGTGTCTACGGGAAAGAAACACTAAACAGGTCATCCCTGGATGGGGTAGTTTACTCGCTTACATTTACATTTTCCTGTTTTATTAATTTTAATAGCACACATCACTTTGCAAGATGGACAACAATAAATGTTACCCACAAAGAACCTTCTGTTCCCAGCCTAGCCCTCCTGAGCATGGTGTTCACAGGCTACCCCCCGCCCCTCCACCCTACCCCTGGCCTAGGCTCCATCAGCCATGTGCCCACGGCACCGAGCACGCGGGGTCTCAGGCAGGCCCCAGCAACAACGTGTCATGGAATGGATGCCCAACCACGGCCAGAGGCATGAGAAGCCCCAGTAGACATACCCACACAGGCACACTCTGGAAAGGCAGATAGATATGGAGACAGCACAGAGGTTCACAGAAATAAGCCCATCTCCTTTCATAACAGGTATGATGCTGTCAAGACAGGGAAACACACAAGCAGGAAGCAGAGCAGGTCTTCCCCATTTTACAGGCGAAGAAACTGAGGCACAGCCCCTAAGTGGTGGGGCTGGGGCTGGAGCCCAGGAGGTCCAACCCCAGAGTCAGTGATCACCACAGTGATGCTCAATGCCACACGGGCCACACAGAGTCATGACCTCCATGAGCATTTGCCAAATTAAAGCAGAAAAAGACAGGTCAAACTTCAGCCAGCCATGGAAGAACCCTGAGACAGCACCCCCAAACAGGCCAGTGTCCACCTGAGAAAGATGGTCTGTCCAGAGTCCAGAGGGAGAGAGGAAAGCCCCAACCTACGGCCTGCAGAGGGCAGGTGGGGCAGCAGGCTGAGCCCAGAGCTACAGCAGCAGGCACAAACCAATGCAGTGTCCCCATGACCAATCACCCACTGAGCGCCTGGTGCCAGGCACATGGGACCAAACCCAATTCCCATCATCCCCACATCACAGATGAGTCAGCCAAGGCATGGTGAAGTCCCGTCACCTTGCCCAGGGTCAGAGCAAGCCCGTGCAGTCACTGCTTCCCCATGAAGATCCTTGGGAAAAGTCTCAACAGGCTCCAGGTCAGACCAAGGGAAGGAAGCCCAAAGACTTGCCCCCAAGGATCAGGCCCCTGGGTCCCTAGTCAGGAAGATACAAAGCTGTACAGTCCAGGAGGCAGCAGGGCTTGGAGTCAAAGCAGAGATGGGAGCTTGATGGACTCCCAGTGCTACTGCCACTAAAGGAAAAGGTCCTTCTGCATAAATGCAGGGAATTTTCCGGATTACAAAGCTGAGCATTTCTTCAGAGAAACATTCCCAGGATGCAAAACAGACTTGTCTAGCCAAACCAGTTCAGTACCCAAGGGCTCCAAGTGCAGTCCTCCTACAACTCACCAACCTGCACCTACAGGTCCCAGCTGAGCTCTCCTGGCCAGCACTTCAGCTGAGTTCACACACACAAGCTGCCTACACAGGACTTAAAAGATTCCTGCCCACCTCTGCACCTTGGCATAGGCTAGGCCCTCCACTGATGCCCCTGCTCTGCACTGGGACTCAAGAGCCTCCCCTGGCCCCCAAAGCACCCCCTGCTTCCTTTTTCAGAACGCTAGCTAGCTGGGCCTTCGCTCCCATCCCCTGGCAACGACAGCAGGACAACTCAGGCACAGGGCAACCTCCCCAGCTCTTTTCTATGTGAGCTCCCAGTTTTTCACCTGTTCACGCATTCACACCTCAGACGTTCACCAAAGGCCTGAACCAGATCAAGCCAAGACGCCAAGGATGCCCCAGGGTGGCCCCGCCCACAGGCCACAACAGCACCTTCCTACCTGGCAGGAGGAAGAGCGGGCCACCGTAATCACCCGCCCAGTGGCCATCCTCAGCCTGCAGTGCAGCGTAGAACGTCATCCCATTGAGAGCCCCCTCACGGGCTGTGTGGGCTTTCGGCAAGTCCTTAAAGTAACTCCTCTGCAAAGAAGAAAAAGGAGTGGAGGGCTAAGTGGTCTGCAGCTAGGCCAGAGGAGGCCTTGGCACTTAGAGACCAAGTCAAAGTGACAAACCTGAATTGCTTTGAAAGTTTCAGCTGTTTCAAGAAAAGGCCTAAAACTCTGATGATGGTATTGCCAATCTTAGCAAATGAATGGTTCCACATTCTCATGGTTCTGTGTTCCAGTCACACATTTGCAAATTTCTTCACAACTTCTCCAAGACATCTTGAATAAAGCAGGTGCCCAAGTGTGTGGGGCGGGGCACTGATGCCCACCCAGACCTGGAACTCAGGCCTCCCTCGGGCAGGGGCCATGGGATGGCACAGTGACAGGGAGACCCCATTTCTATGTCATACTCTCTAACTAACTGAATTTCTCTTATGAAATTCACTAGATCAGAAACTTCTTTTTCTGAACAAAAACGAAGTTAGAGCAGTTTCTTACACACAGCTTAGTGATAAAGGGATTGAAGCAAAGGGGCCCATTCACTTCATGCTCTAGCTTAACCTCGATTAACTCCGGTAGGAAACAGCTTTGGCGACACGAGACACAGGTGCACAGTACACATCCCTTCTGTTTTACCAGAGAAAAAAATGCCCTTCACATCTAGCTGCTTAAGGCTCCCTACCGGCTCCTGGTGCCCACTGCCAAGAAGGGAGGCAGGTGGGTGTCGGGTGGCGTCCCAGACACTGCACGTGGCGAGCAGAATCAACACTTACGGTGTCCAAGCCCAGTAAGTGAGCTTCCAGGCCAGACTGCCCTCGGCCAGGGTCTTCTTCTCCTTGGAAGTATGTCCACGTCTGCCTCCCCCTCTCATTGCTGAGACGCCAGCGGCTGAGGTCGGTGGCGGGCTCTGTCTTATAGGGTCCCCCTCTTCGGCGCAGACACCTGGAAGCGATCGTGCTCAAGTGACCTGCTCGCCAGGTCAGAGGCCAGAGGCGCAACGAACTTCCCGTTTCACCCCAACGACCTGCGAGCAGACCACTGTTTCCCTCACCTTGCAAAATAAAAACCCTCTTGGCGCGCTTCTGCACCTAAACACCGCGCCATCATTTCTCCAGGAGAGGAGACACAGGCCACAGGGACCGCCGCCCACGTCCGGGTCCCCACCCCGACCCCCAGCCCCACCCGGCTCTCCTCGGCCCGGCCCCAGAAGGTCCCCGGGCGACACCGCCGGAGGAGAGCGTGCCCCTCACCGCCCCTCGCCGCCCCCAGGGCCGGTGCCGCAGGTCTCCACTGACCGCGGGCGGGGCCGGACGGCGCAGCAGCCTCGCTGGAAGCCCCCGACCCAGTGAGACCCCTCCGCTGCGCCCCCGACCGCGCCCTCCCTTCTCGAGGGGCGCGGGGACTCACGTGCCCTCCGTCATGACCGCCGCGCGCTCCCGGTTCCCCTCAGCCTGCGCCCCGCAACCGGACCAGCCACAACCTGGCGACCGGAGAACGCGATGGGAAGATGCCCGCGCAGCCAATCAGAGAGCGGTGAGGGTGGGTCCGGGGCGTGGCCGGCTAGCTCAGTGGTGGAGCGCGAAGGTCTGAGCGGTGGGGGCGGTCCCGGAGAACATTGAACGAAGCGGGATCGTGGGGGCGGGGCGCTGAGTGGGAGGGACTGGGTGGTAGGCGGGGCTTGGTGAGTGGGCGAGGCCGGGAGGGACGCGACTGCCAGTCACGGCTGCCGCCGGAGTCTGTCAGCCTCGGAGCGACTTGTGGGGCGAAGCGCCAGGACGAGGCCACCAGGGGGCGCCTGAGACTGAATGACACTTGGGGAGGGTCCCACCCGAGGCCGGAAGGCAGGAGGTCTGGGGAGCGGCTAGTGCCCTTGAGGAAGGGCCAGAGGCCGGAGGCTGTAGGTGAGTGAGTGAGGGGAGACATGGCCGCGAGGTCCCGCGGAGGGCGCGACGCGCGGGGGAAAGGCTTCCGGGGGGAGAAGGGGCGCTGGCGGGCACCTGAGAGGAACTGACAGGAGAGAGCTGATGGGAGGGCAACTGACAGGAGGGGAGATGACACCAGAGAGGAGCCGGCAGGAGAGGGGCTGACGGGAGAGGGGAGCCGGCAGGAGAGGGCAGGAGAGGGGCTGGCAGGGCAGGGCAGTGCATCTTCAGGCAGGCCGAAGGCTCTGCCGTGGGGCTTTCGAGGTAGCGGTGCCAAGCACCTCCTGGCCCTGGGAGGGAGCCACGCTGGGAGAGCTTGTGCCACTCAGAGAGAGCCCTGAAGTTTCGCGGTCCCGGCGAAGTAAATGTGGAAGGCCTGGACTGCAAAGGAAGCGAGAGGAAGATGGAGAATGTGCTGAAAGGACTGGGGGTAGGTGGGGTGAGGATAAAGTGACCGCAGGGTGTGCAGCAGGAGCCGGGGGCTCCGCGGAGTTGGAGGAAACTGTGCGGACACTGAGGTCCCAAAGGCGGCTCTGCAGGAGCTCACGGACAGCCCCACCATTTCTTCGTCTTCCGCACAGAAGCCCTGACATCAGGTCACAGCTTCCCCAGTTAGGTGAGTGTTTCTGGGCCCGTCCCTTGAGTCCTATCCCCGTGCCATGAACCCCAGCAAGCCAGGGGGCAAGGGGGGATTTGCAAATGAAAGCACACATACACCTTCCCCTAGTGGAATATCAGGCTGTTAGATGGTCAGTAAAGGACACTTGCCTCTCCCTATCCCAGTTCAGAAACCAATGAAGAAGACGCAGCAATAAGAGGTTTGGATATCACAATACCAGCCTTGCTACAGAGAAGAAACTAGTTTGGAAGACACGGCTTAGATGGACGATCAAGACGGCTAGCTACTTCCACCTCTAAATCAGACACATAGACCTCCCAGCCTCTGGCCCAGGGGGACAACTGCAGCTTCCACAGAGCTGTCCCACCAAGCACCATGCAGCCAGGTGCCAACAAGCAGATGGATGCCTGTCAGCCTACTGACCCCAGAAAGTGTACCCAGAGGAGGCTGAGCACGGTCAACCCTGTCTGTTCTCCTAAATTCACCAATTCACACTTCCCTGGGAGAGGGAAAAAGGCTGGAAGTTTTTCTCCAGGGACGTCCCTCCACTGTGGAAACACGAAGCATGGGAATAAGGGCTCCAGCCTACATGGACATCTCAAACTCTGACTCTGGTCAAGCTAAGGGAGGAAATAGGTTTCGCTTGGAGCAGCATTTGAGTTTTGATATTTTACTGGACTGGACTTTTTATGAGCAAAACAATAATCCTCTTTTTAAAATTTCTAAGATAGGGGGGCTTCCCTGGTGGCGCAGTGGTTAAGAATCCACCTGCCAATGCAAGGGACACGGGTGCGAGCCCTGGCCCGGGAAGATCCCACATGCCGCGGAGCAACTAAGCCCGTGCGCCACGACTTCTGAGCTTGTGCTCTAGAGCCCGCGAGCCACAACTACTGAGCCCACGTGCCACAACTACTGAAGCCTGTCGCCTAGAGCCCATGCTCCGCAACAAGAGAAGCCACGACAATGAGAAGCCCGAGCACCGCAACGAAGAGTAGCCCCCGCTCAATACAACTAGAGAAAGCCCATGTGCAGCAACGAAGACCCAACACAGCCAAAAATAAAGAAAGAAATAAATTTATAAAAAAAAATTTCTAAGATAGGAAAAACCTATAAAATCTATCTGAGAATCACAGATAAGAATTTCTAGGGAGAGTCATGAGAAAAAATAATGCTTCTCTCCACTTGCACCCTACCAATTCCTGCTTGTCCAATAAACAGGACACGGAAGACTCTGAGGTTTTTGGCATGGACAACTGGGCATATGATAGTGTCATTTCTAAAGTAGAGAAGAAGGTTTGGGGAAAACTTTCAACTTAGATTAGGAACATGTTAAGACAGAGATGCCCATTAGACATTCAAGTGGATAGGCTGAGTAGACAGGCTGGTATTCGGGAGAGAAGACAGAACTAGAGAGAGAAACTTGGGAGTCGCCTGTTTTCAGGTGATGTTTGAAAACATAAGGTTGGATGAAATCAGCTAGGGCGTGAGTGTTCCAAAGAGAAGAATTTCCAGGATCAGTCCTAGGGCACCAACCATTTCCAACCTAGAGGAGGAGGAGTGGCCAGAGAGAGGAGAAAAACTAGAGGAATGTGGAGTCAGGGAAGCCAGGTGAAGACATGGTGATCTGTGCGGAGATTTTAAAGGGATTGTAAAATGAGGTCTGAGAATTGGTGACTAGGTGTGGCAAGACAATTTACTGGTGACTGACAAGAGCAATCTCAGGAGATGTGAGACGAAAAGCCCAGCAGTAGTTAAAAAGGCGGGGGGGGGTGGGATTTCCAATTAAACATGTCAGACTGAGCACAGGTATTGACTTCCGTTTCCCACCTAAACCCTACTTACATAAAGTAATAAAAGAGACAAAAATGCATAGTAGTGAAAGAATGGGAGAGGAAGCACCAGTAAACGAGGGAGGTCAACAAAATTGGAGAGGCCAGGAATGCAAGGAGGAGTACTCACTGCCTTAGCAAGCCAGAGGAAGCTGCAACCCACTGTCGGGGTGAAGCCACTGAGGAAAAAGACCATTCTTGCCCGTGAGCCCCAGGAAGGTGTGGAAGTTAGAACTGGTGTAAAGTTTGAACAAGAAGCAATCTGACAATAGACCCCTTCCCCTACCTGGACAGAAGCCTGCAGCAGTGGAGTCAGAGCAGGTGTGAACTCAGGCACAAGACATAGCTGAGGACCACTGAAAGCAGGGTGTTGAGTGAAAGTCTCCACTGTTGTGGCAGTTCCACTTCTCCCACTCAGCCGTATAGCTCCGGGCAATAGGAGGATTTCTCTGGAGCAAATGGCCCTCCCCCCAAAGACCTCCAAACATTGGCCCCTGGGACCCAGTGGAAAAACAGAGAAGCCTATCAGCTGGCAGACTGTATCTGTTGGCACAGAGCTTCCAGCAAGCTCCTCAGAGCCCGATCATCAACATGAGCCAAACATTTGAGGAAAACCTCTACCACGAAAGGCAACGAAAAAGGAAATTTTTTTTTTTTTTTTTTTTTTTTTGGCTGCGTTGGGTCTTCGTTGCTGCGCGCAGGCTTTCTCTAGTTGGGGTGAGTGGGGGCTACTCTTCATTGTGGTGCGGGGGCTTCTCATTGCGGTGGCTTCTCTTGTTGCAGAGCACGGGCTCTAGGCGCGTGGGCTTCAGTAATTGCGGCACGTGGACTCAGTAGTTGTGGCACATGGGCTTAGTTGCTCCGAGGCATGTGGGATCTTCCCAGACCAGGGACCGAACCTGTGTCCCCTGCATTGGCAGGCGGATTCTTAACTACTGCACCACCAGGGAAGTCCCGAAAAAGGAAATTTTGAGAAATGGAGATGATTGAAAGTCGTAGAAGAGGACTTTGATGAAAACATGTCCTCACAGAGATAGATGGTTCTTGTTTCATGAGTGCAACATCCTGACATACTCTTTCCCTCCCTGACTTATTTTTTTCTGTGCTTATCACCAGTTAGCATACCAAATGTTTTGCGTAATTATCTTGTTTATTGTCTGTCTCCCCCACTAAAATATAAGCTCTGTGAGGGCTGAAATTTGTTTCATTTGTTGCTATATCCCCAGCACCTGGAATAATGCCTGGCATATGGTAAACATTCCAAAAGTATATACTGAATAAATGAATGAATTAATAGGAGTCGTCTCTAATAAGAAACATTAAGAAAAAGACTCTCAGAAATTAAAAATATGGCAGCAGTTTAAAATTTTTTAAACTTTTTTAATTGAAGTATAGTTGATGTGCAATTTTATATGTTACAGGTGTACAATATAGTGATTCACAATATGGTAGCAGTTTTAAAATCACTAGAACAGGGAGATAGAGAAATTTTAGAATAGTAGAATAAAAAGATAAAGATATACAAAAATTGAAAAGAAAATTGGAGCATCGATACAGGTGGTCAAACATCTGAGTATTAGGAGTTCCAAAGGGAAACCGTGGAGGAGAAAATTGTATTAAATAATTTCCAAAAATTCCCAGAATTGGGGAAAGTTTTCTGGATTGAAAAAGCATGGGAGAATATTTTCTAAAGATGCCTGCAAAATCTCCCATCTCACATGCTCTTTTACAATGTGGTCTTACCACTCATCCCCACTGAGAAATAGGACCTATGTCCCGTCCCTTTAATCTATAACCAGATGCTTGTAACCAATACAATGAAGTGGAAGTGATCCTGCACAGATTCCAAAGCTGGGCTTGCATTTCGCTCACTGGGGCACTTGCACTTGGAGCCCTGAGATGCCATGTGAGAAGTCCTATCTGAGGCCACCTTGCTGTGAGGAAGCCAAGCCACGTGATGAGGTCACATATAGCTACTCAGGTCGAAAGCCCCAGCTGAGCCCCTAGCCAACAGTGCAACATCACCTGCCCGCTATGTAAGTGAGCTGTCTCAGACATCCAGCCACAGTCAAGACTTCAGATAACCACAGTCCCAATACCTGCATTCAATACCTGACTGCAACTGCATGAGAGATCCCAAGAGAAAGCTGCCCAGCCTGTCCTTCCCAAATTTAAGCTATGGTTGGGGTAGTTTGTTACATAGCAAAAACTACTGGAAAAAAGCACTACAACATGCCAAGCACAATAAATTCGGCAGGGAATAGGGGAGGCAAACCAATACGTCAAGCAAGTTGTTGAGAAATTTGAGACCACCAGGGATGGAGATGATCTTAAAAGAAACTCCCAGTAACAAAAAACAAACAAAAACGCAGAGGAATAATTTCCAATGTAAAATTCTACTTCCATTCAAATGATGAATCTAACATAAGGGTAGAAATAAAGATCTTTTAGATATGCAAGCTCGGAAGGCTCTAAAAGATGAGCTCCATCAAAATGAGAAAGCAGACCACGGAAGAGGAAGGTATACGACTCAGAATCCAGGGGACGTCCAAGGTGGCACAGACGGGGGATTTCCCAGCAGTTCATTTCCAGAAGAAAATGGAGCTAGCATATTACCTGAGGCACCTGAGTGTTGGGAGGAGCTTCACACTTAGCGAGGAGAGGTTTGGGTGAAGTAGTGCTAGGAACACAGAAAACCAAGCAAATGAAAAAGCAAGACAGTTGACTCCAGGTGCAACGGAAAGTTGTCCCTAAAGGAAATGTAATCATAAACCAATACAGGGCTCGGCAGCAAACGGTATTAATATGGTCATACTGAACTCTGAATGCGGATTTCAGCTAACATCTTAAATCGTTTTGGGAGACTAGTGGGAGAGGAAATGTAGTATGCATGTGTGGGTGATACACGTTGCAGAGAGGATAGTATGAGAGCTAACTCGTTTTCTATTGTAGGAAATCAACAGATGTCTAAAATTGAGATTAAGAAATAGCATTACTTAAGTTTTTACTGATAAACATGAAGTTAATCACTGAAGAAATCCCTAAGAGTTGATGAGTGTTTGTTCTGGCGGATGCAGGGTTTGGCTGGTAGATGTGGTGGTGGTAGGATGAGCAAGTTCTGTTCCTAGTGCTTCTTTTTTCTCAATGAAATAAGAAGCAGGTCATCATCTAGGAATGTTGTAGATTTGAAGAGAATAAGAAGATATGAAATAGTTCCCTCAGAGACTCTAGGGGATGTGGGATATAGTAGGGAGATGCTGAGTGCCAATTTAAGACTGACGGTCATACTCAGCATCAAGTCTGTTAATACCTCTTTCTGTATATGGCTCAAATGTATCCCTTCTCTCCACACCAACTGCTAGCAGACTCAGGATTATACCCTTCTTCTTTCACCTGGACAGCTGCAGCATCCTCCTTTCGAGATCCATTGCTTGTCTTACTGTTGTTCCCCATATGCAGTTTTTGAAACAAAATGTGACCAAATCACTTCTTGCCTAATATCTCCAATAGCTGATTCCCATAGCACTCACAGTAAAGCAGCAAGGGTCTCGGCGGTCTGGCTTGGCAGTACTACCAAACTGGCACCTCCAGGTTTTCATCACATCCTCCTGGGTATACCACTGCACTCCTCTCCAAGAATTCTGCTCTGTCCTCTGCCCAATCCCCTTGTCTCCCCCTGCTTCCAATGCAGGCACATGCCCCATGCCTCAGAGAGCTATGTACATATACAGTTGGCTCAGTACATCTGTTGGCTCTCTGAGGTGTGAGCTGGGCAGGCCGGGTGGGCAGGGTCCCTGCACCTTATTCATCCCTGCACTGATTTGGCACATCAGGGACTGCAACTGTTGCTAAGACAATGAATGACCACCGTTACACACTGAAATGTAAGAGCATGTGTTGGTGGACAACAGTCAGAAGAGATCATGAAAACAGGTATGAGTCAAAGACATTACACAGGAGAAAACAACCTTTCATTCTGAAAACTGAGGAAGACCTCATTGGACATTCCAGTGGTTTATTTTTGCATGATTAATAATCACATTCCAACATGCATCAAGCATCTGAGAATAACATTATTTTCAGTTAAAAGAACATCTTCTAGACCCTCTCTCAGGTCCAGCAGCTCAAATGTCCACCATGTCCAGTAGTGCAGAGAGATGGAGCTCAGAGGCAACGTCCTCTTCCCTTGAACTCCGGATCAGCCTTTCTAGGCGCTTCAGCCGTTCGGTCACAGACGTGCCTGTTGCCTCTGACATCTGCAGTTGCTCCCCTGTCCTGTCATTCTATTTGAACAAAAAAAGAAACCAAAAATAGCTTTGGGATACCCACGAGCCAAAATATATTTTCTTTAAAGGCACTGGATCTGACTCGCGTTAGAAACCTCTTCTGGGGCCTGCTAGGCTCAACAAACCCCTCTCTTGGCATCTATCACACATCCTTCCAGCCCCTTCCAGCATATACACGGACAGCTGCCATCATCTGCCATGGAATGTTTCCTCTTCTGATTCTTTATTTATATTTTAAATTTTCCTTTTCTGGCCGTGCCGCATGGCATGTGGGATCTTAGTTCCCCTACCAGGGATTAAACCCAAACCCCCTGCACTGGAAGCGCACAGTCTTAACCACTGGACTACTGGGGAAGTCCCTCCACTTCTGATTCTACCATGAACAACTTCTAGTCGTTTTTATAAGAAATCGTTGTCAAGAGCTATGAACTATGCCATCATATGTATTGTAATTGCTGAACCAGACTCTCATCTTTGGATGTTTAGTTTCCACTTTCATGTACTATAATTAATGCTACAGTGAACAAAAATACATTCACTTTTGTCATCAGTAATTTCTTTAAGGCAGAATTGTTAAGTCAAAGCGTACAAATATTTTTAAGGTATCTGCCAAACTAATAATTGGAAATAGTATGTCATCTTAATTTGTTTTTCTCCGCAATTGAAGGGCTTCCTAAAAGCCAATCCAGGAGCATACATTTTGCCTGTCCAGCATTATACATATAAACTCTGCTTTTGTTTCTTTTATCACTGAAGGAAGAATGGTGAAGTAGAAAGACCTTGAGCTTCGGAGCCAGCTGGGTCTGGCTTTAAAAAGCAGCTTTGCCACTGACCAGCTGAACACTCTTGGGTGAGGCCCGTGACTTCTGTGAGCATACCCTCCTCATTCATTAATTTTCCTCACGGAAAATTAATACCAGAAGGGAGGTCCAGGTGATGCCAAAGCTTGGACAGTATGTGCTCCATAAACCGAACCACTGTTGTCACCTTTGTTATTCTCCTCCAAACTTTACTGCATGTCAGCATAACATGGTTATGGGTTTTGTTCAGTTCTTAAGCATGTTTCAATTCCATTCTTCATTCATTTCATAAGCAGAAACTCGGAATTAGTTGGGCCACTATAATACTGACAGATTAAGTTTAAGAAAAGATCTAATTTAAGCTAATAATTTATTGGTCATCATGACCTCATACGATGACTCGAGACATTACTTTTTTCCCAGTCATTCTCTCAGTTGTTAAGTCTAATATAAATGCCAAATGTACTCTCTTCTCACCTGAAGGCTAGTAGTTGTAGATGTTTTCATCACAGGTTCGATAGTCTGAGGCAGAGACACCAGAGTCTGAGGAAGGTAGAGTGGAAGGGAAGTTGAATCCGTACATGCTCCCGAGTCCTCTGACAACCACTGCTGAAGTTGATCTTCAAACCTGAAACATTTGAGCATTAGGAAGCAAAAATTTAACTGTCACTCACTTTTCTCCTATATATGCTTTAAATTTTTTAAAGCTCTGCTTTTTACTAAGGGTGGAACTAAGTTATGACATCAACTAAGAAGCAAAAAAGCACTGTTTAAAAAAATTTAGTATCTTCTCTTTAACTTATAAAACTGATTTATATTTAATGAAAAAGGTGGCATTTATCCAAAACAACTGCTTTTTAACACTACTTGTACTTCTCTCACTTGGTTTATCTTCTCTGGCTTATTTTGCTATGATGTGTCTATAATTAATTTGGATCTCTTTGGATTATCCAAAATGTATGGATTGCTGCTTTAGTTTAAAATTAACCCAAAATAACATCGCACTGATACCTAACATACTCCAGAGCTGTCCACTCCATGTACTTGTTTTTTAAAGAAACATAATCTGGTCCAAACTGCTTAAATGATACAGACCTAGGAAAATCTACTTTTAGAAATCATGACACATTCATTCACTCTCCCAACACATATTTATCAAGCCTCCCCCAAATGCTAGGCATCATTCTGGGTACCAGCAACACAGCACTGAGACAGAACAGACAAGGCCCAGCTGGAGGCAGCTGACACTCTAGTGAGGTGAGACAGACAAAGGAGACGTCCGAAGACGAGAAAGACAAGGCAGAGACATGGAGACAGGGAGGACTGGTGAGATGGGTAAGGAGGTCCTCACTGAGGAGATGTGAGCAGAGGCCAGAAGTGAGCACAAGGTGGGCCAAGGGGAGGGGCTGACCTTGCCTACTGGCTGGACACGGAGGCTGCTGGAGAGGACAGGGCAGGGGGAGGCATGAGGACGACAGTGGAAACTCCCTTCTTGCCGTCTCTTCTTTCTCAGTAAAACCATGAACACGGGTGGTGGGAGAGGCAGAGGGAAGCCCTGCTCCATCCAGCTCCTGCATAGCCGCAGTGTGGGAATGCCCCAACGCCCAGGCTGGCCAGACGGGCAGAGCGTGCCAGCCACGTGCCACAGAGGCTTATTTAGCCAGCTACACTCACTCCCCACTAGGAGACTCGGGACTTTCAGTGATAAACAATCAACGAAACCGATTTCAAATAATAAAAGTCGAAGGCACACTATCGAGGGCACTGCCTGTCCTCAAAGAGCTTATCCTTCACACGTCTGACCTGCCTTCTTTTTTAAACAGTCTCGTCCCTGGGATCCTTGCTAACCCAGCATGAAGCGGCCTAAAGGACAAAACGAACCCCGGAAAGGGGCTTCACCTCTTGCTCTCCTCTTTCTCCAGCAGCAGGCTGCTGGACAGACACTGGGCCAGGAGCTCCTGGGCAGAGGCTCTGTGCGTCAGGTCGTCGGTGCCGGGAATCCGCCCCTCTCGGCCGCGCTTCACACCTCTCTTCCCTTTGCGGTGCCCGTGAAGTAACGGAGTGCGAAGCTTGTTTGCAGAAGGATGAAAAGATCTTATCCCCAAACTGTAAGTACACGTTTTGAAATGCTTACGGTCAGGAAAGAGAGGGAGAAAGGGCTCCTCTGGCATCAGGTAGAGTGCGGTGCTTTGGGGCCGGGCACAGGCGCAGAGGAAGGGCAGCCTCTGCCTTGCAGCAGCTTCCCCTCTCCTGGGCAGCAAGGCTCCCGAAGCGTCTCTACTCTGAGTTTTGCTTCCCATTGCAGGGTCATCAGCAGTCTCTGTTTTTCCCTAATACTGGCAAGGTTCTTATTTTTCATGTAGCTCCTAAATCCATCTGGATTTTTTTTTTTTTTGGCTGTGATGCGAGGCCTGTGGGATTCTAGTTCCCCGACTAGGGATTGAACCCAGGCCCTGGGCAGTGAAAGTGCTGAGTCCTAACCACTGGACCGCCAGGGAATTCCCCTGGAAGTAATGTTTACAGCAGCGGGAGATGAGGGTCTAATGCTTTTTCTAAACAGAGGCCAAAGTCTGTCCTCTCTGCACTAATTTCCCACATTTGGCGTGGTACTTTTATCACATATGGTTCTGTTCTTGCACTTTCTATTCTGACCCATTTGTCTACTGTAACTTTATTATATGTTTTGAGATCAGGCTGAGCAGACCTTCCTTGTTATTCTTATCCAAAATTTTCTCAGCAATTGCTACACATTTTCTCATCCTGATGAATTCTAGAATTAACTTGTCAAGACCAGGCGGAAACATCCTTTTGGGCTTTTGATTAGAAATGCCCTGAGAACTGACATCTTTATAGCATTGCATCCTCCAGTCAGCAAAGCCTAGCCTGCCCCTCATTTATTCAAGGTTTTCTTTGCACCTTCAGGGCTCTGAGAATCCCCTTCACAGGGGTTTGGTGCCTCTCCTGGTCAGTTTGTGTCCATATGTTCTAGATTTGTTGCTGCTGTGAATGAGAATTTCTGTACACTGTAGGTTGATCTGTCTGGTCACCTTGCTGAATGCTGAACAGTTCTAAGGGTGTGACTGTCGATGATCCTGAACTGACAGTTTTACTGTCTGGAAATAATTGGTCCTCCTCTCTTGATATTTATGCCCTAAACTGGGCAGGGTCTCCAGGACAACAGTGGACAGCAGTGATGTCAGGGCAGCTCAAGGCTGGTTCTCACTTCAGTGTTTCTGATGTTTTACCGAGAAGCATGGGGTTTGTTAGTAGTTTTATGGCAGACAGCCCTATCAAGCTAAAGAACTGCTCTACCCAAGTTTCGTAGGAAATTTTATCAGGAATGGGTATAAATTGTTTTCTTGGAGAGGGAGAAGGAATGGGTATAAATTTTAAGGAAAACTTTTCAACACCTAGTGAAATAACCGCTTATTTTTCTGTTATGGCAGCAAATTACACAAATAGTTGTGTACTACTGTTAATATTGTATAGCATGGTATAAAGCGAGCCTGTGAGTTTTTTATGTACTGCAAAACTGCATGTGCTAACACCTTACTTAGTATTTTTGAACCAGGTTTGTAAGTGAGATCAGACAACAGCTTTCTTTTGTCTGCACTCTCCTGGTTATGTTACGACTTCAGGGTCAGGTTTGTCCAATAAATGAAATGCGATGCTTGTTTCCCTCTGCTCTACAACAGTTTCTACTACATGGGAATGATCTGTTCCTCTAGCACCTGTCGGAATCTCCCCACAATGGGCTGGATTTCATGCATAGGATGTGAATTTCTGCTGTATACTCTGTTAGAGAATACAGTTCACTCTCTTGGTTGTGGGATGACAGAAACGCACACTGAACACAGATCTCACCGGCTCTGACTCAACTGTAGCTCCTTCTGCGTCTGCATTCTGGCTTGTTCCCACGACAAAGGAACGTCGTAGTTTTTCAAATGGTTTTTAAAAAAATACACACATATCTGACCATCTTTAGTCAGTGCCTCTGAGAAAACGATACAAAAATAAGAAGAGAAAAGAATATCAAAAGAGCAACAGGTGACCACTTGATGTCTGCTTAAATTCACTGACTTAAGGACTAGCCCTTCCGATTAAAGTCACACAATTATGTGACTCCCATGCTTGAGCTACATATGCTCCAAGTTTCCATGGGTCATTCACGGTCCAGAGAGGCTCACGTCCAGACCTGCATGGCCAGTGTGACTACTCAGAGAAGTCTCTCTAAAGCCAGCCTTGGGAGCCCATTTCAGGGAGATGAATGCAGGCTCTCCTGGAACCTTCTCAGCTCTTCCCAATGTTTATAAGTCACCTGGAGATCACTGGCTTGGAGAGGTAGCCCTAAGCAGAGGAAAGGCGGGGACCCGCAGGAAGGAAACAACCATCAAGTAAACATCTTCCTTTGCTGAAACTGGACCAGGAAAGTCTCCTGAGGAGCCGGCCCATGGCACCAAGCACTAACTACCTGATGTGACGGGAAGCCTGGGGGGTGTCCAGTCCCTCAGCCTGTGGTTGATGCACAAGGCGATGATGTCATCCCACGGGATCTCAGCAACTGAGGGCCGCGCCCCCCGGCCTGGGGAGGGGCTCCCGCTCTTCCACCTGCAGTGCGTGCCGCGGAGCAGGCTCTCCACCTGGGACTGCAGGACAGGCTGCGTCTGGAGAGAGCTGGGGATCTGGGAGGCGTACTGGACAACCATGGAGCACACGGGGAGCCAGGGAGCTGGAGAGAAAGCGCCACAGGAGTCACAGACCGTGGTGCAAATCTACATGCCATGTTCTTCACTCTGTATTTTCCTAGGAAAAGGCAACTCTGTAGCCGAGAAGTCTGCCTTCAACTCTGAATACAACAGAACCACAGCTGTTAAGAAAAGAACATCTCCCTCCCCACATCCAGGTAAGGGATGCAGCCACCCAGGTCAAACTTCACAACAAAGGGTCCATCCTAGAGGCTCTGACTGCACAGGCCTGCAGGTGCATGCAGGAATCCGTATCTGACCAAGCACTCAGGGACGTCTGGTCCCAGAGGCACGGGCTTCTCTTGGGGAGCCCCGACCTAGCTCACGGCAGAGGATTTGCGCAGTGCAGTTTATTCCCCATTGGGTTCCTTCAGTAGCAAATGTCTGTTAGACCTACTGGAGAGTGCACCTCAAAATTTAGAATGAAGCCTGAGGCCTCTGTTCCAATGGTCTAAAGGAGAATGGCCCTGCTAAGGCCATGTGCTGCGCCACGTGAGCACAAACAGCCTTGTTCCCTCCTAACAGCATCAGCAAGGGAAGGGGCAGCCTCCTCACAGCACAGGGACCCATAAAGTCCGCGTGAGAACAGCCAAAAAGCCTCACTCGGGCACAGCCGGAGCCACAGAACGAGCTTCTTTGACAAAGAAAGAACACTGGTGTTAAAGCAGCACTGAGTGCCGTGGCCCCAGCAGAGCCAGCAGCGTGGGGACAGGACTGTGCAGTCCCCATGCCTTTGGCTCCCAAATGCCATGGCACAGGCAGGATGGGACCTGCTGTTAACTGAGGAGTCCCAGGCCTTGGGTGCAGCACTCTTCCTGACACCTTCCTCCCGAGACTAAACAGATACCCACAGACCGCTCAGATGGTGGTGAAGGGCCAACAGGGCTCACTCCACAGAACCCCAGCTCGTCCTGACTCCTGAATCCAAAGGCAAGTGCGGACGGGTGCAGCATGGGGCCGGGGTGCCCGGTGGAGAAGGGCCACCTCACACTGGTGCCCAACACCGGCCAGGGAGTCTCTACAGCAAGAAGGAGGCGGGGAACTCGGCCGCAGCACACTGCTTCCCAGCCAGTACCCCTCAGCACGAGCACGCACCTCCCGGGGGCGGAAGGTCCATCTGTGGGAGCTGGAAGCCAAGGATAGCCTGCCTCAGCCAGGCCAGGTGCTCCGGGGTGTTCCAGTGAAGGTGAGGAAGCAGCCGGCTGCCCCCTGCCTCGGCAAACTCAGTGACAGGCCAGGACAGGTCACAGAGCTGCTCGGAGGACACTACAGAGGCCAGGAAGCTCAGCACGCTGTTGAACAGTTCGATGACGGCACTTGGCTCCTGCGGGGCCAGGCCGCCTAGCCTCCGCTCTCTTCTGTCGTGGAAAAACCGGCCGCTAAACTCCCGGCTAACCCCGTCTTCCACGTACTGAATGAGGGTCTGGCAACAAAGGTCAAGGGCACAGGGGCAGTGCGAGACCAGCCACTGCACAGCCTGCGAAACCTGAGAAGCAAAGACAGTGGGGAGAGATCTGGTTCAACAATTCACGCTGCTTTTCAGGAAGAGATTCCTGAAGGCGCCCCTCCCACAGCTGCCACAGCAGGTGCCACCGGAGCAGCAGCCTCTCAGCCACACCAGGAAGGGGAGCAGAAGCTTCCACTGCAGTTGAGTTTGGTCTCCCAGGGCCCTGGAGACCCACACAGCAGGGACCCCGAGAAGGGCTCCCGTGCCCCTCGCCCCCGAGGAGCGTGGCCTGAAGGACCGCCCCGGAAGGGCTGAAGGCCCAGGGGAAACCAGCCCTACACATCCTCTTCACCTCACACAGAAAAGGAAGCCACGTCTTCCCGTTCTTAGAAGGACTCACAGCTTCACTACGTGCCTGGATGCTTTCACATCCTGTAGTTATCTTTCCTCCTGTACTTATTACTTTTAATTCCTGGCACTTCTTTGCCTAAATGTAATTATCAGCACAGACTTCCTTTTTTTAAGGAAACTTCTGATAACATTATTTCTTCATATTCCAAGGACAACCACTTACAAAAATAATTATACATCTGACCGTCAGATACAAGACATGAATTGTCATATTTTAAATCCATAACAACAAAACCTCTAAAAAAATTTACACAATTTAATTTATTGCCAATAGCAGGACTGTGGGCAAATTTTATCTTTTATTTTGATTTCTGCTTATATTTTTAGAAAGTTTCCTGTCAAAACATAAAATTAAAGATGCAAGCAGTAACATACACTAAATTCAAGATAGAGTGAAAGGGAAAAAACTGAAAATATCTTGTCGGACCTTTAAAAATGATAAAACCTTACCTTAGTCGTGCCTTGTAAATCACTAATGGCATCAGGGATCTCAATAACGGTATAATCTGAAATCAGCTTAGCTGAAACCAAATCCTGGAGCATCAGACCTTTAAGACAAACAGACGTAGGTCACCTGTCTCCTGGTAGAGGTCTGCAGGCCAGCAAAGGCATCTCACTGCTCTGACCCTGCCCAGCCCTGCCCCCAGTCACTGCAGTAGCTGCTGTCACATGACTCCGGACACCACACTGCCAGCACTTTCTCATACCTCCGGCTCTACCCACTTATTTAACATGCCAGCTCATAAATGGAACTGCCTTCACACACCAGCTTCCACTTCCTTCTCCACGGCGTCCCCTCCCGGGCTGGACACAAGAACCACCAGCGGAAGCGCAGGCTGGAAGGGCTTGGCCTGCAGGAGCTGCTTGATCTGCAGCAACGCCGACAGCCAGTACACGTCCTCCTCCGCCATGTCCTCGCTCTTCACTTTGGGGGGAAGCAGCAGCATAAGCCCGCTGGCTCCCAGGAGCTCCTTCTGTGTCTCCGCAGCGTCGAGGGCACAGTCGCTAAGAGCACCGTGGGCCACCTGGAACGGCACCCAGGCCATCAAGATGGGTGCACCAGGGGACAAATCAACAGTGAGCTTCGGTCCCA
Source organism: Orcinus orca (assembly GCF_937001465.1). Lineage (NCBI taxonomy): Eukaryota > Metazoa > Chordata > Mammalia > Artiodactyla > Delphinidae > Orcinus > Orcinus orca. The sequence goes on from NC_064563.1 coordinate 148,896,775, forward strand.
GAGTGAGCAGAGCCAGATGCTCACCTCACGCCGTGAGGCCGAGAATTAGTACGGAAATTAGTCATAGGTAATGCAGCCTCTGGCTAGACTTGTGTTGGAGCAATTTAATCTTAACAGTTACCTCAAACAGGCTTGTAAAAAACGAGTAAGCCGGGACTTCCCCAGTGGCTTCCCTGGTGGTTAAGAATCTGCCTGCCAGTGCAGGGGACACGGGTTGGATTGCTGGTCCAGGAAGATCCCACATGCCGTGGAGCAACTAAGCCCGTGCACCACAACTACTGAGCCTGTGGTCTAGAGCCCATAAGCCACAACTACTGAGCCCACGTGCCATAACTACTGAAGCCCACGCACCTAGAGCCTGTGCTCCGCAACAAGGGAAGCCACCGCAATGAGAAGCCTGCACACTACAATGAAGAGTAGCCCCCGCTCGCTGCAAATAGAGAAAGACTGTGTGCAGCAACAAAGACCCCATGCAGCCAAAAATTTTAAAAAATTAAAAAAAAAAAAAAGAAAGAAACCCAAAGGAAACAGATACCGCATGGCACATAGAAAACTTATGCAAAAATCCTCATTTCCTCTGAGGATGCCTCTGGAAACAGTCATAAGATGATATGAAAAAGTCAAATAAGAACAAGAAAAAGGAAATCAATAATATATATATTATTAAAAACTCAATAGAACATTTGGAATACAAAGTCAAGGAAATCTCCCAGAAAACAGTATTAAAAAACAAGAGAAAATGGGATAGAAAGGATTAAGAGGCTCAGACGCTTAACTGATGAGGCCAACATCAGTCTAATAGGAGTTCAAGAAAGAAGAGAATCAATGAGAAGGAAAGTGGATGTCATCAAGATGCAAAAACGTCAGTCTCCAGCCCACAAGGACCCACCAGGCCCAAACGATGAAACGATGAGGGAAGGAAGTCAGCACCAGGGCCCCAGGGACAGAGTGCAGGCTTCCAAAGAGAAACAAAGTGGACCACAGGGAAAGGAACAGAACAGTTTCAGACATCTCAACAGCAAAGCTGGACGGCAGGTGACAGTGGAGCAAACTAGAAGGAAAATAACTTTCAATCCATAATTCTACAAACCTAGCTAAACTATGAAGCAAATGTGAGAGTAAATACATTTTCAGACAGGCAAGAATGCCAAAAATTCTCCTCCCACGCATTCTTCCTTTGGAGGAAAGTGGAAAACGTGCTCCATCCAACAAGAGACTAAACCAAGAAAACATCGTGCTGCTGCCGCCAACGGCAGCACCGCTAAGTGCTTGACGTGTCGGGCTGCGCTCTGTATGTATAACTCACTTGGTCCCCAAGGGTCCCTGTGAACGGTGGCGCCGCGGAGCAGCTGTGTGGCCCCAGGCTATGTGTTTTGGCTCCTCCCTCCCTGGCAAAACCGCATCATGAGTAAGAGCACTGACCCACAGGCGGCGCCCGGCCACGAGGGCCAGGGCTAGGGGTGGAAGAGCGGGACCGAGCTCTCGGTCTGGAGGGCCTGGCAGAAGCCACAGCGTGGGACACGTTATCCGCCTCAAGGGGAGCAGGAGGGTGGCACCTTCTCAGAGGGAGGGACAAGGTGAAGTGACAGAACACTTAGGAAACTCTATTGAGACACGCACAGCCCATGTGCCGGCACATCTGGGTGATATTAACGAAAGATGAAGATAAAACTACTTAAGTAAGATAATGAGACAACTACTACTTGCAAAAAATAAACAAATGTCGTCACAGAACACTTGCTGGTTCTGGGGCAAATAGCTGTCACACGGCACGCGCGCGCATACACAACACACGCACCCACATGGCCCCACTTGCTGAGATAATATAAAGTAATGATGTAGCCACCTGGAAGATGGGGAGGCTGAGAGGAACTGGGGTATTAAGAGTTCACGCCTCCCACAGTGGGGTGTGCAGCCCCAGGATGGCCCCCACGATGCCACCTCCTCGTGCTGATGTCCGTGCACCGTCACCTGCCCTGAGTGTGAGCTGGGCCCAGTGACATGCTTCTAACGGTATCAGACAAACGTAATGGGGTGCCACCTCTAAGATTAGGCTACAAAGAGATTACGCCAGCTTGCTCAGCTGATGGCAGCCAGCTGATGCCCTGTTGTGAGCTGCCTCATAGAAGCCCACGTGGCGTGGCCTGCAGGGAAGTGAATCCTGCCAACAACCACGAGCGTGAGCTTTCCGAGGAGACCAGAGCCCTGGCCTACATCTTGACTTACAGCTGGTGAAGAATCCTGAGCCAGAGGGCCCATCTAAGCCCCACCTGGACTTCTGCCCCACAGAAACTGTGAGTAACAAACGTTTGTTATTTAAAGCTGCCACATTTGGATATTTTTTGTTTTTTGGTTTTTTTGGCCGTGCCGCACAGCACGCGGGGTCTTAGTTCCCGAACCAGGGATCGAACCCAGGCACCCTGCAGTGGAAACGCAGAATCCTAACCAGTGGACCGCCAGGGAATTCCCAAAGCTGCCACATTTGGAGGTAACCTGCTATGTAGCAATAGATAACTAATACACATATTTTAATGCAAAGTCAGCAGAGAACATCTAAAGTGGATAAATAAGAGAAATGGCAGTGTAAGGACATGATATGGAAACAGGACAGAAGTCAAGCCTTGGGGAAAGGAGCTAGAAGAAGGGGCAGGGGCTGCAGTTTCTCATCATACATCATGTGGTGCCATCTGAGTTTTTAACTACATGCAAGTATTATTTTGACTTAAAATTTTAAGAATAAAGGCAAGAACAAACTAATTGTCCAGTAGGTGAAGTCTGACTTTGTCATCATAGGAAAAAGGGAAGAACACGCCCCAGGATGTTTCTGTTGCCTCTGAATGGTGAGAGCTTAGATGGCTCTTATAATCTTCATACTTCCTCTGTATTTCCTTATGTTTTTAGTTTTATATATGTATTACTTTCACGTTTAAGAAATACAATAAATAGTATTAAAATGGAAAGAAACAAACAAAAATTCTATAGTCAAACTACAGTTTGAAGCAGTTCCAAGGACAGGAGGAACATGCCCTACGGTGCCACATGCAGATGTCCGGGTGTGCCATGAACGTGCCTGTCAGGAAAAGCAGAGGTCAGGCGTGGAGACTTCAGGTCAGGACACGGTGGGCAGGGCCGCTTTCACTGGGCCCCGCTCTGAGCATGCCGCCGGTCATGATCGCCACACTATGGGAGGCACCAGGCCCAGGTCGGACAGGTGGCCACAGCAGCAGCTACCAACACCAGGTCTGCTCAACATTGAAGCCCACACTTCCTGCCCTGCACTGCTATTTTCTAAGTAAATAAAATATACATCTGGTTTTACTTCTGAACACACACAGTAAAACCTCAAATTCATTTATGCAGGTCTGACTCTAATGAGGAAACAGGTTCTCATTAAACAAGTATCTCTCAGGGAACCAATTAAGCTCAGTATTGCACAAATACCTATAAAGAACAAAAATTAGGGACTTCCCTGGTGGTTAAGAATCTGCCTGCCAATGCAGGGGACATGGGTTCAAGCCCTGGTCTGGGAAGATCCCACATGCTGTGGAGCAACTAAGCCCGTGTGCCACAACTACTGAGCCTGTGCTCTAGAGCCCACGAGCCACAACTACTGAGCCCACGTGCCACAACTACTGAAGTCCGCGCACCTCGAGCCCGTGCTCCGTAACAAGAGAAGCCACTGCAATGAGAAGCCTGTGCACTGCAACGAAGAGTAGACCCCGCTCGCCGCAACCAGAGAAAGCCCACGTGCAGCAACGAAGACCCAACGCAGCCGAGAGAGAGAGAGGAAGAAAGAGAGAGAGAGAGAGAAAGAAAGAGAGAGAGGGAGAGAAAGAGAGAGGAAGGAAGGCAGGAAGGGAAAGGAAAGAAAATTAGAACTTATAATCAAAAACTGAGGACAACTTTAATGTAAAACAAAAACAAGTAACCTGAAATGCCCACTACTGAATCTAAGTGAAAACTGCATAGGATTAAAACACATTAGTCTTTGGTAAGACCTGATATATCAGGAAGCTATTTAACAAAGATTTCAGCAGCTGACAGACCATATGAGATGCAACAGCCACTACATTTTTTTGTAATGCTCTGTCTCATCCCTCTTGGGTTAGTTACCAGAGGTCCGTGGAATTCAGGGCTTCTGAATTATAGGTGAACATATGGACTTCTCAGGATTGTTCTGGGTTTTCACCAAGTTCTCGAAGAGAGGTCTGTGACCCAAGACAGTTAAGACTCACTGCACTCCCGAGAATCTAGCCTGGTCTCTCACACCAAGGGGTGTGCATGGGATGTCGTCAAGACGCAAGGAGGAACCGATACGACACTTGCTTCTGAGCCTCCCACATTGTTTCAGGGCCCTTCAGGGAAGTTATATGACTCCAATCATGTCTGGGAGTGAGCGCAAATGAGAAAATCACAGAAGTACATGCACTAAGTGATGGTCACTCACCTTGACGCACACACTGACAGAAACTGTCTGATTCCCTTTGCTGCTGAGAGTGTTAAAGAGAGTGAGTGTCTGAATCCCACCAACATCACGGTATGTGTCATCCACTGAGCCATCATCTCCTATGAACTTGACTTTTAACCAGTTTGCTAGAACTCTGTGAATAAAAGAAAATAACACTTGAAGGAGAGTCTAATCCTAAATTTGAACTACAAAGAGAAATATTACACAGATGTAAATACACAAACACCAAATCTTACTATAAAGGTGATCTGAACTAATAAACAGGCTGTGATTTTTTAAATGGAGTTAGGAACTCTACTGGGTTATATATTTGAGAGGACACTCATTCTAATGTGATCTATGATTATTTATTTATTTATTTATTTATGGCTGTGTTGGGTCTTCGTTTCTGTGTGTGGCCTTTTGCTAGTTGTGGCAAGCGGGGGCCACTCTTCATCGCGGTGCGCGGGCCTCTCACTATCGCGGCCTCTGTTGTTGCAGAGCACAGGCTCCAGACGCGCAGGCTCAGTAATTATGGCTCACGGGCCCAGATGCTCTGCGGCATGTGGGATCTTCCCAGACCAGGGCTCGAACCCGTGTCCCCTGCATTGGCAGGCAGATTCTCAACCACTGCGCCACCAGGGAAGCCCCATGATTTATGATTTTGAAGCACTAAGAAAAGATTCTGAGCAACAGAAAAGGTCCTTAGAGTTTACCATACAACCCAGCAATTCCACTCCTAGGTATATAACCAAAAGAACTGCAAACATATGTCCACACAAACACTTACACGTCAATGTTCACAGAAGCGTTATCATAATAATCAAAAAGTGGAAACACCACAAATGCCCATCAACTGATGAACAGAGAAATAAAATGTGATATATTCATGCAATCAAATATCATTCGGCCACAAAATTAAGGACTAATATATGCTACAACATGAATGAACCTAGAAAACATTATGCTAGTCATAGAAGACTACGTGTTTTCGGCTTCTATTTGTATGAAATGTCCAGAATAGGCAAATGAATAGAGACAGAAAACAGATTAGTAGTTGCCAGGGGCTGCAGGTAAGAAGGGATGGACTGATCATGGGCATGGATTTCTTTTTAGGTGAAAAAGTGTTCTGCAATTAGATAGTTGTGATGGTTATACAACTCTGTGAATATACTAGAACCAGTGAAATGTACACTTTAAATGGCAGAAATTTATGATATGTGAATTACATCTAAAAAAGAAAAGTAACATGTTCCATAGTTGCTTTAAAAGTATGTTATCTGGGGCTTCCCTGGTGGCGCAGTGGTTGAGAGTCCACCTGTCGATGCAGGGGACGCGGGTTTGTGCCCCGGTCCGGGAAGATCCCACATGCCGCGGAGCGGCTGGGCCCGTGAGCCATGGCCGCTGAGCCTGCGCATCCGAAGCCTGTGCTCCGCAACGGGAGGGGCCACAACAGTGAGAGGCCCGCGTACCGCTCAAGTATGGTTTCTGGAAGCAACTTGGTTACAAGAAACAATGCCATGTCAACTTTTTCGATTTCTTTTTAAAAATGCAAGAAGTTTTTTACCTAAGGAAAAAATGGAACTATAGCAAACAAACTAAACTGTCTTCCCCAAGAGTCTAAAATGAAGCAGGCTCTCATCAACATACCTCAGCATAGCTTTAAGTCACAATCAAGTCTGAAATGTTTTTGGACAAAGACTGTTGCCAACGATACAAAATAAAAATGTGAATAATATAAAGCGTCAACTTCAAATAACAAACAAAACAGCCTGCAAAGCTGAGCATCAAAATGAAAGCAGGCGTCAGGGGCCCCAGGAGGAGAGGAGCACACTGGGCTGACACCCGGCCACCCCCGTGTGCAACACTCAGCTGCCAGATGCTCTGGAGAAGTCACCCCGCCTCCCGGCCGCTTGCTGAGCATCTAGCCCCACAGGGGGAGACCTGCCTGACCTGCCAGGACTCCCTGGGGACTGCTCTTCTCCATCAGGCAACACCAGCACCAGCTTCCAAAACACGCGCTCCTGCCGCCCCGGGAGGTGCTCAGCCACGAGAGATGGCAGGTCCAGGGGTGCCCATGCCGCGTCACTGGAAGGGACAGAGCACCACAGGTGAGCCACCACGCGAGCCCCCGGCAGCAGCAGCGTACACGGCGGGCGGGGGGTGACCAACCTCAGCAGCTGCTGGTAGAAGTGCTGAACCTTCATCTGGTGCGCCACCTTGTTTCTGAGACACCTTAACCTGCGAAGGAAGAACCACACAGAGCCTACGTGAGGCCCACTCAGCACCCACTGAGGAACCTGATAAGCACTTAGTGATGTTCTGAGTGCGAAGTAATTGGTTAGTGAGTGTCTCCCAGTGGGGAATACTTAGGAGACCAAGAAACCTTTGCCGATAGAGACACAGTTTAGTCAGAGGACTTGTTCATTCCATAAATATCAAGCAATTATCTACTGTGTTCCAGTCATGGCAGATCAGCAGTAAACAGACAAAAATCCTGCCCCGCTAGAACACACGCCTTGTAGGGAGAGAAGGGCCTCTGTTAGTGGGTGGCGTGACAGGCGCGGTGGGCAGGCTGTGGACTTACACAGGGTGGTCAGAGGTGATATGGGAGCAAAGACTGAAGGAAATAGCGGCACCAGCATGTGAGTTCTGGGGGACAGGCCAGACCAAGTCAGGAGTGGGCCTGGCAGGTACACAGAATGAGCACAGGGAGAGCAGCGGGGGCAGCCAGAGCGCAGGGTGGGGGCCACTACGAAGGAACTCAGAGAGCAGCCCAGGGACGTCAACAGGGACGTGAGGCGACCTGACCCTGATGTGGTGGTGAGGACACCAGGGTGCAGGGGTCAAGGGCGGAAGCCAGCGGACGGGACAGGTGGCTACGTGAGAGGGGTTGGTGGTGGAGGTGGTGAGGGTAGAGCCGCAGGATGGTGGATCTGAGTCCAGGTGTGACCCAGCCCAGGGAGGACAGGCTGGCATGCTGTGAGCCAGAGGAGGCACCGAGTGCAGCAGGCCAGGCGAAGACTAGGTTCCGATGTTGAACTGGGGGCGTGGGGAAGAGGCCTCGGCTGGAGATGCACGAAGCGAGCTGTCAGCGTGTAGGATGGAGAAAGATTACCAGGGGAGGAGGCAGAGGGGAAGAAGAGGGGCCGGCGGCTGTGCTGGAGGGAGGGGGAGGGGACAGAGAGAGGGCCGTCCTGACACAGGTGACACAGCCAGGACTCCAGGAGGCAGCGGGCCAAGGCTGAAGGCCCCGACACGCACAGCACATCAGAGACAGGCCAGCACCATCACCACCCTGCTTGCAGACGCAGGCACAGGACGTGGGGACGTGGGCAGCTACACAAAGTTTGTTAGAGGCGTGGAGATAGCCCAGGCGAGGACAAGATGTGCCTCGAGACCCCAGCAGGGTGGGCTGCCACTGCGCCTCTGTGTCGTCTTCCTAGGCCCCCACTGGGAGGCTCCTCTCCACAGGCGACAGCGGCCTGGTCTGAAGAGAGAGGCCGAGCCCTGCATGGCCAGGATTGGGCAGCTGAAGCCAGGACCTGGGCAGGGAGCCGGGTACATGCGGGGTGGCCAGGAGGAGCGGCAGGGAGGGCCATGCGAGGGGACACAGGGAGGGGGCGTGTAAGAGAAGAGACCTGATGGCAGGAGGGGGAGTCGCTAAAATGCTGCCACCGCAGACCCAGGGTAGCAGAGGGGTCGGGGTGGGGGTGGGGGTGAGGCCAACACGGACCTCTGGCTCCACCACTGAGAATGGACACGATGTGTCCTTAAGCTACGAAGGCAAGGAGGAAACAGGTAATTCCAGGGAAGATTCGATTGGCAGGACCAGGAGTGTTTTAAGGGGAAAAGGCAGGTGAAATCACAGCAGGTAGAGCAACTCTCACTCCGAAAACGCAATCCTGCATCCGCCTTCACCTCCTCTGACTCCACCCATCTTCCCTGCAAACAGACGCGTTAATCCACACCCTCGATGAAGCCAGTTGGGGCAGGAGGTGCTTAGGAGGCCCTGGGCTGCTGACCTGGTGCAGGAGATGCCCACTCTCCCCGCGTGGCCCAGATCCAGGAGGCCCTTGGCCAGGTTCTCCTCTGCAATGGGGCACTCTGCGCTGGGCGCCAGTGCCCTCAGCCGGTCATTCATGTCCATACAGCAGGGCGCCGCAGGGAAGGCCCGCATCTGGCGCCTCAGTTTCTTCCGGGCTGCGACACCTTCCCTCCACCTAGAGGAGAGACCAAAGTATCATCACTGGGTGTTTTTGCCATGGGGACAAGGCAAAAACATCTCCAGCATTAACATGGGAAACATTTTCTGCCAGTATGTTTAGGTCTTTTTCAGCAACAGTTCTCAAACTGAGAAATGGATCAGAACTGAAACTCAAGGTACGGGGGACGCATGATAACGAATGAGTGGTGGGCAATGAAACTACTGAACTTAAGAGTGAATGCTGAGGGACTTCCCTGGTGGTGCAGTGGTAAGACTCTGTGCTCCCAATGCAGGGGGCTGGGTTCGATCCCTGGTCAGGGAACTAGATTCCACATGCATGCCGCGACTAAGAGTTTGCCCACGCCGCAACTAAGGAGCCAGTGAGCGGCAACTAAGGAGCCTGCGAGCCACAACTAAGGAGCCCGCATGCCACAACTAAGACCTGGTGCAACCAAATAAATTAATTAATTAAAAAAAAAAGAGTGAACAATCTCTGGAGGCCAACTTGCCAATCTGGATACAAACACAGATCCATACACCCTTTGACCCAGCAGACACCACCGACAGGATTTTCTCTCCAGACATGTGTGCACCTGTGTGAAACGTCTGCACAAGGATGCCACTGCAGCAGTCTTTGTCACAGCTAGAGAGAGAAAGCCATGTGAAAGTCTACCAGTGGGACCAGGCAGGTCATCTACCATGTGCTCTGGCAACGCCACCTCAGTGCACTGACAGCAACGGGGAGAGGCCACTGCGCTGCTGCAGTCAGGTCTCCGCCCTATGTCACAGAGAGTCAAGAAAAGTTTGGCACAGAGTAGGGAACGTGCGCCCACCTCTGCCAACCACCACACAAAGGTCAGAGGTCCTCGTGGGATGGAGACTCATTTCTCACTGAATCCTTTTACACGGCTGCAACTGTCAAGTACACTATTACTTTCTTTAAATGTTATTATGAAATGAATCATATAACATATGTAACACATGTACACCCATTTTAAAGACTAATGATAAATCAAACACCCACATCCTTCCATGCAGTGGAGAATGGGTGGCCAAGACCAGCAGCTGATCCCCACGGGCCCTGCTCAGTCACACACCCTCTCATTCCCAAAGGTAACCACTATGCTGGGTTTATGTTTGTTATTTTCCTTCTTTAGGGTTGTACTACTACATATAAATCCAAAACAATCCATTTAGTTTGAATACAGTTTGTATGTTGCACACATTTCCCTAAGAATTGCTTGCTTTCACTATAAATTATGTTTCAGAAATTCATCCATGTGGGCGCATACAGCTATCATTTGGCTTGTTCATGGCCCTCTCCCTGTGTCTAGCACATTGGGTAAACAGCAGAAGGCTACCTATAAATATCTGTTGAAATATAGAGCGGTCCCCCCACCCCAATCTAATTCTTTACTTAGTTTATACCCTTTAGGAAGGAACATGTTACATGTGCATATCATCAGCTGTTTCTGAAAGTATAATCTTTGTCAAAGACTCTCCCTGTATGCATTGATTTTATCTGTAAGGACACGGGACTCACCGCTGGAGATACTTGCAGAAGCACTGAAGTTCCTGGAGGGTCTCTTTTGCAGTCTGGAAAATTTCCTCCCCAAGAAACAAGTCCACCAGGTGTGCACAGACGTCCTCACAGCAACGGGCCATGCGGAGCCTCTGCTCTGTCTCCACTGCACTCCTAGGGAAAAGGGCAATCAGCATGAGACACTGCACCCAAGGCCCCACCCTGAGGGCCTGCCTTAAAAGCATGAGTCCACGTCCTTGATACTGAAATGTAATGATATCTTTGCTGCAAGGAAAGCTTGAAGATTTCACTTTATATAATGCACAGACATCTGGAAATTTAGAGAAAAAAGAACTAAAGTGGTACAGGGTACAAGATTATAGATCCAACAGGGCCCTTATAAATAGTCAGGAGATAACCCTGTATCTTATAGTTAGAAATTTAATTTTTAAATGACCATTGAGACAACTGAAATATCTTCTCATCAACAACATCTGATGTTTGCAATTAGAAATGTCTCAAGTATATGATAGCTGGCTACAGAGGCTGACAGCCTAAGGTCATGTGACAGTGGCCCTCAGATAAACCAGAATCTGAAAGAGATTTTTTATAACAAAATCCTATCAACCAAGGGATCACAGAGGCCTTTATCAAATATATTTAGCCATTAAGTCAAAGAAGCCCAGACAGGCAAGACCCATTTCCGATAGCTGTCCTCTGTGGTGATGGAGACAGCCCTGGGCTGAGCTGTAGTCCAAGTCTTCTGGAACTGCAGAGAACAGCAGTTTCCCTGCACGTCAATGAGTCCTAGGTTTTACATATCTCTTTTTTTTTTTTTTTTTTTTTTTGCGGTACGCGGGCCTCTCACTGTTGTGGCCTCTCCCGTTGCGGAGCACAGGCTCCGGACACGCAGGCCCAGCGGCCATGGCTCACGGGCCCAGCAGCTCCACGGCATGTGGGATCCTCCCAGACCGGGGCACGAACCCATGTCCCCTGCATCGGCAGGCGGACTCTCAACCACTGCGCCACCAGGGAAGCCCTACATATCTCTTAATACCCCTTCCTGGGATTAAGAACAGACAAATACCCATCATTTGTGAGGTCTCTTGCTTAGAGTAAACAGTGAAATAGACTCCCAATTAATAGAAATGGAAAGAAATATTAATTAAACAATATACTCTGCCTCCTGGCTATATTCCCCATCTGCACCAGAGGCTGCAGACCTATCTCAGGGGAACTTAAACGCAAGGACAGATTTCCCAGCACAACTGAACCTCTTTCTTCCCTGAAGCTTGGCACTGAAATTAATAAAGTTCTTAAGTGAAATAGCTCAAAGGAATCTTTTAACATATGAAACAAAGGAAAGGATCTTCTACTTGAGAAAAACTAACGGTGAGTAACCTGGTGTGGAGAAGACCACCAGTGAATTCTTTTGCTTAAAGACACATCCCCACGCCCAGGGCAGGGTCAACAAGGAGGATGAGAGTGAAAGTAAGGGCCTCCCTGGAAGCAACGCACACAAGAACAGGGACAGCCTGTCAGTACCTGGCTAACCAGAAGATATGCTCCTTGTCAAAATGAAAGCCAGCTAGCATGAGCTGGACCAGCCTGGCCACGGGGCCTCTAACCCTCCTCCCAGCCGCCCACCCGCCTCACGCTGCAGGCGCCAGCGCTTCACTTACTTCAACTCCTGGGAGCAGGTTTCCCTCACACGTTCTGTCACCACGAGCTCTGTCAGCTCTGCAGCTAGGTCCTGGCTCAGCTGCGTTAACACCAGTTCTCTCTCTTGTTTCAACCTGAGGGAAAAGGAGCACAAGAAGTAACAGGCGTCACACTCTGTGACCTTGAGAGCGGGGATCTGGTTGTGCTGCCTGACCCCTCCGGTTCCACCAGACAGGCCACACAGCCACGCCAACTCCAGTTCCCTGACCACCACCCATACCCCCTCTGGCTGGGGAGGGGCTGCTGCTTACAAGGTGGGACCTGCCCGCTCCCTGGGCCATAGCATACGAAGGCGCAGGGCGAGCCGTGGATCTGATACGAGTGCAGTGGGCAAAAGCGAGAGCATCGTAGGCCAGGGCAGGTTCTCCCCTTGTCCACACACTCCACCCCCACGGGCACTGCAAGGATGAGACACCCTCACCTCTCTTCTTCAGCCCGCCGCCTCTCTTCCTCTTTCCGCTCCCTTTCCTTAGTCACTTCTTCACTTGCAATGTGCCTCAAAATGCCCATGGTTGCAGCTGTTAACAGCTCCTCCATAGCAGCATTGGAAACACTAGACAGAGCAAAGTGGACATTGCTCTAAATAAATAATAAAAGCCACACAAACCGTATTACTAGACTTCTAATACTAGCAAGGGAAAAAATACCTATTTGCCTTCCAGCATAAAAACAAAGCCCATGGTTAGGAACACACACTCCATCAAAACTGACTCAGGAAAAAAAGAAAATCTAAATAAACCTAGAACTAGTTAAGAGATTGACTCAGTATTTTAAAACGTCTTCCAGCAAAGAAAAATCCAGGATGAGAGGGCTTCACTGGCAAATTCTACCGAACACTTAAAGAAGAACCAACACCAACTCTTCTCAAACTCTTCAGAAAAACCGAGGCACAAGGAACACCCCCTAACACCTCTACGAGGCCAGCATTCCCCCGACCTGACGCCAAAGCCAGACAAAAACACCACAAGAGAACTAGTGACCAATATCCCTTGTGGACATTGAGGTAGAAATCCTTAACAAAATACTAGCAAACCAAAATTAAGCAATATACTGAAAGGATTATACACGACCAAGTGTATAATCTCACACTACCAAGAGAGATTTATTCCTGGAATGCAACAAATGAAAATCAACGTAATACAACCACATTAATAAACTGAAGGGGAAAAAACCCACAAAATCATCTCAATTAATGCAGAGAGAGCATCTGACAAATTCAACACCATTTCATGATAAAAACACTCAATAAATTAGGAAGAGAAGGGAACTTTCTCAAAATGATAAAGACCATATATGAAACACCCACAGCTAACATCATATTCAGTCGTGAAAGATAGAAAGCTTTTCCTCTAAGATCAGTAACAAGACAAGAGTGCCCTATCTGCCATTTCTATTCAACACCGTATTGAAAGTTATAGCCAGAGCAATTAGACAAGAAAAATAAAAACATCCAAACTGGAAAGGAAGAAGAAAACTACGTGTATTCACAGATGACAGGATCCTGTATGTAGAAAATCCTAAGGGATCCACTCAAAAGCTATTACAATTAAAAAAAGTTCAACAAGGTTGGAATATAAGGATCAACACCCCAAAATCAATGGCATTTCTATACACGAGCAATGAACGTTCTGAAAGTGGAATTGAGGAAACAATTCCATCTACAATAGCGACAAAAAGAATAATATAATTAGGAACAAATTTAACCAAAGAAACAAAAGACTTGTACAATAAAAATTATAAAATGTTGCTGAAAGAAATTAAGGAAGACATAAACAAATGGAAAGACATCCAAGTTCATGGACTGGAAGACTTCATATTGTTAAGATGCCAGTACTACCCAAAGCAATCTACAGATTCATTGGAATCACCATCAAAATCCCAAAATAACTTTTGCAGAAGTAGAAAAACCCATCCAAAAATTCTTATGAAATTTAAAGGGTCTCCAAATAGGGAAACAATCTTCAAAGAGAAAGTTGAAACAAAGCTGAAGGACTCGCACTTTGAGATTTCAAAACTTACAACTTACTACCAAGTTATAGTAATCAAATCAAAACAATATGGTACTACCATAAAAACAGACATATAGGGCTTCCCTGGTGGCGCAGTGGTTGAGAGTCCACCTGCCGATGCAGGGGACACGGGTTTGTGCCCTGGTCTGGGAAGATCCCCCATGCCGCGGAGCGCTGGGCCCGTGAGCCATGGCCGCTGAGCCTGCACGTCCGGAGCCTGTGCTCCACAACGGGAGAGGCCACAACGGTGAGAGGCCCACGTACCCCCAAAAACAAACAAACCAAAAAACACAGACATATATACCAATGGAATATAGCGCCCAGAAAGAAACCCTCACATATATGGTCAACTGATTTTGAACAGGGCGGCAAGACCATATGAAGGGAAAAGGACAGCCTTTTCAACACTGGTGCTGCGAAAACTGGATACCCAAGAACAATGTTGGATCCTTATCTTACACAATATATAAAAACAAAATCAAAATGGATCAAAAACCTAAATTTAAGAGCTGAAATTATAAAATGCTTAGAAGAAAACACAGGGGAAAATCTTCACATTATTGGATTTGACAGTGATTTCTTGAATATGATACCAAAAGCACAAGCAACAAAAATAGATAAATTGGACTATATAAAAATTTTAAATTTTTGTGCATCAAAGGACACTATCAAAACAGTGAAAAGACAATCCACAGATTGGGAAAAAAATACTTGCAAATCAAATATTGAAAAAGGATTAGTATCCAGAATATGAAAGAACTCCTACAACTCAACAACAAAAAAATTCAAGAATGGGCAAAGGGCAAATGAAGCAACTGACAAAGGATTGATCTCCAAAATTTATAAGCAGCTCATGCAGCTCAATAACAAAAAAACAACCCAATCCAAAAATGGGCAGAAGACCTAAATAGACATTTCTCCAAAGAAGATATACAGAGTGCCAACAAACACATGAAAGGATGCTCAACATCATTAATCATTAGAGAAATGCAAATCAAAACTACAATGAGATATCATCTCACACCGGTCAGAATGGCCATCATCAAAAAATCTAGAAACAATAAATGCTGGAGAGGGTGTGGAGAAAAGGGAACACTCTTGCACTGCTGGTGGGAATGTAAATTGATACAGCCACTGTGGAGAACAGTATGGAGGTTCCTTAAAAAACTAAAAATAGAACTACCATACACCCCAGCAATCCACTACTGGGCATATACCCTGAGAAAGCCATAATTCAAAAAGAGTCATGTACCAAAATGTTCATTGTAGCTCTATTTACAATAGCCCGGAGATGGAAACAACCTAAGTGTCCATCATCGGATGAATGGATAAAGAAGATGTGGCACAGATATACAATGGAATATTACTCAGCCATAAAAAGAAATGAAATTGAGCTATTTATAATGAGGTGGATAGACCTAGAGTCTGTCATATACAGTGAAGTAAGTCAGAAAGAGAAAGACAAATACCGTATGCTAACACATATATATGGTATTTAAGAAAAAAAAAATGTCATGAAGAACCTAGGGGTAAGACAGGAATAAAGACACAGACCTACTAGAGAATGGAGTGGAGGATATGGGGAGGGGGAAGGGTAAGCTGTGACAAAGCGAGAGAGAGGAGTGGACATATATACACTACCAAATGTAAGGTAGATAGCTAGTGGGAAGCAGCCGCATAGCACAGGGGGATCAGCTCGGTGCTTTGTGACCGCCTGGAGGGGTGGGACAGGGAGGGTGGGAGGGAGGAAGACGCAAGAGGGAAGAGATATGGGAACATATGTATATGTATAACTGATTCACTTTCTTATAAAGCAGAAACTAACACACCATTGTAAAGCAATTATACTCCAATAAAGATGTAAAAAAAAAAAAAAAGAATGGGAAAAGGACTTACATAGACATTTCTGTAAAGAAGATACACAAGTGACCAATAATTACATGAAAAGATGCTCAACATCATTAGTCATTAGAGAAATGCAAATCAAAACCACAGTGAGTTACCACTTCACACATTATAATGGTTATTATTTAAAAAAAAAAAAAGAAGGACAGCAAGTGTTGGCGAGAATGTAGAGCAACTGGACCCCTTGTGCACTGCTGGTGGGGATGCAAAAATGGTGCTGCTGTTGTGGAGAACAGTTTGCTGATTTCTCAAAAATGTAAAAATATATCATATGATCTAGTAATTCCACACCTAAACATATACCCGTAAGAACTGAAAGGGACTCAAACAGTTATTTGTCCCCAGTGTTCACAGCAGCATCATTCACAATAGCCAAAAGGTGGAAACACCTTATTAAGCACGGGTGAATAAATAAAATGTGGCATATATACATGTGTATGTGTGTGCATATATTTAATGGAGTATTGTTCAGAAATAGATCTGGAAGTAGACAATGGTAATGAATACACGACATTGTAAATATACTTAATGCCATTGAATTGTGAGCTTAAAAATGGTTAAAATGGTAAATTTTGTTATATTTTACCACAATAAAAAAAACAAACCCATGGAAATCTTACTTTTAGCTCCATCAAACAGAAAGTATGTATCTAATTCTAGTATATAAAAAACTGAACAAACCTATGAACAAGACTGACCCTTTTGTGTAAACTACATTTATACAAGGAAATATCTGGTTGGCCAAAATGTGCCTTCGGTTTTTAAGTATTGATAATACCATTTCGTATAATTGTGTCACTTTATATGTACTAGAATTTTTACAAGTTTGAAATCCTTAAGAAAGTCTGACTTACTAAACTTGGCAGATTTTAATTAACTATTAACTCCAAAAGTTGCTTAAGTGTCTAGAAAGATTTTGATTATTAAATTTATCAAGACTAGATGCTGGGCTTCCCTGGTGGCGCAGTGGTTGAGAGTCCGCCTGCTGATGCAGGGGACACAGGTTTGTGCCCCGGACCGGGAAGATCCCACATGCCGCGGAGCGGCTGGGCCCGTGAGCCATGGCCGCTGAGCCTGTGCGTCTGGAGCCTGTGCTCCGCAACGGAAGAGGCCACAACGGTGAGAGGCCCGCGTACCGCAAAAAAAAAAAAAAAAAAAAAGACTAGTTGCTTAAAGTGTTCCACAAAATCAGCTTTATAAAATTTGTAAGTGTAGTTTGAAATGTCTAAGGAAATTTCATCATGGTGTTAAATGCAAATGGTATAAAATGTTTAAGGGAATTTAATCTGTCAAATTTATAAACTGTGACTTAATCCAAGATCAAGGAAAGTGAGTGTTTTTATTTTTTAACAGAGAATGAACTAATTATTACTAGATTTTTTTTATTACTAGATTTTTGATCACATTTAAAGTTGAAAGAAAAACAGGTTTCTAATTTACAACTTTAATAAACCTAATGCTACTCAAAAGTCATACACACATAGAAACTACCTGCAAACGACAAACGCAGGTCAGGAGCGTGAGGGACTATACCCACCAGCGAGCAGGACCGACACTGAAGCCTGTGCAAAGGGGTGGCTGTGATCTCTTGTCGAAGACTGAGAGCAGCTTTCTGAGAGGAAGCGTCTGGCGGGAGCACATACGGCCTCAGAGCACGAGAGGCACCGCACTTACCCCAGGGCTGTGGCTGCGAAGGCTGCCCCGGCGGCGCCAACTTCCTCGCAGTCCCTCTGAAGAACCTCCCGGATGAGCTCATCCACCACCTGCGCCAGGTCCTAAGGAGAGGGCAGACGGGGCCACGATCACTGGCTGGGGACGCCGCCCTGATCCAGCCCCAGCGCACCACCAAGCCATCGCCTCCACAGCCTAAGGTACTGAAGGTCTTCCCGGAACCACAGAGACATCATGGACCATCCGCCCAGCTCAGAAATCCCTCCAAGACCTCATCACCGGAAGCTGTTTGGAGGCATCTAATGACCCTTACACGGGGCTCGGCTGTGCGCTCCTGGAAAGGGTTCCTGCTAATAACCAGAGAGGAGCCTTCTGGACGTGCCAGGACAAGCCTGCTGCCTGCTCAACGATGGCCATTCAGACGGCCACAGTGCCGCACCCCAACGTCACACGTGTCCGGCTTCTGTGGCCCTGCCTCATTCCCCACCTCAGGCCTCCTTGATCCCCCAGTGGGGTGGTGCCCAGTGCCTGCCCAAGCAACAGGGTGGCGAGATCAAGTCACACGACCTGTGTGGTGGGTAGGCCCTGCTCAGCCCCGGGGCCACCTGTCAGAGGCATGCTGACCCCAGGGACACCCCAGGGACACAGACAGTGGTCAGACTGGACAGCAGAGGCAGCTGGATGTTTGCCCACGACGGGCCCTCAGAGCCCTGACAGGAAGGTTCCTTACCTCGTCCGAGTACACAGGCGCAGACTTTGGGGGAAGGAGCTCCAGCTGCACGGGGGGCTGCACGGGGGGCTGCACGGGGGGCTGGAAGAGGCTGGGTGCCATGCTCAAGGGCAGTGCCGGGAGTTGTGGAGGAGAAGCTGGCACAGGGGTGGGCAGGGGCTGCAGGAGGAGAGCCGGGAGGGTCTCGTCCCCCTCCGTACTGCACTCCTCTCCTCTCCCTACACCTGGAAGGAACAGGCAAACGTGGGCACCGAGGACAAGCCCTGGCCACCCACAGTGACCCTAAGGACTGGCCACCCTCCCCAAGCTGACCGCCACAGGGCCCCTCCTGGGCCACGAGCCGGGGGGCCGTGTGCGCTTCACCCGTGGGAACAAAGCACTGTGGCGCCAGGGAGCCGTTCAGGCAGCACCGAGCTGATGTCGCCGGGCCCCAGGATGAGGCCTCCTAGAGGGGAGCGCAGCTGGTGCCCTCCTGAGAGCGCAGCCTCACTCACCCGCCACGTCCAAGCCGGGTCTCTGAGTGCCCGTGGGCAACTCCGCAGCCAGGCTGTCCCCGACGTACTTGTTCTGGGAGTTGAAGCTGCACACGGGGGTGTGACGGGGAACAGGGGGTAATGGCCCTCCATTCACGATCTCCCCAACGGACACCGTCAGCTTCCTGGTAATAAACACCGACTTCCTGGCCTTGGATAAACCCTCTGGTTCCAGGAACGAGGACCGGTTCAGCTCGACACAGCTACCCAGATCACAGAGAACCCATGGAGAGGCGTTACACAGGCGAGAGGCCACCCTTCACCTCCTCAGTGCCCTGCAGTCACTGCGTCGCCAGACGGCCATGTGGAACTGAGGGGAGGCATCAAAGGCCGCGCCCAAGGCCCAGCCCACGGCATCCACCACTGCCAGCGTTTCCTTCTGACTCGGGAGCTACCTGGCCTCACTGTTAGCAGCCCTGGGTGCAGCAACGCTCCCCTACACGCTCCCGGCTCATCCCGTGAGGGCAGGTCTGCAGGCAGCAGACGGGGCCAGGGCTGAGGAGTCAGAGGAGGATGGGTTCAGGGAAACCCCGGATCCGGACACGACAGGCTACAGATTATGGAGCCATTTTCTGGGAGAGGGTCCACAAGTCCTACCACGTTCTCAAAACTCTGACTGCAGCAGAGGAGAGGCCCTGGCCTGGCCAGAGAGGCCATCCTCAGGGACAGAACAAGGAAGGCCCCAACCTCGACCATCAGCTTCTTGAGTAACTTGGGAAAAGTCAGGAAGAGTCTGAACCCTAACCTGCTGAGGAACAGCGTGTGGCCTGGGGACATCCCCCGCGGTCCTGAGCCTCGCCTGCTCCCCTGCAGCCCAGGCAGCGGAACGTGCCTTCGCCAGGGCCTGGCGCGCAGCTGGCACTTCCCAGCCTCCCCAGGGTTAACAGGGAGAGAAGGAGAGCGGCCCGGCGGTTCGGGCCTCGGTGCTTACCCGTCGGAGACAGTGAGGCCGTGGCAGCTGAGGAAGCCTGTGGCGTCCTCTCCGTCTCTGAAGAGCAGCATGCGCACCACGCCGTCCAGGGGAAAGGTGGTGGAGCGCTGAGTGCTCGCGGTGTACGCCACGTTGAGCGCTCGGAGCGCGTCCTTGCGGATCTGAGAGAAGCCAAGTCACTGAGTCGCAGAGGGTCAGGCGCTCCGTGACCGCAGACGGCTCAGTCCCTCTGGAAAGCACCCCGGGTCCCAAGCTTAGCGCTCATCGGGCCGTCTGCTCAGCAGAATGCCCAGAAATGATGCAAAGCAAACAGTTTCACATACGGAAAAGGCTGGGCCACGAAGGCTTTACTTATAAGAAAAACTAGAAAACCAACCACCCACCAGCAGGGCAGGGAGAGTACACTGTGCATCCGCCACTCAACAGAAAGCCGTACAGCTGCTGAAAATTACTGCAGAGATGATGGAATGCCATGGAAAGCGTGTGACATGAAACTGAGTAAAAGTCAGAGAGAAAGTTGCTTCACAGCATCACACTGAGCATTTTAAACATGGGGACAGAGGGAACCATGAAGGCACAGACCCCGGTGGCCCTGCCTCTCCTCTTCAGTGGGCTTCAACCAACTCAACCCAGATCTACAGTGTTACTTCAAGGCTGGCATGCACGTCCATGCTGAGTGTCCAACAGTGGGCAGACAAGACCCCTGTCCTCACGTAGCTGACGTGGCAGGAGACACCAACACTGAACAAAACGAACATACAAAATGCACAGTGTGTTTAACAGTGACAGTGCAACAGAAAGAAGAACTGTGGAGGAGGGCAGGGCGCGCTCTGCCTAGAAGGGGAGCCCAGCCCGGCCCTGGTGGAGGGGAGCTCTGCCAGCTCGGATAACAGCCAGCACAAAGGCCCTGAGGCAGGCGCGTGCTGGGGGCTGGGGGGCTGGGGGTGGAGCCAGGGAAGACAGGAGAGGAGATGAGGTCCAGGAGACAATAGGCCACTGTGGGCCACTGTTAGTGAAACGCTTTGTCTTTCTAAAGAAAAACACTTAGATTTCTGTTGAGTTTAAAATTATTAAAATGGGTACAAATGGTCGACTATCACTGGTATTTATCAACTGCACAGAGTTCCCCAAGCAGCATGTCGTTAGAAATCTTTTCATTTGTTCCAGAGTTTCAGTTCTCTTGGAAACTGTCGGATCTGACAATGAGCAAACTTGCAGAAGACTTTGCCTGGGATGTGATGGTGGGTTTAGTCACTGTTTACCGGAGGACTTGTGACCAAAGAAGAAAAATGACCTGGAGTCACAAAACCAGCCAGGCAGGTTCCCGAGATCTCCCAGGCAACCTCCTCCCCACCCGGCGGCTGCCAGGGGCTCCCAGCAACGACTCCAGGCGGAATTCTCCCGGCATTCCCCACCACCACCCCGCCCGCCCGCAGCTACGGGACAGCACAGGGGCTGCAGTGTGAGGTGGGTGTGCAGGCTGCTCTATTATAGTCCCTGAGTGCTTCAGAAGGCGAAGACCTGACTCTGGAAATCTGAGACCAGGAGTTCACACTCTATGCAAATCCTGAGGTAAGAGACTGGTCTTGCCCCGTCTTTGTAACCCCAGTGCAACAAAGAGCAGGCACTTTAGATATTTACTGAAATGAATTTAGCAACATCAAGCTCACTCCAAAAATGAAGACAGATAACACTAGTAAGTTCTAGGTCAGGGGTTTGTGCATGCAGTTTGCTTTTTGGCTTGTTTCCATGGAAGATGATAGTTCTGAACGCAAGTTATCATTCTGAAGAGATTTCTCTCATCTGAACCAGAAGAAGAGTATTTCCCACTGCACAGCCTTTCCATCGGTGATCAACTGTGCCAACCCCATAAACAGGTAACAGCAGTATCCCCTCAGAGGCTGCTGCACGAGACTTAGCCCAGGACCCGCTGAGATGCTCCTGTCATAAAGAAGCTCTCAAATGTCACAAGTAGCAACCAGCTTTCTGTCAATTCTGCAAGTACAGTGTCAGTACTCACCTGATTAAAGTAACAATGCAGAAGACAAGCATTCAGATAAGAAGCTGACTGGACCAGTTTGAAAAATCGCACAAAATTGTTACTGTTCAACGCAGCAAAAGCCTGAACAGCGAATTTCACCTCAGAGGAGTTTCTAACGGCAGGATGGAACTGCTGCACTTCTCTGTTAATTAAAGGAGACGAAAGGGGTTAGAATTTGACCTTTAATTAGACAAAATTTCCATGAAAATAGATCTGACAATAAAACAGATTTCAACTATACTGAAAAAGAAGGTCTTGATATGGTCACATGTGCCAATATGTTCATGGTTTACCAATGTCAAAGCCACCACTCAGGCTGGATTGGTAACAAAGATTTTCTTTAAAAAGATGATGAGGGACTTCCCTGGTGGCGCAGTGCCAAGAATCCACCTGCCAACGCAGGAGACACGGGTTCAAGCCCTGGTCCAGGAAGATCCCACATGCCGCGGAGCAACTAAGCCCATGCGCTACAACTATTGAGCCTGTGCTCTAGAGCCCGTGAGCCACAACTACTGAAGCCCGCGCACCTAGAGCCCGTGCTCCACAACAAGAGGAGCCACCGCAGTGAGAAGCCTGCGCACCGCAACGGAGAGTAGCCCCCACTCGCCGCAACTAGAGGAAGCCTGCGCGCAGCAACAAAGACCCAACGCAGCCAAAAATAAATTAATTAATTTTAAAAAGATGATGAATAGTAAAGTAAACAAATTGAAGCAATAATTTAAGAATTGATTATCAAAGAGTCACTTTAATGCCAACTGACTGCCAGCTGTGTGTTTGAAGATGACGCCTAAGAAAGTTTAACTTTGTTTTGATTGTAAATAAACGGATTTGGGGACTTCCCTGATGGTCCAGTGGTTAGGAGTCCGCGCTCTCTCTGCTGAGGGCCCAGGTTCCATCCCTGGTTGGGGAACTAAGATCCCACAAGCTGTGCAGTGTGGCCGAAAAAAAACAATTATTAATTATTCAAGAATTACTCAAGGTAGGGGACAAATGCCTATCATATACGAAAACACTACACAGCCATTTTCCCTAGTTTATCTCCAAGGCTTAATTTAAAATCAGTCACACACATACACATTCTGCAAGCTGACAGAGTTTCAGCATAAAGAAGGGAAACTGGGGACCCAGTTTACCAGTGACAGGAACGGAAGGCTAGTGGACTCTAACATATTTCTCATATAAATGTCTCCAGATAGATCAGGCCAAGGTTTAAGATTCATTCTTAATATCCCACCCTTAGCATTTGTTTCACACGACTTTTTCCTCTCCTGTGACTTAGACCTTTTTTTTTTCTTTTTTTTGCAGTATGCGGGCCTCTCACTGTTGTGGCCTCTCCCGTTGCGGAGCACAGGCTCCGGACGCGCAGGCTCAGCGGCCATGGCTCACGGGCCCAGCCGCTCCGCGGCATGTGGGATCTTCCCAGACCAGGGCACGAACCTGCGTCCCCTGCATCGGCAGGCGGACTCTCAACCACTGCGCCACCAGGGAAGCCCTGTGACTTAGACGTTTGACGAGGTCTGTGTGCACACGTACACGAGGCAACACGCTGGCAGCTCTGATAGGGGACCCTGAGCTTTCCTGTCCTAGTTCACTCGCCTTTTCTGCTCATACAGCAGATTCCTTCCTCGTGCTCTCCCACTGACAAGGAGAACCTGTCCTCAGAAAGGACCTGGGGCCCACTCTGGATGCACTGGTGCCAGCAGGCATCCCCAGCCTTCTGCTCCCAGTGGCTCAGCTCCAGGGACTGCACAGCCAAGCCCAGCTTTCTCACTAACGTCCCAGCGTTCGACACCAGAGAAAACTCAGTGCTCCCAGCACCACTAATCCTAAGTGCTCTCTTCCTGGTTAAGCTCTGCCTTTCCCTATGGCTTAGGCTGGCTTCTGAACTGGGAAGTTCACCTTAGGATGTCCCCCTTGTTGAGATTGAGCAGAACGTTGTAGCCCTGGAACTCCGCTTCACTGGCACAGAACACGCCCTTGTTTCTCAGGTCTTGGTACATCTCCTTCAGACTCTGAAGGCACTTGGTCATGTTCTCATTGTTGATCTTGGCATCAAAGGAGGACATGGGCTCCTCACACATGAAGTGAGCACAGTGGATGTGAAACCGGGTGCACTTCTCAATCAGAGACACCGTCACTGGGTCACACAGGTGCTGCTGAGTGATGTCCTGGACACGGGTGAGGCGCAAGATTACACATGCACACGCGCTGTATGCACACACGCACACACCTTACATACACGTTTCTCGTATACACATAGATCTCATTAACATATTCCCATACATAAGAATCAACTATTAGAAAAAGCATGCTTATTACCTGAATTTCTCAGATTTCAATTTGAAACAAAGCCCATGAAGTACATTTTAACAGGACTTTGTAATGATTTTAAGTAACAGTATTTTTTGTCACGGATGAAATGTAACTGAGTAAAATGACAAGAACTCTCACTTTCACTCTGGACTTCACAAGTGGCTGATACCTTCCGTATGCCCCGCGTGCGGTTCCACACGAAGTCGTACCAGTCCCGCAGGCTGCCCTCCTTCTGGTCCATGATCTGGGTCACCAGGTAGTCCATGGTCCTGCTAAGCACCGCCGAGGGACGCAGCTCATGCGGCAGGGGCTCCTCCTGGTCTGCTGAGGAGCGGCTGTACTCCTTCACGGCTGCCGCGTGGTCCACCTGAGGGCAGGGAATAGAGACGAGCAGCTGGGTGGCAGGTGCTAGGCCGGCCTCCCAGCTGCTGTGCCCGAAAACGGGGAAAATCACACACACACGCTTAAATAAGGTCAATACTACAGAATACAATTTTAAAACGTAAAATTTCTCTTTGAAGGTAACAATTAAAATTCAATGACAAAATAGAGAAACTTGTTTTTGGCAAACATGACAAGAAGTGAAGATAAGAGGCTATCACATCAACACACAGAGGAATTTTAGTGAAGACACACCTGCTTGGCTCCAAGCACAGAGGTGTGACAGGTAAAGGACGTTAAAGATTCTAAAAGATCTCAGCCACGCTCAAGCACCAGATTAAGTCTACACGGACCAGAAATGGAGCCGGCAGTGCGGAGGGCGAGGTGAGGCAGGGGAGCAGCAGGGCCTGGGGAAGGCCCTCGAGAGTCTGGAGCTGCATCTTCCACCTGCAAGAAGAGGCTGAAGAGGTGCGGCTGAGGGTGGAGCAGAGACGCCCAGAAGCCCATGCCCTGGGCACCGGCTGTGAGCTGTCATCACCGTCTCCTGGGGCAGGAGCGCTGGGCCTTTGCCTTGACAGCTGCTGCCTAGCTGGGGACCCTGAGTCAGGCGGAGGCAGCTGTGTGAAACCACCGGCCAGGAAAGGAGCAGAAGCCCGCAAGCAAAATTAACAGCAAAAGAATCTAAAATGGTGCAGATTTCTGGGGAAACAATTGGGAACGTGCACTGACACATATTCAGGAACCTTAAGAAAGGTCACACATCTGATACAGCACTTCATGCGCAGGATCCATCAGAAGGAAGGAAGCTGAATACCTTAGAGGCATTACACACAGTATGCCCAACAGAATTCTTAATAATGCTGAAAAATCAGAAACAGCCTAATGATTGCAAAATGGGGAGTTTGGACAGAGCTACATAATCAAATAATATGCCTACATTCAAAGTTTTGAATGCTTATTAAGACTTTACCATAACAAAAGAAAATGCTCCTATAAAATGTTAAGTGAAAAAGATTCATACAAAATCATACCTAGAGCATCATCTCAAAAGCACAAAATATAAGCATAAAAAAGGACAGGAATAAAACTGTGAAAAGAAAAAATGGGAAAATTTTTTTTTAATTTATGAAACAAATCTGTGTCTATTTGTTTAGGGAACCATATGGTCCAGTCACCTTATGCAAGACTGCTTCCTACACACCTCACAATGCAGACAATGGAACACGACTGTTCATAGCACATCCCCACTGCCCTCTAGAAAAGTAAACACCAGACCAAATTTGGACAGAAAGGACCAGTGCAGCCTTCCCTCCCCTGCACACGCCCCTCCAGTACGGCCAGCAGCCTGGCGAGCACCCCGGGGGCGTGGCGCTCTACCTGGTCAGTGCCTGGGACCACTTCAAACACACTAAGCTGGCTCCGGGTCTCCCGCATGTATCGCTCCTTCTCGGGACACATATCCGGGCACGTCCCAACAAAAGTCCTCGCTTTGTCCAAGTCGGTCCTTTTCACCCGAGCTGAAGGCACCAAGTAAAAAGTAAGAATGCACCACACAGTTACTAGAAAGTCAGAGAAGTGCACTTTCATAATGATAAAAGGAGAAATAAAAATAAACATCAAACCACAAAGGAAAAGAAAGAAATTTTAAAAACACTGGGCCTTAGAGAAAGGAAAGCACAGCCTACCACACCAGGTGACAGGCCATCAAGGCCCATGAAGACCCTCCAGGGTTTCTCCCCTCTCCAGATGGGTCTCCAACAATCGCAGACCTTCAGGGCACTCTTGGGGGCGGGGGGAGGGGGGGGGGTTTGTGGGCACACACGTGGGTGTTTATGGCTCTTATAATGACCTCAATGACACACAATCATGCTGCAGTATTTTTGTTAAAAGGATCAATTTGTTAAATGAAAATATTCAAAATTTGCCAGTATTCTAAAACTCTCAGTATTTCATCATGTTTTTAGTATAACAAGAATCACATAATGGAAGTTAGCTGGGTCCTGACCTAAATAAACCACTATGATGACCCACAGAATTAAATAGTTAACAAAAGTATCTTTTAAATGAAATGGAATGCAACAACCTAAAATTTAAAACATTCACATCTTATTTTTATTATATTTATTTATTTATTTTGCTGTACGCGGGCCTCTCACTGTTGTGGCCTCTCCCATTGCGGAGCACAGGCTCCGGATGCACAGGCTCAGCGGCCATGGCTCACGGGCCCAGCCGCTCCGCGGCATGTGGGATCTTCCCGGACCAGGGCACGAACCCGTGTCCCCTGCATCGGCAGGCGGACTCTCAACCACTGCGCCACCAGGGAAGCCCTCTTATTTTTATTTTTAAAAAGTCCAATATCTAGTAATAATTTTTTTTTTTTGCAATACAAAAATCACATGTTAATGACATAATGTATGATGGCAGGTTTTATTACTGTGTTAAGGAGACACTGTGATTATTCCATTACAGCTTCTCCAGAGAGGAAAATCCTACAGGTTAAACTTACTTTTGAAAAATGTTTGCAAAGAAGGGTACATGCGCTGTTTTATTTTGGGTCACTGCACATACTGCTTAGTGTTAGTAGGACACTTGCTTTTTGAGTAGGTTTTAAATACATTTGCGTGGTTCAACGTTCCAAAGGTGCAATGATGTCCAAGATGGGACGCCCCCCTGCCTTGCTCCCATCCTGACCATCAGCGTGAGCGATCCTTTCTCACCTCCACGACTTTTACACACACATAGGCAAGTATGCTTACGTATATACGGACACACACACACTTCCCCCTTCTCTGTACACAACTGGTAGACATTTCCCACGCCTTGCTTTTTCCACTTCACAATAAATACTGATCATTTTTCCATAAAGAAACCCCAGTCTTCTTTCAGGCTATTTAGAATCCCACTGTATGGACAGTTTCCAATCTCTGTCATCACAACCTTGTGAGTGAATCGTACACACGTGGTGGGGTAGTTTGTGGGACGCACTCCTGGAAGTGGAATTCTGGGTCAAAGGCGTGAGTGTCCCCAAGCCTGAAGACACTGCCAACTTGTCTCCCCGGGAGCAGCCTGCCCAAGGATGCAGCGCTGGGGCCCGATGGGGAGATGCCGCCCTAGCGGGTGTGGTTTGCATCTCTCAATCACTCGATGCTGTGTGACGGGCCAAGGGCATCTGCATCTTCCCATTTCTATTTTCCATGTTTAAGAGCCAACTCTTTCTTTTTTTCGGCCACACCGAGCAGCTTGCGGGATCTTAGTTCCCCGACCAGGGACTGAACCCAGGCCCTCAGCAGTGAAAGCAGCGAGTCCTAACCACTGGACCACCAGGGAAGTCCCAAGAGCTCTTGACACTTCCTTTTCTGAACCTCTCAGACCTTACTCATCTTTCTACTGGATTTGGTCTTTTTCATACTGACTCTACAGGACTTTCTGTACCTGGGAAATCAGCCCTTTGTCTGTGATGAGCTACAGATTTTTCCCCTGGATTGACATCTTTTATTTGTGTAGTTTTATTTGTGGTGATTTCTGTTAAATAGGAAGTTTTTATTTTTTTAATGTGTGCTTTCTCAATATCTAAAAACTGCCCTTTTAAATTATTTAATCTAGCGTGGATCAATGGTTTGTTGCCTTTCTTCCGAAAACAAAATTACATTACAAACACATCTGCACTATCTCCATGTCTACATTCACGGCCTCAGGAGACTAGAAAGCAACAGAGATCATACGTGCAGACTCAACGGCAGTGGAGCCCACAGACGGAAGTCACCCCTTCCCTCGTGGCTCCCGAGAAGACCGCCTCAGCCGAGTCGCAGCCCGTACCTTGCCGCATGACTCTGTCCCTCTGGTCAAGCAGGCGGTACTTCTCCTCGGATGTCTCAGCCACAGTACCTATCAGGGCACTGAGAGACGACACACACAGCCCAAGACCCTCGGAGCCCTCGGAGCCCTCGTCAGACGGGTCTCCCTCAAACTGAGGGGGCTTCAGAAGACTCGGCTTCTTCACTGGAGAGCTACAAGGAAGATGACATGCTAAGAGCTGTGTGTCCATCAGGCATTCGGGTCATTTCCACATCCGAACACTTCCCTTATCCTCCAAGATACCCTGCACTCCTCTACAGCTGGGAAGGCCAGCGCTGAAGAGAGGCCGCCTTGACGACACTGGCGATGACGTGAAGGCATTACCCATACTGCGCATAATTCGTGTTCTTCAAAAGTGAGATGCGCCCATTTAAACAGTTGAAATGAATTATCTGTCGACTTCTATCTCAAAGAAATGAAACTAACAGTGGAATAAAAGAACGTTTTAACGCCATGAGAAAATACCATGCCTACACGTTTTCATACACAGCTCCCCTTCAGTAGAAGGATGTACTAAAAAGAACCGGGCATTCTCTGTCAGCTTCCCCATGTTCTAGCTGGCTTTCAACATTCCATGAACTTGAATGTCAAAGAAGATGTAAGGAAAGGAAAAAACAAAAGCAAATCCGCAACTAAACTGGTGACTGCAAAACGTGAGGAAAACTATGCATTGACCAAAATATGTGAAGGATTGAACAGAAGCAGGCCTGATGTGAAAGGAAGGTGAGGTCACACGGGAGTCTGAGGCCAGGAGCCAAGGGGAGGGAGGGAGGGAGGAGCCTTCGGGAACAGAGATTCCACACACACGGGGAGGTCTCTGAAGTGCACACCGAGTGCCAGACCTGGCCTGAGAGCTGCACACGGCTGCACAGTTACAACAATTGCTAGAAGCGATTATTAGGAACACGTGGTTTACAGCCAATTAGACGTTTTAAGGGGAAAAGTGATTACCTATACACGTATACGTCAGACGGGCTGACGACAGCAACTGCCTGGGCTGTGGGACTGAGGGAGGTGAGGCGCCCGGGCCTTTTCAGGGCCGCCTCCCTCTTCCCCTTCTGCAGGCCATCTTCCCACCCTTCAGCCCCTCCTTAGGTGTCAGCATATCACCCGCTTCCCTTTCACGTTGTCATGATGGCTATGAAATCCCTCCTGTTTAGTGACAGTAGAAGTCACAGAACCCACTTGCCCTGTAAAACAGGCATTCGGAAGGACCAGCCGCACCTTTTATTCAGGCTGCCGGCTGCAGCCCTGGCCACGGGCTTGCCAAGAGGGGAGTGCTGAAAGGGTGTGTCCTCGGTGCCCGGGCCAGCTTCACCGTCACCTGGCTGCTTCTCCTTGAGGGAAAAGGGTTTCTTGTTGGGACCTGAGGACACAAGAGTCAGAACAGAGTTTATGATATCACAAGTCACTCGACACTGGACTTTACTTTTTCTTGAAAAAGTAATATTGTAATTGTGACAGGATGTTACAAAGGATCCCAAGGAAATATTACAAGGCAGCCCCACCCCACCCCCACCCCACTCAAAGCTCGAAGGCCTTGCACACAAAGCAGCAGAGACTGTGCAAAGATCAACTGAAAACTCACTTGTTTTTTTCTTGTGCCAGAAGATGGCCATATCCTTATGCAAACCTTTCCCCTTCTTCCTAGCCAGGGCTGCAGATGCCTGGAAAACAGTCCACAACACAAAGTACGAGGACATCAGGAGGCCAAAGGAAATGAAGCTCTCAAATGCAATTAGCAGAATTCTGTGCAGCGGAGCTACACCTCTGCCAGCCACATGTTCTGACCACACCATCTGCCTTCAGCCCCGGCAGCCACAGCCCTCACCTACCTTGCCTGTCTCACAAGCATGTATTTGCCCTTCTCCTTTTCGAAATTAATCACTTTACCATGATAGAACCCATAAACTTGGCCTTACTGGCATTTGGTGAGATGAGTCTCACCAGCTGACTTACTATACGGGAACAGAAAGACTGCCAAGTCACTTAAACCCAAAAGGAAGCTGCAGAATGACACCCACGGGGTGCAATTTATCATAAAATATACATACACAAAACCAACTATATGTTAGTATACCTATAGATGTACCTATGAAAATGTTTAGGAAAACACTCACCACGCTAGATTACTGGTGCTTGCTCTAACGGGAGAGATGGGGGTGATGAAGGACCCCAACTTTCCATTATCAATGAACTGCTTACAATGACAATGTATTTATATATTTTATTTTTTACGTATTTTTTTAGGGTTCAGCTGGAAGAAAAAGCACATTGCAATAGCTAGAAAATAACTTTAAAAAAATGAGGATTGCTGTACGACCCAGCAATTCCACTCCTAAGTATATACCCAACAGAATTGAAAGCAGGGTCTTGAAGAGATATTTGCACACCATATTCATGGAGGCATTATTCGCAATACACAAAAGATGGAAACAACCCACGTCCGTGGACAGATGAATAGATAAACAAAATGTGGTAACACCCATACAATGGAATAAAAGAATGAAATACAACCACATGAATGAACCTTGAAGACATTATGCTAAGTGAAATAAGCCAGACACAAGAGGACAAATATTGCAGGATCCCACTTATCCGAAGTATCTAGAACAGGCAAATTCACGGAGCTAGAAAGTAGACGAGAGGTCACCAGGGGCTGGGAGAAGGAAGGAATGGGGAGTTACTGCTTAATGGTTACAGAGTTTCTGTTTCAGAGGATGAAAAAGTTCTGGAACTAGACAATGTAATGGCTGTATAACATTGTGAACATAATTAATGCTGCTAAATTGAAAAAAAAAATCAACAGAAGGGAATAAATGGCAACCCCCCTAAAACTGCACACTTTTTTGGCACAGAACTTCCACTCTCAGGAATTTAAACAAAGGATATATTCAGAAACATATGCACAAAAATGTCCACAAACAGAAAGTTAGCCAAGTAGGTAAACAGGATAGAATGCCATGTAGCACTTAACAACCCCATTCTCATTTACACTGTTCATGGATTTCAGAAGCTACTAAAGATTACCACGTGAAGAGCTTACCAAACGGTGTATGTGGTTGTGACCCCATGTGCGTAAAAACAACGTGACTACATATTTACAAAGACGTCTACCATGATCTTCATAGTTGATATCTTAGAGGATAGAACTATGGGTGATTTTGTGCCCCCTGCCACAGGACTTTCTGGGTTTTCTCCCTATGTTGACAGGTAATACTTCTATCATTTAAAAAAGTATGAAAACATGCTTTGTAAATTTTTATAGAACATAATTTTTCCCCACAAGAATATTCAGAAAAAATAACAAGATATATAAAGCTACATAGCGTGAGCAGCTCATGTAAGTGTGCGCCCTACAACCAATGTGTTATGCGCGTATGTGCACATACACAAATTTAAAGTCAAGGTATATAAGCGATTAACAGCAGTTCTCCCTGGAGGATGGGATTACAAGAAGATTTTACCTTTTCTGCATTGCTCTGAACGTTTACAGTGATCATGTACTATAACCACATAAAACAAAATCAAAAACAAAACAAGAAAACTCAAGCCTGAAAAAGTGCTATGTGGTTACAGGGACACTCCCACGTGACCTCGCGGGAATCATTCGCCCAGCATTTCTGAACACCGCACTCAGTGGGGACTGCAAGCTTCTCACAAATGACTCTAACTTATGAAATAGATAATGCTATTCCAATCTCTCTAAGTTAAGACATTAAAGTACTTTTCTAAATTCTAGCAAGCAAATAACTGATAGATTTTAAAAAACAGGTTTTAAAGTGACAAAGTTCACTTTAACTTTGTCGGAGTACTCACATGATCAAAAAAATACACCACTGCAAGCTTTTTGCTGCGCCTGGTATAGATGCGCTGCACTTTAGCAATTTTGCCAAAGTGGTTCTCCAGAGTGGTTCTGTCATTGAGATAGTCAGGGATGTTCTTGCACTGGATCGCTGTGACTTCAGCAGGAGACAAGCCCCCAAGACCGTCTGTGCTCTCACTTCTTTTACTCTGACGGCCAGGAGTTCCTCTTAGAGAATCTAGGGGATCAGAGAACGGGGACAGAAATGTATCAGATGCAATGTTTTCAAACAATAGGAGGCATCAACCAGGTAAGAGCAAAGGAAATTTTCATGGATGTAAGACCTGCTCTGAGATCCTATGGTATGTTAGGATCCCTAATGTTTACAGGGGGTTTACTACGAAATTCAAACTAACATCCAGGGAAATTTACCAAGAACTTGCCAGCAGAATTTACCGTACTTTGTACATTTTTAGAACACACCTTCTTTTTTATCTCTACTTTCAGTTTCTTCCTCTTTATTCACACCTGGAAGCCGGGAAGGTGCCAGGACAGACTGACTGCCTCCTGGGACGGCCAAGTGGTCATTTTCCCCAGACTCGGCACAGCCAGTTTCCTTTTTAGATTCCTTGTTGCCCAGACGACCTACTTCTTTATTGCTTTTGAAGACATCCTGTATTGTCCGACCGAACAAAGTGCCTCCCCGGGGTCGATTCAAGCGGACAGGTCGTTTATCTGGAGGATGATCGCCCCTCAGCAGAGGGTCCAAATCTTCTGCTGCATCATGACCGTGCCTCCTGGGGGACCGGTCCTGGTCCTCCTTCCTTTTCAGTCCTTTCATGAGGCTGGGAAGTGGCTCCATTTGGGAAACAGCTTCTTCGCATCCTTGTCTGACACCTGTTTTGCTAACTGGGAAGGGTTCACCCAAGGACCCTGAAGAAGATATGGGGAAGCTAGTAAAGCCACTATTAGAACTTCCAAATAGTGCTTTTGGGCCTCTCTTCTCTTCCTCCACAGTTTGACTTGACAAAGCAGAAGTAAAGGCAGATGATGATGAATTATTATTACCTGGTTTTGAAAAGGTAAAATTTGAATTGGTGGCTGAACTACTCGTCACCTGAGAAAAACAAAATGGGGCCAGTCCCCCATGTCCACTACTGACTGGGTGGGAAAATGTAAAAAGTCCGGAAGTAATTTGGTTCTGAGTTTTCGCTGGCTCGGATTCAGCCCCCAATATTGGTCTGAACATTGAATTCTCCAGAGGTTTAAAGCTAAATTCTGTTTTCCCAAAACCAGAGCTTGCTATTTCTCCAGTCTCTGGTCCAAAAGTAGAAGTACTTGGGAATGCTCCAAGGTTGGGTGATTTAAAACTAAATCCTGGGTTTCCAGGCACAGATGAACTTGAAGACCCAGAGGTAGCTACAAAGGGCGGAATGTGTTCAAGTCCAGAAAAGAGTCCAACATTTGAGGTTTGGGAGAATCCTAATGTTTGCACTGAAGAAGAAGGACTTTGTCCAGAAGATGCTGGAAAGCTGGACACCTGTGAAAATCCTGGGCTCTTCCCGGATAATGTATTGTTTTGTCCAAAAAGAGAGGGCTGACCAAACCGAAATGGTGGCTTAGCTTGAAACGTCCCTATGGAACCACTGGAAGATGGTGGAAAAGCACTAGGCTGCTGCCCACTGAAAGGATTAGCTGGATTCATCTTCTGATCCAATTACTGGCAGGTAATAAATACGCGCAGAAAAGTAGTCCCCTTCCGCAAACGATCTGTTCAGCTAGGGAGCCCCCCCCTCATCTTCACAATACGCTGAAAGACAAAAATTCAGACCATCACAGCTATGTAGTGCTGGAAGACTAAGAAAAGAATTTTTAATCACATGTCAGGTAAAGCAAAGGGCTAAGTATTCTTATTTTCTGAGAGCCAACTGGTGGTTGTTTTGTTTTGGTTTGGTTTTGAGTGCGGGGTAGAAGTTGGTACAAATAAATTACTTTGTTACGGAGCTTTAAAGCATGACCGTCTAAAAACAAAAATTCAAAACATTTTACTGAATCGGTAAATTCACGGTAAAACCTCAAATAATAATATGAAAATACATGCCGTTACTCTTTTCAACTTAAAGACAGGAGGTTTCTGACGTCTTTCAATCTCGACAGCCAGAGAATTAGAATGCAACACTGTTAAAACATTAGTGTTTCAGTGTTTCCTCCCGTCTAATTTTTCTCCGAGTAACCAGAGCTCCAAATACTCTTTCCAGACAAAGAAATAATTTGCGTTTTTACACGCGGGCGATTACCCCCAGGAGCTGGCTTGAAGAACAAGAGTGCTCACGCAGAGGCTGCCCCACCCCAGACCGCCGAGGGACAGGGGCACCGGTGCAGCGCAAGCCAAACCTCGGGCGGCGCGGTGGGTGGCCCCGCACCCGCTGTGTTCCCCCCCGCGCCCCCAGTGTCCTCCCGGCGCCCCTGGCCCCGCGCCCCTGGCCCCCCCCTCCGTTAGCGACACGGGCGCGGCGGCGGGAAAGGGGGAGACCTCCGCCCGCCCAGGCCCCGTGCCGCGCTCAACATCCGGCTCAGGGACGCCGCCGCCCGCCGTCCCACGGCCCCTCGGCGCCGGGCAGGAGCCGCCCGCAAGGACCGCGACAGCCAGACTCACCGTTTCACTGCGCGCAGCGAGCAGAAAGCTACGCGGCCCCACTTCCGGTCCGTCCCGCGCCTGGGCCCCGACGCGCCCGGATTCCGCTTTCTGGCCGGGCGGCGGCGGCGGAGCTTCTGGTACGCGGCGTCCAGGCCCGGGCCCGCCGGCTTCCGCCCGGTAAGTTCCTCCTCCCCAAAGAGGGGCGGCGGGCGTTCCCCGCGGGCGGCCCGGAGCCGACGAGGCGCTCTCCGCCCCGCCCCCACTGTGCACTCCTTCACCGTTGGGCCCTTCCTCCCCGCTGCCCCGGTTTCCTAGTGGCTGCTGACGTCTGTCTGGCGCGCCTGACTCCACAGCGTGTACACGTCCTTCCGAGTTATGGCTTCCTTATGGTGAAAGGCACATTCCATGACGTTTTTCAACGAATTCCACCAAACAGGATGAATTGAGTGTGTGCGCGCGGGTGTTTCTGCAGAATTTAGGATGGCTTTCTGATTCGTCTGCCTCTTACAGGGCGCAGTGGCTCCGGCCGCGATGAGCTTGGTTGTGAGGAACCTGCAGCGGGCGGTGCCCCTGAGGCGGGCGCGGCTCCGCGAGAAGGTGCAGGCGGTGCGGAGAGCCCTGGGGGTGCAGAGGTTCGACCTGGGGGTCGTCTGTGTCGACAACAGAAAGATTCAGCAGATTAATAGAATCTACAGAGACAAAAATACCCCAACAGATGTGCTTTCCTTTCCATTTTACGAGGTAAAAGCTGTTTTCCTGTTCCTGTCGGGCCTACCTTCCTCTGTAAATCCCTGTTAATTATACCACAGACACGATTTTAAGTTTTACTTTGAAAAATTTCAAATACACACAAAATGAGAGAGTACCGTGTGACCATCGCCTATTGATCAGATCCTATCGCTGGAGGAGGGGAGGTGATTGCCCCCCTGACCCCACGTTCTGTATCAGTGAATTAGAGAGAAAGTGCTTCTGCAGTTTTAAGTGTGACTCAATAATGCGTATGTATAGACTGAAAACTTTTAAATAACTCTGAGAGTAAAAGGACAGAATTGGGTGACTATCTTAAATCCGTGATATCAGGTCACTACCTATGTTATGTGAATGATCGATTCGAGGCTCCCCACACTGTTCGTAACAGCATAAACTGAGGCAGCCCTTTCGGAAGGCAATCTGGCAGTGTTCCTGAAGTAAATCTTGATTACTGTTTAATCCACTAGTGTCACACCTAAGGAAATAAATGGAAAGAAAATAAAATGTTCAATGTGTAACATAAAAATGTATTAAAGTATCTGCTTATCATCTTCCCTGATAGGAAGTAAAAATATTAACACCCGAAATATCAAGCCATAGGTGACTGGCTTAGTGTGAGCAGGCCTCAACTGAATGCACTGGTCTTTATGGTCTTTTTGTGGGAAAATGAGAAAGATTATTTGTTTAGGACAAAACAACAACTGGAAAAAACAGAAATGTAAGCTTGTATTGATGTGGTGATTTAGCTCCATAGAAGTTAGGCAGCTGGGTGGTTGTGCCTTAGGAAGGATGAAAGAAATGGAAGGTTCATTTGACAGGGTGGGAACATCTTCAGTCAGTCGTGTGCAGTGTCTCTGCCACAGTTCCCAACTTGTCTGCCTTGGGACTAGCGGCACAGGGTCTTTCGGGGTGAAATCTGTAGGCCTGTGGTCGGTTAGTGTTGTGAGGTCGAGTTCTCCAAATGTGTGTTTCCTCATTTTCAGAACCTGAAAGCAGGGGACATTCCGCAGCCTGAGTTTCCAGACGACTATAATTTAGGAGACATCTTCCTGGGAGTGGAGTATATCTTCCAGCACTGCAAAGAGAATGAAGATTACTATGACATCCTGACTGTAAGTGCTGAAATGACAGATCCTGATTGGCAAAGCAAAGGCTGATGTCCTCCATCCAGGCCATGAGAAGAGGTGGAGGCAACACGGGCATACACACCATCGTCCTCATGTAGGACAGAGGTTACTGGGGGAGACCCACAGGCAGGGGCAGCGCCCTCTCACCATCCCTCAGAGAGGAGAGCCTGGGCCGTGGGGTCTGCGTGCCCCATGGCACCGCTGGGTGAGGGGAGAGGACAGGGCGCATCTACGTGGATAACCGAAGGGGGAGCCCCAAAAGCGGCCTTGTTCTTAGCTTCACCTCTGGAGATCAGCAGGCTGTGCTGAGCCAGCTCGGACCTGCTGCGCGAGCTTCTTACCGAACTTTCCAAAGCAGGCAGGATTCTGGCCTCCAGGACCTTCAGGTCTGTCTCCTCAGCTTGATGCCACGAAGGGCGGTGGGAGTGTTCTGGAAAGTGGTGTGTGATTGAGTCGTGTTTTAACGTTCCTGTGGGTTCAGTCGAGGTGTTTTCCTTTGGCTGATCAGCCACACCCTGAATTACCATCTTTGGGGAGCCTAGTGCTTCCGAGGCTTGAAGCAGAGCTTAGAGCTTCCCAGCGAGACGCCCTGTGCTCAGGCGTCAGGGTGCTGCCAGGAGGAGGGTGTGCTTTCTCCCTGGGAGTTGGGGCAACTGCAGCATAGACAGGACTAGTCAGCACAGGTCTCAGCTCTGGGATCTCTGTGGCCAGCAGCTGTGCACCCCTGGGGGCTCTGGGCTGGGGGGCAGTTGTGGACCTCTTCCACTCCCCCACACCTCCTGAGGATTCTCTTGCCCCCAGCGGAGGGCCAGCCCACACTCCTAGGGCCCTCATCCCCCGGCACAGGGCCAGGCCAAGCCACTGTCCTCCCAGCTGGTGCCCAGGTGCACGTTGGCACCTTCTAACAGCCCGGGGTACCTTCCCCCTTCCCCTGCCCTGGTCCTCCGTGTCTCCACAGCTACCCACCCGTCTGCCCCTTCCCCACCCCAGAGGAGGTCCTGATCTCCACATCCTGCCACGGGCCAGGCCTACTGCCGCTCCCCAGACCCCACCCCTGTGACCTCACCACCTGCCTACAGCCCTGCCTGGGCCTGGAGGAAGCTTCCTAACCTCCCACCAGGCATCCACTGAGCTCTCCCTGACTTCCTGCCCCTACTCCCTGGCTCATGGCTTGGTCCTGACCGCCCCCTGAGGCAGCTTCTTAATTGTTCTGACAGGTGACTGCCACCCACGGGCTCTGTCACCTGCTGGGCTTCACACACAGCACGGAGGCCGAGTGGCAGAAGGTAGGAGCCATCCCCTGTCCCCAGCACACACACGGGGGGCATTGCAGCCTGAGGCCCCAGGAGCCGGGGCTGCACCACCTGCCCCTTGCAGTCAAGTATGAAAACCAAATGGAGAAGCGCAGTGAAATAAGGAACTTATAATGCCTGCTTTATAAAAAAGACAGTGTTTGTCTTAAATATTGGACGCTCTAAATGCTGTTAACTGCATTGTTTATTCACTGTTGAAAGAAAGGTCTGAGGAGAGACACTACATTCCATAAATTCTATAAAATTCAAATGGCTTAAAGTTAAAAACCTTTACAAGAGACAGTGTGATGGTATTTGTCAATGGAAATGGGATCTAGAGCGTGCGGGTGTCTGATCCAGACCTGTTAGGTAAAGTCCTGTTTCCTGGAAGGCTGCCAGTGTTTACTCTGTCTGTGAAGGTCTGTGTTGGTAGATGCACTGTATTGTGTTTTATTAACTCGAATTACATTTGTAATCAGATGGGTTCCCTGAACAGCATAGAAGAAAAGCATTTTTTCCTTAACGAGGTAGTCTCCGGGCAGTGGGCCTCTCCCCGGCCTTCCTAGGCTGCTGGGTCCACACCGGCCACACCCTGGCTCCCCCCCACCCCCACCCCACCCCCGCCCAGCCCTGCTGTGGCCGCCTGGCTCCCCTGCTCAGCCCCACTGCTTCCCACACACAGGCAGCATCTCAGGAAAGCCTCCAGCGGGCTTCCCACCAGCCTGCCCTTTCCCTGGGGGGCCGTCCTCACCCCCGCTCCCGTGCTTTCAGGGCCGGGCCACCCAGTCTGGCCCCTTCTCCTGCGATCCAGGCAGGCGCTCCTCTTCATGCATAGACCACTGCCCCAGCACCTGTTCCCAGCCCCCTGCTGGCTGCAGGGTTCACACGCCACCGGGCAGCACGTCGGTGCTCCCTGTGCACTGGGACCGCGGCCTGCCTTGGGCTGTGTGGGAGGCCCGGGGCCTCGGGGAGGGAACCCCAGGGCCTGAGGAGGCCAGGTCTCTGGGCCAATCTGGACCTGTTTCTGCCCCTTTCTTTCAGATGTACCAGAAGGAGAAGCAGGTTCTCGAGGAGCTGAGCAGGTACACAGGGACCAGGCTTCAGCCCCTGAGCAGGGACCTCTTCTGACCGAAGTGCTGCCGTGTGGAGGGAAAGTGGATCCCCCCCGCCCCGGGCCCCCGGGGTCAGGGCTCCCCGCGCGGAGGTCCCTGCTGGCCACTGCTGTCCTGTGGGGCTGCACAAGTGCCAGCCCTAGCAGGCGCTGAATTCCACGAGTGGAATTTGCCTCTTAAAACACGAGAGAAGGGCTTCCCTGGTGGCGCAGTGGTTGAGAGTCCGCCTGCCGATGCAGGGGACACGGGTTCGTGCCCCGGTCTGGGAGGATCCCACATGCCGCGGAGCGGCTGGGCCCATGAGCCATGGCCGCTGGGCCTGCGTGTCCGGAGGCTGCGCTCCGCAACGGGAGAGCCCACGGCAGTGAGAGGCCCGCGTACCACAAAAAACAAAAACAAAAACAAAAAACATGAGAGAAATTTCCACTCATTTCTTTGTTCAGGACACAGTAGGTGTGTTATTTTCAGTGTTGTAAATAAAATAGTTCCAAGTGCTCAGGATGCAGAGGTGGGGCGTGTCGGCCGCCTCCTCCCTGGGGCTCTGCCTTTGACAAAGAGGCATCTCCCACGTCTGTATCCCTTCAGGACAAATCAAGCAGCCCAGGTGGGCCTGCCCCCACTTCCTGTTGGAATCCTGCTGGATTCGGTCCCATCCAGTTCTCAGGAGCGCTGGGGCCTGGAGCCTTTGCTTGGTGCCTCTGCAAGGTGAGGGACAAGGCTGACCCTCGAGGTGGCTGCAGGGCCAGGCCTACCCACCGCAGGGCACCCTCAGCACGCCTCCTGCCATCACCCACCCCTACCCATCGGTCGCGGTCAGGCAGTTGCTCACAGACTGTGCTTGAGTCCTTTGCCGTGGCCCCGGCATGGCAGAGCTCCGACTGCCATGTCCCATCCTCCTGTAGGAAAGCCTCCCTCCTGTCAGTATATCCTGCCGTGTGAATATGAAAATAAACCCAGGAGTTTACCCCAGAGCTTTATCCAGAGCTGTGCACAAGCTTCGGGCATCACGGGTGGAAGCAGATCTGGAAGGGGCGGGCGCCGAGCCAACCCGGGGCCTCCAAGCACTGACCACAGTGCCACAGACCCTCCAAGGAGCTCTGAACTGGTCATGGCGATAAAACACAGCCTCTCGGGGACCCTGAAACCCCAAGTACTATGATTCTAAGAATTTGGTTTCTCCCATACATCGATCAGAAACATGAAAACGTGTTTCCCACTGGATTTGTGTCCTGAGCCTGGACTTTCCCTGGCTCTCGGGAACACGGGCCCTGTCATGTTCCTGAATCATTGGCCACGTGACCTATTTGTCGTCAGTTAAGCTCGTTCTCGGTTTAAAGTCTAACATGGCAAAGACCAAAGCTAACCCCACAAAGCTCTCCCCAGGCCTTTTTAAGGGACTGAAGGGGTCCTGAGACCCACTGGTCCTATCAGCGAGTATTTGGAGATCACCACCTGCCATTGGAGCTGACCCTCCAGAACCTCTGGTCATGTCCGGAACACAGGCAGGTTTTCTCCTGGGCACGGGCCTGAGCAGAATTGCTGGGAGCTGGAGGCGGGAGGTCCAGCTTTATAGCTGATGCCTATGAGTGTTTCCCCAGGGCTGGATGGTTTGTCCCCACCAGCAGCCGTAGTAGTGGCCCCCAGGTCCTGCTACCTGGTGTCAGGTACCGAGCAACCTGCGTGTGCCCTGACCCTCTGCTTGGATGGTGTCCACATGTGCACTGTGGCCATCCTGCATTTCTCTTGTCACCAGTGACCCTCTCCATCGGCATCCCCTCCACCAGAAGGGTGACTGGTCAGGTCTTATTGCCCATTCTCTACTGGTTTTTCTTTTTTATTAATTCTGGGGTGTTTTTATATATGGTTGAAAACATGCCTTGAATTTTAGTACAGAATACGACTTGAATCTGAGAGAAGGCCGCCCCACGGTCTGTCAGCAGCCGTGCCGTCTGCCCACCCCGCCCGGGCACATGCTGTCACGTCCCAGAGCTTCCTGGAAACCCAGCATTGCCAGAGCAGGGCTCCTGCTCTGGGTGTCGCTGGCATCCCCAGCCCTTTACTGTCCTAAGTGTGTTCTAGATTCAGCTCCCAAGGCCGTGACGCCCTGGAGGTGCTGTGCCAGGTCCGCAGGCCGCTGAGCACGTGCAGCGCCTCTCGCTTCGTGTCCTCGACATCTTGCTGAGGGGACCCCCGCCAGCAGCCCCGCCAGGGTGCCAGGCATAGCTGGTCAAAGGAAGTTTTCTCCCAACACTTGCCACTAAGTGCCAGGAGCCATTGCAGCCCCCACAGGCGGAGGTCAGGCCCACAAGACTGCCCCCCACTCTAGCCCAGGGGACCCACTGTCCAGCGCCGCCAGAAGCCAGGGCTTCCCACAGCCCCCGCCTCTGGTTCAGTAATTTGCTAGAATGGCCCACAGAACTCAGGGAGACACGGGTTTCTTACAAGGGACACAGATGGACAGCCAGATGGAGGCGTCCGTAGGGTGACATCTGGGGGCTTATGTCCCCGTGGAGCTGGGGTGCACCCCCCAGACGTGTTCACCAGCCCCATCTTCTAGGGGTTTTGTGGAGGCTCTGCTAGGGTGGCGGGGCTTGATTAAATCGCTGGCCTCTGCTGATTGGCTCAGCCTCCAGCCCCTCCCCTCCCTGAGGCTGGGGGCGGGGTCTGAGTTCCAGCCTCTCATCAGGGCTGGCTTCTCCGGCGACGAGCCCCATCTGAAGCTCTCCAGCGCCCGAGTCACCTCGTTAGCACAGTCGCAGGAATCCAAAGGTTTTACGAGCTCTGTGCCAGGAACCAGGACAAAACCAGATGGCCATGTCGTCTTATGCTGCGGTATCACGCCATGCCACCACTGTACTCCCGGCACCCGGGCCCCAGAACCCGCCTCCCTCACTCCCAGGGCCTGCTCAGACCTCTTCGGCTTCCCCAGGTTGGCATGCCTCGGGGTGCTTTCCCGCCCGGGCCCTCCTCAGCAGTGACCGCCCCTCCTGCAGGCCCCCCAATGGTGGCCTTGCCGGGCTTTTCCCGGCACCGGACTCTCCCGGACTCAGGAACATGTTTCCTTCAACCCGGTTGACCCAGCAAGGCCAGGTGTGCGGTCGTAGGAAACATGTATGTTGGTATCTGCCCCTGGCTCCTGACGTGGGGCTCCTCATAAATTCCCAAGTGACAGGAGCACCAGGAGCCCCTTTTGTCCTAATGAGGTGACTCTGGGCGGCTCCTGATGGAGGCTGGTCGCCGGGAAGACCGAGCCAGGATGAGAACCTTGGAGCTTACAGCGCCGCCCCACGCCCATTCTCCAGAGTAGGGAGGGGACTAGAGATGGAGGTGCCGTGGATCAGGCCTGCGTGCAGCCCCCACAGCATAAGGCTCAGGGGGGCCAGGTCGGCAGACACAGCCGCATACCAGGAGGGTGACACACCCCACTCCACGGTGACACAGGTGGCAGCCTGGATTTGTGACTGAGCCCTTAACCCGTGGGATCCGACACCATCTCCCGGTGGGTGGTGTCAGAACTGGACTGTAGGACACCCATGCGGGTGTCACAGAGGACTGCTTGATGTGGGGAAACCCCACACATTTGGTGACGGAAGTGAAATGTTCTGTGTGAAAGTAAAGGACACTCACAGGTGAGAAAGACATAGGAGGGAAGGCGGGGCTTTCCTGACTTGGGAGGTAAACAAAACTGAGTTTTTCCAATTTACCAGACCATCCAAACATGGTGAACTTCTGTCCAATCTCTTCCCTCTATTGAGTTAACAATTACGTTGAGAAATAAAACCAAAGGGAAAAGCCATGTTAGAAAACGTCAAACTGAATGGGAATTCCCTGGTGCCCATTCCCCGCCCCCCGCAGGCCGCAGTGCTGGGGGAGAAAGAAAGAAAGAAAACATCAACATGAAAATCAGGAAATCGGCTCAGACGTTTAACTGCACATTTAAGAAGACAGCGGCGTCTGTCGTCTGTCGAGACGAGCTGCACTCAGGCACGCAGGCCCTGGCCCTCTCCTCGCTGGGCAGCTGCACGGGGCCGAGGTCAGCCCAGGGGCGCCTGTGTGCAGCCAAAGGGCAATTCCAAGGTCATCTCGCTTCCTCTGACGACCCTTCTGGCAACTGCGAGGGTCCAAAGATGTAAGGCTGGAGCAGGGGTCCTGCTCGAGTGGAACTTGGGGAAAGAGACCATTTATCCCAAAAGGGGCCGATGAAAACACGCGTAATACTTGAAAATGACACTTGCGAGAAAATTCTATTAAAGCAGCCAGGAAGCATAATTCCACCAGAGAAAATAAAAGAGGGGCAGAGAGTGGAGTAAAGGTAACTCGTCCCGTGGGGAGAATCCAGCCAGAGGCAGATGGAAGACAGCCCTGCCTCGGCCCAGCCTCCGGTGCTTGGCTTCAGGAGGAGAAGCTACGTGAGTGAACCGGCCTGCAGCTCTGCCCTCACACAGACACACCAGGCACATGTCCTGCGGCTGCTCCCTTGCTGTGAGGAGCCGGGGCCTCTGCCCTGGGCCGCCGGGCACCACGAGTGGCACTCTGCTCGTGGCGTTTCCCCCAGGAAGGTTCAAGTTTCGTGTGGCTGCCTCAGTCGACCTTTCCTCTCCTGGCTCCTGAGCCGTGTCTCCTCGTGACCCTCCCCCCCCGCATCCAGGGCCGCGGCTGCCCACCCCCTGGGGGAGCACGAGGCCCTGCCGCTTACCCGAGCCCGCGGTGGGGTCACAGGCCTGGAGTCTGTGTGG
Organism: Orcinus orca; assembly: GCF_937001465.1. NCBI lineage: Eukaryota > Metazoa > Chordata > Mammalia > Artiodactyla > Delphinidae > Orcinus > Orcinus orca. The sequence continues at coordinate 148,940,502 of NC_064563.1, forward strand.
GCAGGACGCCGTCGGACACAGCCCTAGAGGAAGGAGGGTGTCTCTGGATGCAGCTGGCTCACAGACACCAAGCTCAGGTGGGTCTCGCCACCAGGGCTCCGTGGGGGCCCTCACAGCCGGGCTTATGCTGGGCCCTCCCCTGCTGGGCTGGACAAATGACCCAAGCCTCGGGCAGCTCCCCTGGGAGGAGGGCATGGGGTCCACACCCAGCCATGGCAGCTAGGACTGAGGCTGCCAGGGTTACCTCCCACCCCCGCCACACCCCTCCCTCGGGAGTTGGCAAGGCCTCCCCAGGCTCCTGCTGCAGCTACAGGCCTGACAGAGGGTGAGGAGGGCCGACCCAGGCCCTGGGGTCCTCCCACCCCGCAGGCCCAGGAGGCTGGCCGGGAGCCCAGCCTGGACTTACGTGCCAAGGGCGGCCACTGAGGGATGGGCCACGTGCCACACGGTGGGCAGGAAGCTGGCAGCAGGAGGGAGGGCAGTGGCGGAGACCACCGGGGGCCACGTGGAGTAACCCGCCGGGGAGCCAGGAGTGGGGCTGGCCTGCAGCGGGGCTGGGGGCGCGTAGTGGTGATGGTGGCACACAGAGGGCGGCTTCTGCCTCTTGGCTCGCAGGACGGCGGGGCGAGCCCACTGCGGGTCCTCAGCATGACACACACCAGGGCGTTTCAGCGGGCCCCCGGCTGCTCCTGGGCTCCCCGCCCCTCCACGTGGTTCCTGACTCAGGATGGGGTCAGGGTCAGAGCAGCGGTGGGCAGGGGTCCAGGAGGGCAGGAGGGTGGGGGGCAGGCTCCAGCAGAGCTCATCTGGCTCAAGGGGGCCGCTGTCTGGGCCCTGAACTGGGCAACCCGTTCCTCATCTGGGTGGGACTGGGGGGCGCTTGGGAGCTTCAAGCTGGAGCACAGAGCTGGAGCCAGAAATGTGTTTTTCAGAGCTACAGAGGTGCGTGGATTTCCGGAGGAAGAGCCACCAGGTCCTCTGGTCTTGGTTTGGGTGTGGAGCCTACCTGTGGGGGGAGGCGCAGGGGGGCGGGCGCGAGTGCTGATGGGGGCAGGGCTCTGAGCATCAGGTTCTGCATGAGGATCTGGTGCATCTGTGCGCTCTGCATCAGCATCATCTCCACCATGTCTGAGGGAGGGCACGGAGGGCTGGGTCACGCACGGCCGGCCACCGGTGACCGGGCCGCTCCTGGAACGGAGCGCAGGCGAAGCAGACACAGAGCTCTACGAGCAGGCGTGGAGGCCTGTGGGTCTGCGGGTCCCAGGCTGTGTGCTCAGACGCGTCCTTTTGAACCCTACTGACGGTGGAGCCTTCTTGCCACTGGATTCCTCTCGTCCGTCCGCTGGGCTGCGTGGTGGCCCCGACGGTATCCACATGCTAATCCCCAGGACCTCTGAATGTGGTCTGATTTGGAAAAGGGTCTTTGCAGGTATGATAAGGATCTTGAGATGAAATCAGCCAGGGGAGCCCTAAACCCAAGGCCAGTGTCTTCCTGAGCGAGAGGCAGACGGAGCTCTGAGACAGAAGAGGAGGCAAGACGCAGAGGCGGCGGGCGGAGCCCCAGGAGGTGGAGGGGCAGGAAGGCCCCTCCCCGGGACCTGCCGCACCTTGAGTTTGGAGCTCAGCCTCCAGACTGGGAGCAGACACAGTCCTGTCATTTTAGGCCACCGGCTTGTGGCGCTTTGTCGCAGCCACCCCAGGAAGCTAATATATTCACCAACTCGGGACACTAGGTCAGGGTGGGACATAAATGTTGCTTCTTTCCACAGCAGCTAGGCCCTGGAAATTAGGTAGCCCTCCAGGCTCTGTTGGCCTCACCGAAGGAAAGCGAGCCTCTAAGGACCACTCAGACTCGCAGCCAAGCAGATGGGGCCTCCAGGCCTGGGCTGGGGCTCCCGCGCGCGCTTTGGAGCTGGGCTGCAGCAGACAGCCTCCCCCTCGGCCGCGCTCCCGGACCTCCCTGCAGGCGTGGACTTGCCAAGCCTCCACAATCACGCGGGCCAAGTCCTTAAAGCACGTCCTTCTCGCTGTATTACACACCCTGCTGGTTCTGTTTCTCTGCAGAGCCCTGACTGGCACAGATGTCGGCACAGGGCCAGGGGGCTCTGGGGAAGGGGCCAGAGCCAGACTGCTAGTGCAGAAGCTGAGTCTGGCAGCCCCACAGGGGGCAAAGGCCCTTGAGGAGACCCACGTGGGTGGGGGCTTGGGAAGCCCCGCCCACAGTGCGCCCTCTGAGAGGGAGCCCTCCCCATCCGCCCCGCAGGGCCCCCCCGAGTAAAATCGCGCATGAAAAGATTAGTCGGCGGATGTGGGGGTAGAGAAGTGGACCCGCATCTACAGCCTCGCCACCAGGGCACACGTCAGTGCAGTGGGCAAACAGTCTTCAATAAAGGGCAGGGCATCCATGGCAAAAATAATAGCATTGATCCCTAATTCACAACACACACAAAAATCCATTGCAGGTGGATCGCACATCTAAATGTGAAAGGCAAACAGAGCCGCAGAAGAAAATACAGAAGAACGTCTTCCTGACCTTGACGGGTAAAGACTTCTTAAACAGGACATAAAAGGTACCAACCATAAAGAGTAAAGCCTGAAAAACTGAACTTCACTAAAATTAAGAACTTCTTTTTATCCAGAGACACACACTATGAAGAGAGTGGAAGGGCCACAAAAAGGACTTGCTGTTTGCAATACATATGTCAAAATGACCCATTTTTAGAATACATAAAGAATTCCTAGAAATCAGTAAGAGAGGCAGAAAACCGGAAAGAAAAATGGGCAAAATACTTGAATGGGAACTTCACAAAAAAGCATATTCAAGTGGCCAAAAATATATGAAAAGGTGAAGTGCAAATTAAAACCAGAAGAAGCTACCATGGCCTGCCCACCAGATTGGTGAAAATGAAAAATTCTGAAAACATCAAGTGTTGGTAAGTTGCTGTGGGCAACCGAAATTCTCCTCCCCTCCTGTGGGGTGCACATGGGTCCAGGCACTTTGGAAAACTGTCTGGCAGTATTTCCTAAGCAGCCATCCCATCCCCGGGTGTGTGCCCCACAGACACGAGCACGTCCATTCACCAGAAGGCACGCAGAGAAGCACAGCGGCAACAGCCCAGCTGCGCAGAAACGGAACGCCCAACCCCCCAAATGGGCCCACAGTCTGAGGGACTGAATAGCGTGCTGGCTAAAGAATGGCCCCAGCGATGCCCACATCCTGATCCCAGAACCTGCGAGTGTGTTCCGTTACACAGCGAAAGGGACTTGCAGATGTAACGAAGTTAAGAATCTTGAGATGGGATGGAAGCGACCGGAGTCTCCGCCCAAGGGATAAGTAAAATGGGGTCCAGCCACACAGTGGGATATTACTCAGCCTTAAAAAGGCAGGATGCTCTGACACAGGCTACAACATGGATGAACCTTGAAGACATTATGCTCGGTGACATAAGCCAGACACACAAAGACAAGTACTGTGTGCTTCCGCTCTTATGAGGCATGTAGCCCAATCAAAATCAAGAAGGTGGAACACAGACTGGTGGGCGCAAGGGGCTGGGGGAGGGGGATGGGAAGCTGTTCACTGGGGACAGAGTTTCAGTTTTACACGACGGAAAATTCTAAAGATCTGTTGCACAACAATGTTGAATATGGTTAGCATGACTTAAACATGGTTACGATGGTCAACTTTATGTTACGTGTTTTTTACCACAATTTTTTAAATTAACTTTTGTTAAAAAGGATCTTCAGATAGGGAGATTATATTGGATTATCCGGGTGGTCCCCATGTTATCACGGGGTCCTTAGAAAGTGTTGGGAGAAAATAACTATCAACCTACACTTGAATATCCAGCAAAACTAGTGTTTAAGGACAAGGGGAAATAAAAAGAAAGTGAACACTAAGGCAGCTTCAAAAGCCTGTCCTGCAGGACCTTGTAAAAGACTTGTTCCCAGGTGATAGGAAGGGATTCCAGGAGGACAGTCTGAGATACAATAAAGGGTGAGTTAATTCAAATGTATTTGCTGTATGACGTTATACCAGTGTCTTTTCTGTGAAGTTTTCCAAAAAGGTAGAACTGACATGGAGAGCAGTCGCGGGGAGTGGGGTGGAGTGGAGCTCCGAAGCCGCGTATCTACTTCATAGGAAGCAGCCCAGCAGTTCTCCAAAGGGGTTGTTGCAGTACACTGGAGAGTCCCTATTTTTACATTCAAATACTTGATCCACTTGGAATTTGTTTTGGTATAATGAGTGGGGTAAGGAATGTGACTTGACTTTTCTGAATAACTAGCTACTTACTGACTGTTTCATTTTTACCAGTGATTTTAAATGCACTTTTTAAAGGCACACAGACACTTGCGCGCACGTGCGCGCGCGTGCACACACACACACACACACACACACACGCACAGGGTATGCTGGGTTCACCTCTAGAGCCTGACAGTCACTAAAGTTCATCTGGAAAAACCAGGGAGGGTGGTGAGGAGAGACCAGCGGGCTGTCCTCTCTGCACCTCCAGGCCACCTTCCTGTGTGTCGCGGTGAGAACGGTCCCCCTGGGGAGCTGCAGGCCGCCATGGACCAGGCCTGACGTGTAGCACGTACACAGTGGTGCTACAGTGCCGGCGACAGAGTTGAGAACACTCATCAGGTGATTCTACACACAAGTCTGCCTCGGACTCTCAATACCTCCCATCGTCAGGAAAACGCAAACTACAACCCCAGCGACCGACTACCACCCCTGCTAACACGGCTGACCGCACCACATGCAGGTGAGGGTGTCGAGGAACTGGACCTCTCACACGTAGCAGTTTTAAGCACACACCTGCCATGATTCAGCCGTCCCAGTCCTAGATATTTACCCAGGAGAAATAAAAATGTACATCCAGGCTCAGACGTGAGTGTCCATGGAGCTTTTGTGGTGATAACCAAAACTAGAAACGACCCAAGTGTTCATCGACAGGTGAAAGGATAGCAAACCAGTCCATCCTCACAATGTAAGGTCACTGGGCAATTTCAAGGAGCCATGGTTTGCTACGCCCAACAAGAGCGATGAGTCTGAAAACAGTGCCACTGAGTGAAAGAAGCCACACAGGAAAGAGTGCATACTGTGTGATTCCACTCATACAAAAATCTAGGAGGCGCAAACTGATGCAGAGTGACAAAGCAGGTAGGACGGCGGGAAAAGGTGCCTGAGGTGATGCCGTGTGTTCACTGCCTTGATTTAGTGATGGGTTCACAGGTGTGTACAGGTGTCAATACTATCAAATTGTACACTTTAACGGTGTGCAATCTATTCTATGTCACCTCAATAGAGCTGTTCTAAAATTCAAGTATTTAAAAGTTACTTAAAGAGAAAAAGCAGTTTAACCAAGGGTTTTTTGAAGCTAATCACTGGATGAGTTGGGCTGGAACACAGTTCTTTCAAATCTGAGTCCAAGCTTCTTCCCTCAGGGATATCCATCAGTAAGGATTTTTCAAAGTGAAATTATTTTCATGTTGGTAAATACATAGCTTCAGTTGAGTAGTCAAAAGCTGGCCCTAAAAGACTACCTAGCTTACAAAACTATTTTTTCAGTAGAGAATTGCATAAACCCGTGACAACATTCGTTATGAACACTTACCTTCCTTGACGCTTCCTGACTGCTGAGTGGGGAAGGCCTGGGGAGGGGGGATCTGTGCGATGAGTGGCTGCTGAGGCAGCTGCTGGATGATGGTGGTGGGAGGTGGGGGTGCCTAGAAGAGCCAGACGACCCATTACCTGAATGTGCCCCGGGAATAGTGACCTACAGAACCACCCACCACCCATCCACCCACCACCCACCCATCAATCCATCCATCCAACATCCACCCACTGTCCACCCATCAATCCATCCCCCATCCATCCATCCATCCACCCATCCATCCATTCATCCACCATCCACCCATCAATCCATCCATCCAACATCCACACACCATCCATCCATCCACCATCCATGCCCCCATCCATCCATCCATTCATCCACCCACCATCCACCCATCAATCCATCCCCCCATCCAACCATCCATCCATCCATCCATCCATCCATCCACCATCCATCCATCTATCAATACACCCATCCAGGGGCTTCCCTGGTGGTGCAGTGGTTGAGAATCCACCTGCCAATGCAGGGGACACGGGTTCGAGCCCTGGTCTGGGAAGATCCCACATGCCGCGGAGCAACTAGGCCCGTGAGCCACAACTACTGAGCCTGCACATCTAGAGCCTGTGCTCCGCAACAAGAGAGGCCGCGACAGTGAGAGGCCCGCGTACTGCAGTGAAGAGCGGCCCCCACTCGCCGCAACTAGAGAAAGCCCTCGCACAGAAACGAAGACCCAACACAGCCAAAAATAAATAAATAAATTAATTAATTAAATTAAAAAAAAATACACTCATCCATCCACCAGCCATCCATGGGGGACTTTAAATGAGAAACCCTAGAGGTTAAACAGATGGCTGAATAGATAAATATTTGAGTCTGGGTATCACTTAGGACATGGAATGTTATGGGCTGAATGTTTGTCCCCCCACAAATTCACATGTTGAAGCCCTAACCTCCAAAGTGACTACATTTGGAGATGAGGCCTATGAGGAGGTGATAAAGGGAACGAGGTCGTAAGAGTGGGGCTCTAGTCTGATAGGGCTGGTGTCCTTGTAAGAAGAGAAAGAGACACCAGAAGCTGTCTGCCCCTTGAGGATACAGTGAGAAGGCGGCCACCCACTAGCCAGGAGAGCACGCTCACAAGAACTGCATTGGCCGGCACCTTCATCTGGGACGTCCAGCCTCCAGATGGTGAGAAGGTAAACGTCTGATGTTTAAGTGCCCAGACTGTGCTATTTTGTAGTGGAGCCCAAGCTGAGTAAGACATGGCGTTTTTCATGTTTCCCACGTTTCCTGGATTTAGTGGGCTAAGCTCATCCCTGCTTCCATTGATTCTGCTTTAATAGAGGTATCCAAGGATCTCGGCATGGAAATACCCTCTGGCTTCCCTCCTGAGTTAAAATAAACGCACAAAAATTTGGGGCGCACACCAGGCGTTGATTTCTATTTTAATCCCCTGCCCTGTCCCTTCTCTCTCAGTTCACGGAAAGGATGGCATGGACCAGGGTTGGCAAACTTCCTGCAAAGGGCTGGACAGTGAATCGTTCCCGCTTTGTGGCCACACGGCTTTAGTTGTAACTGCTCACCTCTGCCTTTGTAGCTGGAAAGCAGCCCCAGACATGTAAGCACTTACGAACCCTGAGATGTGTGTTTCATATCATTTTCATGTGTTACAAACTATCATTCTTCCCCTGATTCTTTCCCAAACATTTAAAAGTGTACCACCCCTCTCAGTTCACAGGTCCTACTGACACAGGTGGCAGCCAGCTTTGGCCTGTAGCCACAGTCGGCCACCCCCCCACAGGCCACCCCCGGCCCTGCACAGACCAGCAGGCAGTCACAGCAGTGGTGCTCTCGCGGCAGAGGGGACCTCCTACCCCAGAGTCTCTGGGACATTCATCCTAGCCACCAAGGCCCCTGCCTGCTCTCGTGCTGTCATTGGGGCTGAGACTGAAACACCCAAGCATGACTGGGCCTGAGGAACTGCAGTAAGTATGCGCACGTTGGGACGGGGGGAGCCTCCTGAACCTACACCCTCACCCCACCATTCCTGGGGCAAAGGGGGCTCTGGGGGCTCTGCTGGCACGCCCCTTCCCTCTCTGTTCCCTCCACGTGGGCTGCCAGGTCCCCTCCCAGAGGATAAACGCCCTCCAGGTCACGGACCCAGCCTGTGGGCACCACCAACCTCCCTGGCCAGCCGATCCAGAACCTTCTCAACTTGGCCCCGCCCACCTCCTGCCTGGTCTTCTCCTCATGCACTCAACCCCCGAGGCCGCAGCCCGCCAGGCCCCAGCTGCCACCCCTCCTTGCTCTGGGCATCCAGCTGCCCCCGATACGATCCCTTTTGCTTAAGAAAGTCAGAGCTGCTTTCCATCGCTTGTAACCCAGGATGCTGAATGCAGGCGTGAGGCTCTCAGAAGTGGAACAGTCTTCCACCTTTTACAATTCTGCCCTGGAGACTAGGGGCTAAGCTTCCCCAGTCATTATGAAGTTTGGGAAAGGAGCTGACACACTTCTTCCCCAAATTCAGGCCCTCCTGATACTGAAACCTCCTAATACTTCTGCTCCTAGCGCAAAGGTTAGGACGTGGGGCGGAGCTGGGACCCCAGCCTCTCACCTGTAATGAGATAAGCACCCCCTACCCCCAGCCAGTTCTCAGGGCACCTGTGAGGCCTGATGACACACATTAGCCCCGACAGAGCCAGACACGGAATGCAGCCACGGCCGCCGCTCAGCCCACGGCCCCTTCCGCGCACTTCCCTAAGGTGCTGAAAGAGGCGAGAGACGGAGGTGTGGAGACACCCCCATCCCTGCTTAGGTGAGAGGTCTCTGGGGGCGTGGCACCCTCCCTGCATTGGTTCTGCCCCCCAGATTCACCGCGAGGAAGACTTACTGGGTGTTGGGTGATCTGCGGTGGGTCCGGGGTGGGTGGGGCCGGGGAGACAGCGGGGTGGACACCCACGGGGCGCACCTCTGGGGGCAGCACTGACCCACGGGCTCCTCCGTCCAGCCCCCTCCAGGCGCGGGCCCGGGAGACCTCTTCCAGGAGGTGCTGTTCCTGTAACGCCAAAGCAGAGCCCATGCTTGGAGGCAGGGAGCTGTGACAGCCGGAGCGGGCTGGCGTGTCCCAGGCCCTCACCCTGCCTGGCACGACAGCGCCAGCTCACAGGCGTGTGGCCCCCGCAGTGGGGGAGCGGCCCCAGGACCACCTGCTACCCCCGTGCACCAGGCTCCCTCCCACCCCACCCGGGCGCATGATCAGATGGTAGGCCCAGGGCGCAGCTGGGTCGGAGTTGGAGCCAGGCCCTGGAGGCAAAGCCTGAAGGCCCTTGCCTGGTGCACACGGGAGAAATTGACCCCGAACGACTTTTTCCAGCCTATAGAGGATATTCTGTCTCTCCAGCATGCTTCCAGGTCGACTTCACCACAAAGCAGTGAGTTTATCACAACTATCGTTTGGACCCGAACGCACCCCTTCCCATGGTCATTCCCTGCTGCGGGTGCCTCTGGTTTGGACGAAGCCCTGGTCATCTTGGAATCCCACTTCCAGGGGAACCGGACCCTTCACGCGGCACTTCCACCTCTGATCATGTGCAAACAGAGCAGTTTTTTTCAGCTAACAGCCCCCTGTGAGAGCCCAGCCTACAGGTGAGTTCTCCTCTCTCCCTGGAGTCCATGATCGGGGATGACGCCCCTCAGCTGCTCACGGCCCATCAGCTGTCCGCCCCCAAGTCGCAAACGGCAGAACCAGCACGGGTTCCAGAAGGGCCCCCACCTCCACTGGCCCGTGTTTGCTCTGAGCTCAGGCCGCAGTCTCAGCTGCAGAGAGCTCGGGCCAAGGCTCCCTGTGGCCACGTGGCCTACCCAGAGTCTCTGCAGAAGGTCCTTCCTCATCCTCAGAGCGCTCCGCAGGGCGGCCTCTGGCCCGTCCTCATTTCCTGGAGGGAAGCGTGTGCTTCAGGGCTCAGCACTGCAGACCCCGGCAGCTCCCACTCCGGGACCTGCACGCCTGTCCCAGAGAAGGAGGGAGGTGCCTGGGGACGGAGCTTGGGGGGCTGCCCTGTGGGGATTACGTGGGCAATGGTGGGGGGCATGCGGGGAGCTCAGTCTCTCAGGGGGGTCTATCTTACTCCTGGACAGGAGCCGGAAGTTGCAGAGTGAGGACTTCCCCTGGGGCCCGAGCACCACGTTGCTCCTGCACCTTTGCCGGGAAGTCCTGCGGGCTCCACGGGGTGCGGTGAGAGGAAGGAGGCCCTCACGGGATGGGGCTGAGAGCCCAGCCTCCCATCACCTGGAGCCACCCCGCAGCCCCAAGCTGCCTGGAGGTTGGCGTGTTCCACGGAGCCTCAGGGAACGGTTCCTGCAGTGTCCTGGACACCATGCCTCTGGTGGTCCCTGAGCTCCTTTCCTCTGGGCGCACGGGCCTGCCCCTCCCCCCAGGCCTGCCGCCTCCCCCTAGAGCTGGCGATGCCCGGGCTGCCTGTCCTCTGGGGTCCCCACTCCCCCTCCAGGAGTCCCCACTTCCCTGGCCCATTTGTACTGTTCCATGTTCTGAGCTTGTCCTTGGTCATGTGACCTGGTTTGGGACTTTTTTCTATCTGGATTTGGGCCCTGGGCTCTGTCTGCTGCACTTGGGAGCTGCCTGGAACCCCCACAGCCCAAGGGGCTACGCCACATAGTAAAGAACAAGCAATGTCTCCCCAGCACCTCGCCTAGATGTCCCTGAGCCCGGAGCCCGTCACCAGGGAAAGCAGTCCTTGCCCTGGGTCCTGTGGCCTAAGCATCTGACCGCCAGCCAGGCTGGGGACGACGGGGCGTCTGGTCTGGGCGCCCGAGGATGCGCAGGCCGACACGGGTGGGGTAGGCCCTCCACACCCACAGCGCACAGCGAGCGCAGGGCGACACGGTCTGATGCAGGTGTGGCCACTTGCGATCCAAGCTGGGCAGCCTGGGCTGCTTATCTAACCTCTCTGTGCCTCTAGCGCTCAACTGCGAAACAGGAATGATGAACGTGCCCTCCTGGGTATGCAGGCTGGATGTGATACGATATGAGGTGTGTGTGTGTGTGTGTGTGTGTGTGTGTGTGTGTGTGTGTGTGTGTGTGTGTGTGTGTGTGTGTCGGTTGCTCCGGGGCCTGCGCAGCGTCAGGCAGCCCGGGGCTCTTACCGGGCGTGAGCTGGGGGTCCTCAGAATCCACTTCCACATCCTCGCGCTCTTGCTTCAGCTTCTGTGAGAAGAGAGCAGAGCGAGGACTGTGCTCCAGGCGCGGGCTCAGTGTGGGGGCCAGGCCGGGCACCAGCGCCCAGACAGACGGGCTGGGAGCAGGAAGCGTGTGAGGGGGCTGCGGGGCAGGGAGCCAGGTGGGACCCTGAGGCCACACTCGCCATACAGTGCACACACACTCCACCTTGAAACCCACAGGCCCTTGCAGGAGGCTATCTGAAGAGCCTGACCAGGCCGGCTCTGTGTCCTGACCACCTGACTGCCCCACTGAGCCCTGGGCTGAGCAGCTACTGTCGGGGCCAGTTCTGGGGTGAGCCCTGCTGCCGCTCTGGGCAGCCGTCGGGAGCAGAGGGACAGAGCAGGCAGGTGAGGTGGGGGGAGCCGTGAGGACCCCGCAGACCCTCAGAGGAGGAGAAGGGGGCCGGCCTGAGGGCGTCCACCGGCCGCCCACCCCAGGCCCGGCCGAGACGCCGCGCCCTGAAACTCGGAAGCTGGGAGGCCCCGAGGGGGAGAATCAGGGCGCCCTGGCGGTGCTCCAGCCGGTGGGTGCGGGCCTGCCTCCTGGCTGCAGAAACTGCCAGGAGAACCTACTTGGTTCTGTACAAACAGAGAAGAAAAGCCAAGGAGCCACAGTTCTTCACCACGAGGCTAAAAGCGCTGAAAAGGGTCTTGCTTTGCAAGTGGGCTCGTTCCAGGTATAATCTTACCTTTCAAAGCTGTGCTTCTGTAACAAGCTGCTAAAAACACGAGTGCCCAGCTGCCTTACCTTCTCCAGGAGTTTCAGGGTCAGCCGGGTCAACCGATCTGCCACCGAGGAGTCCAGCATCCCGGGGCCACAGGAGGGGACGCCACGGGCCCGCCCCTCCCCGTCTCAGTTCCCTCTGGAAGAACCGCTCAGCCGGAGAGACGCAGCCCAGCCCTGGGGCCACTGAAAGAATCCCACGCGGGCTCGGTTTGCCTTCTGGCCTCTGCGGCCAGAGAAGAGCGTGTGTGTGTGGGGCACACGCCCTGGACGCGCAGTGTCGGGCATCGCCATGGTGGTTGCTAGGAGCCGCAGACATGGCGAGGCCCGGTTGCCAGGTTTCCACTGAGAGTCCTTCCCAGGCCCCGCCTGTCCCCATGCAGGGGTTACCAGTAAACACTGCTGATCCCCAGGTGTGGCCAGGCGGGGCTCCTTGGGAAGGAAAAAGTGGGCAGCAGCTGGGGCCCGAGGGGTAGAGTGCAGCCCTGGCGGGGAGGACAGAGCCCAGAGGATGGGGTGGGGAGGGGCACGGCATCCACCCCCCACGCACCACGGGGGCCTGCCACCCCTGCCCTCAGTCCGTTATGGCCTCCAGGAGGCCAGCAAGCCCCTGGCCTTTCCTAGGGATCCTCCCAGCCAGACGGGAGTAAAGGCCAGAAACACTGGAAGACAGGGTGCGACCACCACCTCCCTGCAGACTTCAGGAAACTCTGCGTGGCACCAGGGAGCTGGCCAACGAGGTGCCTGGGGGCTTCTGGGTGGGAGCTCAAGGTGGGCTCACCCCACAGGCACCCAGCTGGCACCTCAGAGGACACGGGGCCACCCCGAGGCACCACCCCTCAGGGTGGATGTGATTCCAGCAGGGGGACTGCCCAGCCGGGACCCATGCCCAGAGAGGGGCAGGGGTTCCCAGTGCCTGAGGGGCAGGGGCACCTGGGAGGCGGACCATCGGTGGGTGACCCACCTACCCAGCAGAGGGCATGTCCACAGGGCTGGCATGGGGAGAGGGTGTGATGGGAGGGGAGGGGGTGAGCCCATCAAGGGAAGACTTTTCTAAATGATGCTTCATTTCAATGCTTCCCAGGAAGGGCAGCTTTGAGGAGTAGTATTGTATTTTGTTTTATATTGTATCAATACCTACTGTATCGGGCATTTTGTAGGGTGTTCCTCTACTATTGGGATTTGTTTGATGATTTCTCACAATTGGACTGGGGTTATGGGTTTTTGGGAGGAAGACCACAGAGGCAAAAGGCCCTTCTCATCACGTCCCATCCAGGGTGTGTGCCGTCAACATGACCTACACTGTGGACGATGACCTTAGTTACCTCGTGGACGTGTGTCTATCAGGTTTCACCACTGCACAGCTACTATTTCTCTCTCCCTTTCCACACTGTCTTCTTCAGGAGGAAGTAGCTATGCACAGCCCATACATAAGGAGTGGGGGGTTGTGTTTCCCTCCTTGAAGGTGAGTATCTACATATCTGGACAGCTGTTTAATTGTTAAAAATAAGTTAAGAGTCAGATCCAACATTTCAGAATATCTAGAATAGCCGTGGAAATGATTCTGGGGTTCCTCGGAACACAGTTTGAAAACCACTGGCCAAAGCAGCGTGGGCAAACACGTGGGCCCCCCACAAAGTTTTAGAGGTACTGCAACATGTAAAGGTTGAGAGATTCAGGCATAGATCTGAGTCTCTGACTGCTCCTGGGAACTCCGATCCTGTGGTCTGCTAGTGTTGCCTGCCTACCCCTGGTCTTAGGAGGCCACCGCCTCGTGTCTGTGAGCCAAGACTGCAAGCATCACTCACCACACAGAGGGCTATGGTCTGACACAGGAGGTGGTTGAATTTCCAGGGCTCCCTGAAGATTTGTGTAAGTTGCGGTTGCTTCGACTCACACGTTCACACAGGTTGAAAGGTGAGCTTGTGTCAGTAAAGTCACTACAGCACGTTCGTGGAGGAGCATAGTTACTGGCACTCAGTCTCAGAGAGCAGACAGGGGGCACACGGCCCGCACACAGACCCTACTGCACTGAAGGCACAGGAGTGAAGGAAACACGGACCCCGCAGCGTGTTCGCCGGACACCCCTGCACGTTAACCCGCAGCAGCGCTGCTTGATACGCCACCTGTTCTCCAGCTGCCGCTTGCAGCGCTGTCATCCTACCCAGCTCTACCCCGGCCAGATCTGACGCGGGGGCAAGTTTGTGGGTGTTTTCACTTCTCACACAGGGAAACCGAGGCACAGCTGCTTAGGGGTTTCCTGTGTTTCTTCCTGAGTTTGCGACCCCCCCGCCATTTAGGTAACCATCACCAGTTGATGAGAGCATCCCCCCACCCCACCCTCCGCGAGGGAACGCTCACCCAGGCACATTTACGCTACAGTAACAAGAGATGCCAACAACACGCTTCGGATCAGTGTCAGTTAGTCAGAGCTTATCAGCTTCCAATGAGCCTGATAACTGTAGCAGCATTTGATTGTTAATCAAAACCGTGGGCTAGGAATAAAAACCTCGCCTTACTTCCTCATCTGGACAAACAGGCTTAAGTGGAGTCTGAAGCTAAGGAACAAACAATGATTTCATGAGACTCCAATTCCCACACGGACCATGAATTCATAACCCACATCACATTCTTTCTTTTTAAAAAAATTTTTAACAGGCTATCTTTTTGAGCAGTTTTAGCTTCACAGAAATTTGAACCGGAAGTACAGCACATTCCTTTTTAATAACCATTTACAATATATTTGGATTGATTTACCCAAACGTTTCAAGGCCTTAAAACTTTTCCATGTGAGAAGAGACTTTTTTGCCTTTCACTGAAACAGCTCTCTCCCTCTGGTGATCTAGAACTGCGCACAATTACTGTATCATTTAAAATTGCATCCTTACAGGCCTCTTGGCAAGTGGCCCTATGGAGCCCCTTCCACGCTGGGGTTCCAAGGGTTGTCCTAACAGGAATACACTTGTATTCCGGGTGTGGGTTTGCCTTTCCTGCCCGCAGGGCCTCAGCCTGACCCTCTCTCAGAGTTTCTCACTGCATGGGGTCCCTGCTAACACTCTTTGACGCAGGGCACTGCTTTATGGCAGCGGTGCCAGAGTGGACCCTTGACTGTGCAAGCTGGGGGCAGACGCCTTAAACCAGAGCCCTCGATATGGCACTGTATCCCCAGTGGGAAGAATCCATGGGTCCAGGAGTGGCAGCACCGCCGGTGGCTTCCTGTCCCTGTAGCTCTGGGCTCCGTGGGTTGGGGATGCCGGCCCCGATTCCCACTGACTAACTCTGGCCGCCCCCGGCATTCCGGTTCTGTGGGTCCAGGCGCCAGCAGGACCCAAAGGAGGGACTCCTAGGAACGGAATCAAGTGATTTTGCTGGCTGTCTGCGATCGTGACACGAACAGGGCCACCATCCCGGTCGCCGAAAGGACCCCTGGAGACGAAAGTTTGGGTCCTGCCACCCCCGGGCACAGCCACAACCTGGAGCGATTTTACGGGCAGCCCTGAGCTGGCGCACGCATGCAGTGGGGCCCGGCCTCCTGGGCTGTCCCCGGAGGCTCGCGAAGCTTGACTCAACTGGACACCGGCGCAGACTCCCCCCAGGGCGGCCTCAACCTCGCGGGAACGCGAACCGGCCTCCGCGCCAGTCCCAGCCGGGCCCGACGACCCACGTGCGCGGGGTCCTTCAAACCGACCAACCACAGAGAGCGCCGAGGCTGCCGCGCCCCGCTCAATGGTCCTGCCCGAAGAGGCGGGAGCGTCTATGCGCCAATCGGAGGAACGGACGCAGGGGCGGAGCTCCGCCGGGCCGCGCCTCCTTGAGGGCACCTCCCTGAACGCGCGTGCGCGAGGGCAGGACCGCGGCCCCTGATTGGCCGCGGGCCGGGGGTGCACGCCCCGGGGCGGGGCCTAACGCGGGGCGGGCCCACGTCTGCGTGACAGTTGTCGCGGGGGGAGGGTGAGCCCAGGCAATGGGGAGGGAGTGTAAATAGAGCGAAGGCGGCAGCGCATCGGCCCCTTCACCTCCCGGCGACCTGCGAAGACCCCCGGAGTAAGATGGAAGAAGATGAGCAAGAGCAGCGGCGCAGAAAAGTGGAGGCCGGGAGAGCGAAGGTAAACGGCAGCGCCTCCTCCCCTCGCTGTCCCGGCGTGGGCTCCACAGGGCGGGCTCCGGTGCCTGCCACCGCCCCCTGCCAGGAGCGGACGCGGCCAGGAGGGGACCGCTACCGCCGCCCTCTTGCCCTTTCCGCCGACTGGGCTGGAAGCCGCCCCTTGGCCGCCGCCATCTTGAATCCGCCGCCCTCTGCTTGGGCCCGCCCCCGCCGTAGCCACAGCCAATCAGCGGCCGGGGGCGCGCGGCGCTTCGCGGAGAGGTCGGGCGCGGGGTACGCCGGGACTGGCGGGGCTGCGCTTGCGCCGGGCAGGGGCGGGGCCGTGGGAGGCGGGCGTCCCGGCCCCTCCCCTCCCACCGGAACCCCCACCCCCCCAACCCCAGCCCCGACCACCCCCGGGGAACTGCCAGAGGAGCCGGCGAGGCGGCTTCATTGAGAGACAGTGGTGTCCTCCGGACGCGGCGTCCCTGACGGCCGCCCGCTCCCGGAGCCCGAGGTGCGGGGACGGGCGCTGTCACCACACCTGCGCTCTTGTGCACACCTACTGGCACCTGCGCGTCTCCCTGTCCTCGCCCGGATTCCTGGAGGGCTTGGAGGCCGGGACTCCCTGCAGTTGGGCGACACGGGCGCTCCCCCTAGGGCTCAGCTCAGCTTCCATCCGGTTAAAACGACGTGCAGAGATCGTTTTACACGGAATTCTGCAGTTCTTTTTGCTATAGAAGTTCAGAGTGGTGTTCCCGAGCACGGGACTTGTTCACCCTGTGGAATGCCTCCCACCGACCCACGCCCTGGTGTCGGGGCTCCTGAAACGCCTGTGCCGCCTTCTCGCTGCTTGGGGCCCAGGTGGACAGTCCTGGGCAGGTGAGGGCGGAGGGCCTCTGCCGGGGCCGCCCCCCGCGCCGGGCCTGGGAGCTCCAGACGCCCGGACGGAGCCTCCTGGGAGGTGTCACGTCCCTGCGCTGCGGATGCCCCCGGGAGCTCTGTGCGGTCCCGGAGTGGGCCTTTGTCATCCACGTAGGCATCGTCCGGTACTCGCTGTTCTGGGCGTGTTGTGGCCATTGAACCGTTTACCGACCAGAAGCGAGCCCTAGAGACAGTGGAGAAAGCCTGGGGGCATGTGCTGTGCCGCCCTGGCCCACCCCACTCCGGCTGTCGTGGGGAGCCGCTGTGCAGTGCCCGCGACTATTAGGCAGAGCCCTGCGAGGTTGCTGTTTGAGGTCAGACGTGGTCAGACATTGGGAATTTCACATGGATCAGCCAGCAGGGGTGTTTAGTTCCGTGCTAGTTCCTTCCCTTGAGGAAACCACAGGGCCACCGCATTAAAGGGAACACTCAGAACATATGGTGAGTGGTGTGAGGTGGTGACAGGCAGAGGACAGAGCGGCCTCCTTGGGCTTCCTGTGCAGGTCAGACTTCCGACTGGGGTTTGAAGAGTGAGGCTGTAGTGTGTTTTTTCCCCTTTGCATGTGCCTGGCACATAGGAAGGAGATTGGAAGCGAGCCAGAGTTTAATACCGTTTTCCCTGAGCTCACCATGGTTTGTAAATGTGCCTAAATGTTGCTTGAAGGAGCATTAATGGTGATGAGAAGATTTCACCTTGGGAGAAGAAACAGATGCCTCTTCTTGGGTGACCACAGGCCAGAGACTGGGTCTGTGATGCAGGAAGGGATCTCACAGACGGTTAGATTTGATGGAGTTGGGCACAAAATAAACGAATCTGGGACTGGTTTTGAAGGCAGTGTCTGTTCTTGAGAGACGGTTTCTCTCACTTAAATTGCCTTTTGTGATTTTCCTATGTCCATGAAATTGTGCACTTCTGTTATCATTTATACAAACATTTGTTAGATGCATTTACTTTTATGACCAGAGTTGTCATTTGAAGGACCTTGTCCTCCTGTGAAAAGCTGACGTTAGCTATCCTACCTTTTGAATAAGGTGCTAGTGGGAGATGGTGTGTGAACAGTCTAAACCCTCAGATTTGTGGGACTGAACAGAGCCAGGTGTGCCTTCTGATGGGGACATTCTGCGGAGGTCCCTGGTGCTTTGGTGAGCTGCGTCATGAAAAATAGAACATCTGATTCCAAAAAGGAGGATGTTAGATTGACCTGGCTTAATTAATTTTTTGCTATTTCTGTACCTTGTCTCAGAATCTATGGCAAGGAAGTTTTGGCTAGGCTATGTATTTCCCTGATTGGGGAAAATGGGGCAAAAAGGGAGAATTTAGCTTTTCTATATAGTTTTAAACCTTAAACATGCCTTGATTAAGCTGTCAGTTTTTTAAATAGATGTACTTTTTAATTTTTGAATTTTTCTGTAAACTGTCAGGGGCTGGGACAGCTATTCTGCCCGTCAGCCTTATTGCTTTCCTTTGTCCGGAGGCATCATTAACAGTCCTTAATGTTAGATTCTTTGGTGTCATTCTGAGCTTTAACTCCCAGTATCATAGATGTTAATGGAGGTGGTGTTTCTGGGACGGGGCCTGGTTGATGTGAGTCTGGCCAGGTGTGGCCGTGTGGACTGAGCCAGCCCCAGAGCCTCATGTGCCCCACAAGCTTGCTGTCTTTGTGGTTCTGTTACTTTTTCCTCACTTACCTTTGTCTCTACTACCTCTCCACGTTTTTGCGCAGCTTGCTCACTTCCGACAGAGAAAAACAAAAGGTGACTGTGCGCATTCGAAGAAAACGCCGGCGAAGAGGAAGGGCGCGGCTGTCGATGCGCCTGACCAGGAGGAGAGTCCGGTAGCTGCGGCCGAGGCTGCCGGACTCCTGGGAGGCCGGGCCGTTGGCAAGAACGCGTCGTGCAGCGACACCCCTGATGGCGCAGGAGCCCCTCAGGTAGATCTGCTCGGCTCTGTGTTCTCAGTTTTGCTTATCTCCTGGTTATTGCTAGCGTAATTTACTAAAAGTGGTCTTAGGTCTGTTTTTGCCTATCAAAAGTGGGGAAAGGGGGTTTTATTTTATCTTGCAAAAGTGGCGTATATTTTTGTGGTTTCACTTCTAATTAAAGATTTTTCTGCACCCCATGATTTTGAGAAATTTGGGGCGAACTGTTTGAAGGCAGGGGTCAGTATTGGTGCTGTGCGTGGTAGCGGGAGTTTGACAAGTGTGGGTTCCTCGGGTGTGGCTGTGCATCAGCCCCCCTGACAGGTATCTTTGGACACTTAAGCCGTAATATCCCTTCACCTGCTGTCAAATCCACCTACTTGTTGGTCTTTGTCCTTTCCCTCCTTTCTGAATGTGGGGTGAGGAGGGCAGGGCTGAAGGTGTCACAGAAATGGTGTCTTGTCTGTTGCTTGAGGCCCTGTGAGCTGCAGGGGCGGGTGTGGACCTGGGTGTTGAGGGTGCATGGCCTCCCTGGGCCTCCTGGTTGCCTGCATGCGGGTCTCCTTGGGGCCTCCTCTCGTGTGTGCACTTGAACTGGGGGTACCCCTAACTTGTGTGCAGCAGGGCCGGGGCAGCTGTTTGCTAGAATGAGCTGAAAACTGGTGGTTGAGGGCAGAATTTGACTCCAAGTCATGCTGTGTCTGGACGGCCTTATTGCAAAAAAAGGAATGATTGCTAGCATATAAAGTTTATGATATTCTGCCTACAAACGTATTATAGAATGTTCCTTCTTTGGAAAAATTGGAAGACCTCGCCGTGGCGTTCCGACTTTGCCCGGGGAGCAGCTGCCCAGAACTCTGGTGCCTGAGTCTTTGGACCAGCCTGTGCCCACCTCACTCTGCTTCCACTCCCTGTGGTCTGAGGGACCTGAGGCTGGATGTTAGTTTCGGTTCGTGTTCGTGCTCTTGTTGCTTCTCTGGGGTCGAGCTGCGGGTCACAGCTGAGTCCACGGAAGCCACGTTGAGAGCGCTGAGCCCTGACCCTCAGTGGCTTTGCTCTGTATGCTTCCTGCTTAGGCTCTTTGAGGAGAAAACCTCGCAATGTAAATCATCATTTATTAATTTCATATTTTTATTTTCAAATCAGACAAGTCTTTTTTATTTTAAGTTAAAGGTTTTGTGGTTTTTAGCTTTTCATTTTAAAATGTCAGACCCACAAAAAAAATTGCAAAAAATAACACAGAGTTCCTGGAGATCCCTCACCTAGCTTCCTGAAATATTGACACCTATGTAATCATAGTATAAATCACATCAGTTTTAGTTAACATTGAAACAATACTGTGAGCTGATTGATAGAGCTTATTCTAATTTTTCCGATTTTTCTGGTCCAGGATTCTGTATTGCATTTCAGTGCCTTGTCACCTTAGTCTCCTCCAGTCTGGTCAGTTTCTCAGTCTTCCTTTGTGTTTTATAAGTTTGACACTTGTGGCGTACTAGCTAGTTATGTTGTAGGATCCCTGTCAGTTTGGGTTTGTTTGATGTTTCCTTCCGATTGAAGTCAGGTTGTGCATTTTGGCAGGAACACGGTGGAAGTGATGATGATGTCTGCTGAGTGCATCCTGAGAAGAAGCACAGGTGGTGTGGTGGTAGCTATGTCTCACTACTGGGGGGCCTGCCAGATTTCTGCTGACAGAGAAGTTTTTGTTTTCCCCTTTGTAGTTAATAAGTATATTATGAGGAGGTACTTAGAGACCCTGTAAATACTCCATTTCTCATGGTACTTTCCATTAGTTTTAGCTTCTATTGAAGATTCTTGCCTGCAGTAATTACTGTGATGGTGTTGGCCAAATGATGACTTTGTTTCCATCATTCCATCTACATATATTAATTGGCGTTTTACTCTAAGGAGGAACTGTTGCTTCTCCGCAATTTATTTATTCAATTATTTATATCAGTATGGACTCCTAGATACTTATTTTATTATGGGTTTTAATCCATCATATCCATGTTTATTTTGTTGCTGAAATACATACATTTGGCCACTGGGAGTGCCTTTGAATTGGCATGTGACCTTTTAACATGCCCTCATCATTTTCTGGCGCCTTAATTCCTGGCACCAAGATTTTCTAGGCTTATTTTGCCCTTTGCTGCTGCAGCCCCAAACCAGCCATTTCTTCAAGGAGCCCTGGTTCCTTTCGGTGGAGAATGGCTTTAGAATCCAGGATCTGGGCGCTAGGTGTGCTTATTGCTTGCGGGGTATGGCTGCTTCTAGGCTGTTTCAATAGACAGAGCCAGAAAGTATAAATGTGTGTATATACACGCACATCTATATCTATCTGTCTATTTGCATGTATAATCAAAACCATGAGTTCACACTAATATCTTCAGTTCCAGTCCAACAGCACAGAATTTATTCTAGCTTTTCCCCCTCTCCTTATTTTTAGCTCCTTTTTCCCATAGTGAGAAATTGGGGAAAAGGCTTATCTACAGTATCTTTACTTATTTGCTCAATCTTAAAATATACACAAATTAATTTCAGAATTGCTACTTCTCATGCCAGTAAACACAGATTTGCTAACTATAGAATATTTGTTTACACAGCCATCCGTCACTTCTCGAAAGCTCGCTTTACACCACTTCACTTTTACAAAAGATCTACATTAGTACCTGTTTTTGCTAACAGAAAGAACTTCAAGGAGGATTTTCAGTTTTATGAAGAAATCTAATTGCTTCTTTACCTTTATGCCATCTTGGTTTATGAAAGCTTTCATAGGAATGCTCTATTTTTGGTAGTGGGGGAAACCTGTAGTTGTTTTTGTCTTTATTTTTCCAAAGTTTATTGTTTAGCATTCCCAGGTTATTTGTTAGATATATGTACTTTGAATATTTTTCCTAGTCTTGCTTACCTTGCTTAAGTTGTTTTCTTAATGGTGTCTTGTGATAAGCCAATATTCTTAACTTTGATGTTGAATTTATCATTTTTTCCTATGGTTAGTGACTTCTGTGTCCTGTCCAAAAGGTCTCCCCTAGTCCTGAGGTTGTGAAGATAATCCCCAGTGTCTTCTTGAGGCTTGATGGCCTGGTTTCTATGTTTAAGTCTGTGATCCATCTCAAGTTACTTTCTGTGTATGGAGCACTGTGACTTTTAGAAGAATGGTTTAGTTTTGCTGGTTTTGAGTGTTTTATAAATAAAATAATCCGGTATGCATGTCCTGAGTCTGGGTCTTCTTATCCAGCATCCTTTAGGAGTTAAAGGCTGTAGTTCCTGCATTTTCGCTGTTCTATAGTATTTTGCTGTATGGATGTACCTTGGTTTTTCTGTTCCGCTGTTGATTGGCATTTGCTATGAACATTCTCATACAAGTCTCTTGGTGTCTGTGTGAACACGTTTCTATGGGGCCGTAATTAGGTATTTAATGTCTGAGTCAGTATTTAGGTATACGTTCAACTTGTGTATGTTGAGCTGTGTTTTAAAACAGTTGTTCAGTTTATATTTTCAGTGGTGGCATATGAGTGTTTTCCTTGTTCTATAACATCTGTGATTGGTGTTAACATTTGTTTTCTATTTTAACAGTTTTGGTGGGTGTGGAGTGGAGTGTATTTTAGCGGAGTGCAAGCTTAGTCAAACATTCCAAAAAAATCAGTGTGATTCACTTAAGAGACTAAAGGAGAAAAGTCATATGGTCTTCTCAGTTGATTTAGGAAAAGTGTGTTCTGCGAGAGAATGACCTGTAATTTTCCTCTCTTGTCAGGTTTTTGTGTTGAGGTTATGTTGGCCTCATGTGACGAGCTGAGAGGGTCCTTTGCTCTGTGGATGAGCTGGTGTAAGATGGTGGAGCTGTTGGGGACTGAAGCTTTCTTTGTGGAAAGACCTTTAATTGCAGAGTCAACTTACTGAACAGTTACCAGACTATTCAGTTGTGCTTTTTCTCAGAATGTGTCCTTCTAATCTTCCAGTTTGGGGTATGAAGTTATTCGTAGGAATACTCTTCTGTGGCGTCAGTGTTGACGACCCTTTTCAGTTTTGTTTGTCCTTAGATATGTTTTTTGTCTGTTTGTTTGTTTTGGCCACACCCTGCAGCATGCGGAGTCTAGTTCCCCAGCCAGGGATGGAATCCGCACCCCCTGCAGTGGAAGCTCGGAGTCCTAACCACTGGACCATCAGGGAAGTCCCTGAATTGTCAGTTGAAAGCAGGCTACTGAGATGGCCTCTCCAGTCACTTAGAAAACTGGAGGGTGGATGAGTTCACTGTTCCTCGTCCTTCTAGGTGGTTCCCTCATTCTTCTGTTTCCTCATTATTTAAGGTGGTGTTGGCATGGTTGGGAATAATTGAGTGTGACAGAACAATCCTTAGGATGATGAAATAGCATCATGATATGGGAGAAGCAAGGTTGCTCAGATCCGTTTTGTGTCTTAGATAAATGCAGGGGTCTGGTAGTAATTGCAAGGTAAAATGTTTTACTCTAGAAAAAAAAAATAAATTTTCTCATTGTTCTTTGGAAGACCTGTAAGAAGGAATAAAATTATGCCAGTCCTCTCAAGCAGTTATAACTGACCAGAAAAGAAACTTGATAAGTGCAGTTAGGTCCAGCAGATGCTAACGCTCACCCTGACAGCAGCAGAGTGATGTGTTCGGGGCTGGAGGTGCAGGTGAACATGGGGGTGGAAGCTGCCCGGGAGTCGCCAAGTCGTGCGCACTGAGCCTTCCTGCAGATAAAAGCCCCAATTCTTGTAAACTTATGGTTCAAAACTATTGGGAGAAAATTCATTGGAAAGCTTTAAACTCAATTTTGAGGTGATTTACAAAAAGAAACTAAAAATACTATTCTGCAAATTATTAAGGAAAAGATTTATCTAAAGGAAAATCTTTAAGATGAAATATTTGAATTTATATAAAATTAAGAGCTTAGAAAATATGTGTTGAGCAACTAAAGTTTAGTGATTTGTGTTAAGTACACGGTGAAATAAAGAAGCAGAATTCGTTAAAAATAGGGCAGCGACATCATTAGGGAAGCAAGTTACATAAAAAATGTTTAGAGCGTGAGATTTGTGTAGGAGGAGAGTAGTGCAGATGGAACTGGCGGGCTTGGAGGCGGGCAGGGCCGGCGGGGGGGCGGCAGCGGCGGGCTACCCCTGGAGCCGCTGTGGATGCTCCTGGCCCTTCCCCTCCAGCTGCAGGAGCCCGGTGGAGCGGGGACGCCGCAGAAGCTGGAAGACGACAGTCCGGAGCAGCCTAGGGTGATGACGAAGGTATGCCTCTCCTGGGTTCTCGGTTAAGGTGTGTCCCGGTTGGGGACGCCTCCCTTGCGTGCGTGGGGGCCGGAGCCAACTGAGGAAGCTGGGGGCGGTCTTCCTGTGACCTTTGATCTTGGTGGTGGGCGTGGAAGGGAGAGTCGCCCTTCCTTCACTGAGGGTCCTGTGGGGTCAGCGTGCCTCCTGGACCTGGCCCTCGATGCCCATGCCCATGTGGGCAGCCCTGCACGTGAGACACACTGGGGGACGGGCTTGCCGGCTGGGCGCTGGTCTTACCATCCCAGTTCGTACCACAGTGCTTGGTGTGACTTCCATGAGTGTTGAATTGATTACTTTTCTTTAATCCATTCATTTTTTTCGCGGTATGCAGGCCTCTCACTGCTGTGGCCCCTCCCGTTGCGGAGCACAGGCTCCAGACGCGCAGGCTCAGTGGCCATGGCTCACGGGCCCAGCCGCTGCGCGGCATGTGGGATCTTCCCGGACCGGGGCATGAACTCGTGTCCCCTGCATCGGCAGGCGGACTGTCAACCACTGTGCCACCAGGGAAGCCCGCAAGTTTGGTTTTTAGTCTGCATTATTGCAGGAGAAATGTAGCTCAGAGGAGGGCCTGGCAGGGCCTGGAGAAATGGTCTCTAGTGGGGTCCATAAAACCCAGCCTTAAATACACATTTCATACTTGTTTTAAACTGCGACTTGTAGCATCTTTGTGGAAAAGTACACAAAACTTAGATATAGCCCAACAGATGAGTACACCGTGAACAGCACGTGGTCTCTACAATTCAGGGGCAGGGCGGTGCTGGACCCCGCTCCCTGCTGCCCACCCTGAAGCGAGCACCCTCCTGGCTTCTGTGCCGATTCTGACGTAGAGCTTTGTGTGAATGGATCAGATGTGGTTCTGGTCTTCTCTCTCCTTTACCTTCAGCATCTTTGCATCCTTCTATTTGAGATGTGTGCCTGGTGAGCAGCATAGGGTTGATTTTTAACTGACTCACAGTTACTGGGCAGTGATTCCCTTATATCTAATGTAATCGCTGATGCGCTTGTACTTACATCAGACGTTTGATTGGGCTTTCTATTTGTCCTGCCTGTTTTGTTTCTTTCTTTTCTCCTTTTTGCCTTCTTTGGATTATTTTTTATCAGGGGATTAAAAAAAAATTCTGCCTTTGTTCATTTTGAAGTAATAATATACAGTTTCTATTCTTTTAATGGTGAGGTTATTAAATACAACATATATACTTATCTAAGTCTAAATTTAATCAACAGCTTCACCTTCCTCTTGCATAGTAGTTACTGAAACTCCATTTATACTTCCCTCAACCTCCGTTTTGGTCAGTCTTTTTCTTAAGTGTAAAGCGCTCATAAATTTTACCATCTTAACCATTTTAGGTGCACAGTTCATTGGTGTTTGTACATTCACACTGTTTTGCAACCGTCAGCACCATCCGTCTCCAGAACTCTTCTCATCTTGTCAACCTGAAGCCCTGTCTGCTAAGCGACGTCCCCCAGCCCCTGGCAGCCGCCATTCTACCTTCTGTCTCTGTGACTTGGCGATCCTACATGCTTCACGGCAGTGGGGCAGTGCAATCGTGTAGTTGTCTCTTGGGCCTGGCTTATCTCACTGCACTTGGTGTCCTCCAGGAGCTGGAGCTGGAAGTGCTGCGCCTGAGCCTGAGCGACATGCACACGGCGCGGCTGGAGCTGACGCAGGCGCACCTGCAGCGCGAGAAGGAGGCGGCGCTGGCCGAGCTGCGTGCCGAGCTCGCCGGGCGGCACGCGCAGGAGCGGGCCCTGCTGCAGAGCCGCGCGTGCAGGGAGCTGGAGCTGGTCCGGGAGGAGGCAGGTACGCTCGGCGCCCGGCCCGCGGGTGTCGTCGGAGGCGCCTGGCTTCTGAGCTGTGCTTGGGCCTCTGTGTGCGACCAGGCCTCGTGGAGCCCGCCCCCGCCCCCGTCCCCCCCTGCGCCCTGTGCCAGGTGGCGGCTCAGGTGCCTCTCAATCTGGCGATGTGCTGGCCTCAAGGTGAACTTATATGATTTAATTTTAATGTTTCTTGGTATATCTTTTGTTAGTACTTTTTTTTTTTCTTTGTGGTGCGCGGGCCTCTCAGTGTTGTGGCCTCTCCCGCTGCGGAGCACAGGCTCTGGACGCGCGGGCTCAGTGGCCATGGCTCACGGGCCCAGCCGCTCCGCGGCATGTGGGATCCTCCCAGACTGGGGCACGAACCCCCGTCCCCTGCATCGGCAGGCGGACTCTCAACCACTGCGCCACCAGGGAAGCCCTGTTAGTACTTTTTGTAAAAATCATACGTAGTAGTTTTATTGAGCTGTAATTCATGTACCACATGATTCACCCACTTAAAGTGTTTAAAGGCAGCACTTTGGTGGCTTTTCGTGTTTTCATGCTTAGAACGTTCTTCCCCCGGAGAAGAAACCCTGGCCCGTTTCCCTGTGATCTGCCCCGGTTGCAGAGTCTGCCTCTCCTGGGGGCCCACCCACCTGGAGGAGCAGCCTTGTCGGTCCTTTGATGCCTTGCCTGTTTCTTCACCTAGATTCAGGCAAACACAAGGAGATAGTTCCACGTCCTCCCCTGCTTTTGTTAAATTTTAAAAATACGAAATATGCCTTCCTTAGTTAGGCCTGTTCGATGCTGTTTCCTCCATGTGCACCCCTGGGAACGGTCCCCCGAGAGGCCCACCCTGCCGTCGGGTCCCTGAAGCTCTGCTGCAGGTGGGGCCCCTGTGGACCCGGCGGGACCTGCCCTCGGAGGCTGGCTTCTGGGCCTTTGCGTGATTTCTGGAGTTGTCCAGGCCGCCTTCCCCGCGCCCAGGGCTTGCTTGCTGTCGCCTGGTGCTATTCCTCCCCAGCCCCACGCTTGGCCGCGCCCGCTAGTCCAGCCTCCTCTGCCTAGCACCTCCTTTCTTGTGCTTCTTCTCTCAGGCGGGGAGCTGTTGGGACCTAGAACGTCTTTACCTCTCTCCATTTACTTGTGGTCCAGCACCCAGCCTGGAAGCTGGCTCAGTGGGATCCTGGACTACGGGGCCCTGGGTGCACAGTGGCCTAGTGTGGAGTGGACGGGCCGAGGTCCCCGTAAGCAGAAGGATGATGCAGGCTCAGCGCTCAGTGATCTGTGCAGCCCCAGAGTTGGCCTCGCCCGGTCCTCCTGGACTGTCGCTCTGGCTGGACGTCACCCGTCCTTTGTCAGGCATGAGTGTGATTTGCTAATTAACCCAGACATCATCACCTGCTTGTTTCTCACAGCTGTGTTCTGTCCTGTTAATGTCGGCAAGTGTTCGGTGGAGCGGCCAGAGGTGCCGGGAGCCTTCTCGTTTCCTGGGGGATCAGATTGTGGAAAAGTCTGAGCTGCGGTGATCTGAGCGACTTTTTATGTTTCTCTTGCAGCTGACCTGAAGGAGAAGCTACAATCAGAAATGGAGAAAAATGCCCAGATGATAGAGGTACACAGGATAAGAATTCATTCCGTGTACGCGGTATTTCCCTCAGCCCCACCCAGGACCCCTCCCCTTGATTCTGACAAAATGCAGTCAGAGCTGGAGTCGCGGGGGTGAAGCATGGTGCGCTGCTTTCTCTGCACAATGTGAATTCATCACAGCAGCTGGTTGTGGGCTTTTGTGTTGCCTGGTGTGATGCGAGTCTCTTTCCTCCCATCTGGTTCTGAGCAGCCCTGTGGCGCGGCCCTGGCTGTGCTTGGGACACAGACCTTGGTCCTCACGGACGGGAGATGTGGACGCCACAGAGGTGGTGATCAAGTGACGTGTACGGGCCTTGGGGAACCACGGGGGGTGGGGGGTGGGACGAGCGTGACTCTTGCCACCCATCCCTTTCTCAAGGCTACGCTTGTAGAAGGGCCGTTGGCGCTGGTGATGGCCGAGGAAGTGTGTAGTTTTAGGGGATGTGTGACGTCAGACCGAGGGGAGCCGTGTGCCCTGGCCACTCTGGACAGGCGGTGGGTGGAGGATGGCCTTGTGCCCCAGCCCCTGCCCTCTGAGCTGGACAGAGGGGACTCGTTTCTTAGGGCGCCTGGGACAGAGCCTGACCCCGTCAGAGCTCGACGGTGTCGCTGTAGTGCCCGGGTCTTGCGTGGGGGAACGGATGCCTGTCTTGCCGGCCGAATTCCTGTGCTTTTGCTCAGCGACCAGTTCTGTTTCTGGCAGGTGGTCCTGGTTCTCGTGTCCTGGGCTGTTTGCCTGCAGGTGCTGCTGTTCCTGTGTGACTGGACGTCCCGAGCTGTGTCCTGTACTCGCAGTCTGGTCTGGGCGGGGGTGACGGTTTTCGAATGCGCAGTTGAAATTTTTTTACCGCAATAATAAACTATTGGCCATCATCTACTTTCTCCTTATTTAAATTAGACCCTGAAGCAAGACTGGGAATCCGAGAGAGACTTGAGCTTAGAAAACCTACGCCGAGAATTATCGGAAAGGCATCGGTCAGAACTGGAGAATTTACAAAACCAGTTTAAGAAAGAATTGGCAGAACAGAAGGCTGAGTTGGAGAAGGTTTTTCAAGACAAAAATCAGGCTGAATGTGAGTCTCTCATTAAAATGAGCAAGTTTGGAAGGGGACTGAGTTTTCGTGTGTCGTCCCAGAAACAGTGCCGTGTGATTGGCTGGCAGGAGAGTCAGCCGTGGGGTCCCTCCTCGTTGGTCACAGGCATCTCAGGTTCCCTAAACCTTCCGAAACCTTCATTTCAGAGAAATCTTTTGCAGACAAACAAAATCTTTTGTTCTTCTACTAAATTGCTACTGAAAAAGTAGTTTGTGATTGTTCTCTTTCTGTTACACGGTGGGGCCCAGCAGTCAGTAGATGCTGTCTGCTGGCCTGTGGCTTCCCTTCCCTTCCTCCCTGAAGAGAGCAGGGTCCTGAGAACGGGGTCTGGAAGAGCCTGGGGGGCCCGCTGTGCCTGCAGCCGCCCCTGCTGAGGAGGAGGACGCTGTGCCGTCACAAGCTGAGTGAGGCCCGTGCCCCCCTCCAGTTTCCCTTCAGACTCAGGAGGCTCAGCATGAGGCGGCCCTGAGCAAGTTACGCGCGGACCTGCAGTTGGAACACTGCCAGTACGTGGAAGACCTGGAGCTGAAATTCAGAGAAAAGGAAAAGGAAAAGCAGCTTGAGGTAGAGGCCTTGTACGAGGGGGCTGGGGGAGATCTCGGATTGGGGTCCTTTCACGGTCTGTTGTTGCCTAAAGCTTAAGCCCTAATATGTGTATGTTTGTGTTTATTTCTAAATCGAGGTATAGTTCATTTACAATATTATGTACGTTTTAGATGGACAACATAGTGATTCACAATTTTTAAAGATTGTACTTCATTATAAAACATTGGCTGTATTCCCTGTGCCGTACAGTGTATTCTTGTAGCTTATTTTATACACAGTAGTTTGTACCTGTTAATTTCCTACCCCTAACTCGCCTCTCTCCCCATCCGTCTCCCCAGTGGTAACCACTAGTTTGTTCTTTATGACTGTGACTTTTTCTGTTTTGTGTACACGTTCATTTGTTCTGTTGTTCAGAGTCCACATATAAGTGATATCATACGGTATTTGTCTTTCTCTGACTTACTTCACTTAGTGTGACGGTCTCCAGGCCTACCCATGCTGCTGCAGATGGCAGCAGTCCTCTTCTGTGGCTGAGTCGTGCTCCATTGTACATATGCACCGTGTCTTCTTTATCCGTTCGTCTGTCAGCGGATGCTTAGCTTGCTTCCTGTCTTGGCAGTTGTAATAGTGCTGCTATGAGCATTGGCTGCATGTATCTTTGCGAATTAGTGTTTTCATTTTTTCAGATATATACCCAGGAGTGGGGTTGCTGGGTCATATGGTAGTTGTATTTTTAGTTTTTGAGGGACCTCCATACTTTAAGCCCCCCTTTAAAGAGATCCTCAGTATTTGGTGGAGCTGGTAGGGAGCCATGTCAGCATATAGAGTCTGTGACTTTGACTTAATGATGGTGTTCAGTCCTACACCTGGAGAATTCGTGCCCTTGACGAGTGCCCCTGGGATGTCTACAGGCTCCAGCCATTAGGGGTGCAAGGGCACATGCTCTGACCTTGACTCAATAAACAAGAAGTTAGCAAGAAACATTTCTGTGGCTCACGTATTCAGAACTCTTTTCCATTGGAACTTTACATACCGAAACGTGGGTGATGTGGCCAGATCTCACTCAGGGACCTGAAGGGCCTTTATCACCAAGACCAAGAGTCAGGCAATGCCCCAAGCACTGGTTCAAGGAATTAGAAAGGAAATAACTGGAAGACGGAGTTAGCCGAGGCCCGTGTGTGGGTTTGCAGGGAGGAGAGTCGTGGAGCCCAGGAGGAGCCGCGTCTGTGGCTCTCGCACCTGCTTCTCCCCGCTTTCCTCCAGACACAGGCCAGCTTGGCTGGGCAGGACCAGGGCCAGGCGGGGCCCTGCGGGCTGTCCCTCATCCAGGGAGAGAGGCGGCCGGAGGTGACCTTCTGCCCTGTGCCCTGGGTGAGGAGAGGCCCGTTCCACACGGCAGCAGAGCAGCCGCAGGCCAGCACCGCCCACGCTCCCCCGGAAGCGCTCGGCCCTGTGCTTGTGACTTGGGGTGCCGGGTGGCCACCCTGACCCAGGCCCCGGGAGGGCAGGTGGAGCCACTCTCAGCTCTGGCGGTGCAGGGCCGGCTGGCACTCGGCACACACTTGGTGTGCAAGCTCTGTTCATCCCTGAAAGAGTCGCTTCCCGGGAAGGTTGAGCAGGGAACGTGGAGAAAACCACACAGGCCACACGAGGGTGAGGGAGCCCGTGGTCACAGATGGAGGGGGCCCATCCACCCTCCCTGACAAAGTAGGGGGACAGGTCTCTGCTGGGAACGAGGCTGAGGCCTGGGAGGCGTCCACATGAGAGGCCGCGGTGGCCGCGCGTTCCTCTGGTCCGCTCTCGGGGCCGCCTGGAGGTGGGTGGGCTTGAGCTGAGACTGCGCGTGTTCACCTGGTGCCCATCGGGTGCTGCACGGGTATCACCGGCACTACCTCGGGCCCGGGTCTTGGTCGGGCTCCCACACCATCGCCTTCTCTTCCAGTTGGAGAACCTGCACGCCTCGTACACGGAGCTGCAGGCCCAGTCACAGGAGGAGATCCGGCGCCTGGGGGCCCAGCTGGAGTCTGCAAGGTCCAGCAGGCAGGAGCCGAGTGGTGAGGAGCCTTGCGTTCAGAATCCAGGTTCCCAGCGGCTAGGGCTGAGTTCCCCCTGCTGAAGCCCCGAGCTAGGACCTAACGGTTTTGCAGGCCCAAGAAGGTGGCTTAGTAAACTTCTGTGAATTTTGAGGTCTGCGGCTTCACGGTGCAGAGCTGCTGGTGGCAGCCTTGGCTTCCTCGTAGGCGCGTTGGTGAGCAATGACTCTGGCAGCTGGTGTCCTCGTGTGGACACGCACCGTTCACGTGTGCGACTGGGCTCACGCTGGGGCTTGGTTGAGCGCTGTCGAAACGCAGTTCTCAGTGGGCATTTGGGTCGTGGGTGTACACTGCCTCCTGGGTCCTGTGAGCTCACCTGCGTCAGGTGTTGTCAGGCTCCTGGGGCCCTGAGCTCTGGTTTGGGAGGGTGATGCCACGTTTACTGAGGGCAGCTCACCTGGGTCTCCCCCTCACAAGACCCCAAGTCAGAGGGGTCTCTGCTCGCCGGTGGCACCTTCAGAGGGAGGAGGTCACAAGACACGGGGCAGAGAGATGTGGGTTTGTCTCTCCAGACAGGCCTGGAACTGTAGGGTCTGCCCTTGTGCGTACATGTTACTGAGGAGCAAAGAGCAGAGTTACGAGAAGGGACCCGCAGTAACACCTGACGGTCTGGGTGGGTGGATAGGCCTCCCGTCCCCGCCCCAGCCAGGCTCCGGGCAGCCGCAGGCGGAGCTGGCGGACGGACCTGTGGCTGGGCTTCAGGCTCTCACACACGGTTTCAGTTAGTGCGCCTTCCGCTGCACCCTCCCCCGTGCGTTTAAGGACCCTCATGGGGAACGTTGATTTGGGACAGTGACCTGTTTCCATTCCTGTTACTTGAAAGCTAATAACTAGCTCTGGTGGACTGGCTGGCAGCACCCTCTGGGTCAGAACTGTGAGGCTGACAGTTCTCTTACGGTCTGCATTACTGTTCTTTTGCCGTTAACAAAATACCACCAACTCAGCAGCCTGAAACCACCCAGGGTCACCCACAGCTGAAGTCCAGATGTTGGGCTGGGCCTTGGCCCGGCTCCCTCGGTCGGCAGGGTCCCATCCCTGTGCTTGTAGGACCGAGGTCCCATTTCCTTGCTGGCTGTCGGCCCAGGGGCTGCCCCCGTTCCTTGCTACGCGGCCCTCTCGTCTTCAGGGCCCCCACAACACGTGGAGTGCTTCTCACACTTCCAATCCGCCTGACGTCTGTGCCGGCCTGAGAAAGCTCTCTGCCCTCAGGGCTCTGGGGTTTACTGAGGCCGCCTGGGTGGTCTCCCTGTGCGAGGCCCCCTGTGCCACGTAGCATAAGCCCTGGAGGGTCCATTCATGGGTTCTGGGATGGGGGGACCTTTTACAGTTCTGCCCCCAGCACCACACTGCAGGCTCTTAACTAGCTTCTGATTTCCCCTAAGTGTTTCATTTTGAGATGATGGCTTACTTTCATCCTGTAAAGAGTTACCCGAGCAGCTCCTGGCCCGAGCGTCTCACGTGGAGGGGCTAGAACACCTGACGCGGGCCTTAGAGCAGCAGCAGCAGGAGAGAACCAGGCACGAGGCTCAACTGGAACAGCTGAGAATCTCTTCTGAAGAGAAGTTGAGGGAGGCTGAGAGGGGCCACCAGGAGGACCTGACCCTGTTACAGCAGCAGCTGCAGGGCGGGAAGGACAGCTCCCCGCCGGAGGCTGTGGGAATCAGGTAAAGCAGCGCAGGAGAACACGTTTATGATTGGGTCTAGACAAGATGACATTAAAGCTGGGCGCCGGTCTGACCCACGCGCAGGCTGCGGACAGCGCGGTGCTGCGGGGGTGGGTGGGCGCCAGCCCCGCTGCGCCCCCCTGCCGGCGGTCATCCTGTCCTCGGCACAGAAGCGGGATCCCAGGGACAGCGGACTTCGGTGGAGGGGCACCTGTGTCGGGTCGTTACAGCACAGTTTCTCAATTCATCCAGTGCCTGTTCAGAAGAGACGGCTGAAGAAGAAGGAAGAGACCGTCTTGATCAACTCGGCCTTCAGCTGGAGCAGCACGAGGTGATGGGACACCGTTGTTTTGTTTTGAGGTCTAGCTGCCACAGGACATTATGACATGGTGACTGGATGCCTGGGTGTGCCGTGAAGGGTCAGTCTGGGTAACGTCCACCACCACACAGAGGTAGAGTTTTTTCCTTGCGCTGAGAACTTTTAACACCCACTCTCTTAGCAGCCTGTAGAGACACAATACAGCATCGTTAACTGTAGTCCTGTGCTCTACACGACACCCCAGGACTTTTTATCCTCAAACTAGAAGTGTGCATCTTTTGACCCTTTCATCCATTTTGCCCACAGCCCCTCTCCCACCTCTGGCAACCACCAGTCTGTTCTCCATGAGGCGGGTTTTTAGGTTCCACGTGGAAGTGAGATCAGACAGCACTTGTCTTTCTCAATCCGACTTATTTCACTTAGCATAACACCCTCAGGGCCCATCCGTGTTGTCACAAATAGCAAGCTTTCCTTCTTTTTTATGGCTGAGTACTGTTTCCGTTGTGTGTATGTACGTACGTGTGTATGTGCCACATCTTCTTTATCCATTCATCTGCTGGTGGACATTTAGGTTGCTTCCATATCTTGACTGTTGTAAATAGGGTCTGCTGTGAACGTTGGGGTGCGTGTGTCTTTTCCAATTAGTGTTTTTGTTTTCTTTGGTTAAATACCCAGGAGTGGAATTGCTGGATCATATGGTAGTTCTTTTTTTTTTAACATCTTTATTGGAGTATAATTGCTTTACAATGCTCTGTTACTTTCTGCTGTGTAACAAAGTGAATCAGCTATATGTGTATGTATATATCCCCATATCTCCTCCCTCTTGTGTCTCCCTCCCACCTGCCCTATCCTTCCCCTCTAGGTGGTCACAAAGCACAGAGCTGGTCTCCCTGTGCTATGTGGCTGCTTCCCACTAGCTATTTTACGTTTGGTAGTGTATATATGTCAATGCCACTCTCTCACTTCGTCCCAGCTTACCCTTCCCCCTCTCCATGTCCTCAAGTCCATTCTCTAGTAGGTCTGTGTCTTTATTCCTGTCCTGCCCCTAGGTTCTTCAGAACCATTTTTTTTTTTGATTCCATATGTATGTGTTAGCATATGGTGTTTGTTTTCCTGACTTCACTCTGTATGACAGTCTCTAGGTCCACCCACCTCTCTGCAAATAACTCAATTCCGTTTGTTTTTATGGCTGAGTAATATTCCATTGTATATATGTGCCACATCTTCTTTATCTATTCATCTGATGATGGGCACTTAGGTTGCTTCCACATCCTGGCTATTGTAAATAGTGCTGCAGTGAACATTGTGTGGTATATGACTCTTTTCGAATTATGGTTTTCTCAGGGTATATGCCCAGTAGTGGGATTGCTGGGTCATATGGTAGTTCTATTTTTAGTTTTTTAAGGAACCTCCATACTGTTCTCCATAGTGGCTCTATCAGTTTACATTCCCACCAGCAGTGCAAGAGGGTTTCTTTCTCTCCATACCCTCTCCAGCATTTTTTGATGATGTTCTATTTTTAATTTTTTGAGGAACCTCCATACGGTTCTCCATAGCGGCTGCACCAGTTTACTTTCCCACCAACAGTGCATGAGGGTTCCCTTCTCTCCACATCCTAGCCAACCTTTGTTATTTGTTGGTTTTTTAATAATAGCTATTCTGACAGGTGTGAGGGGGTATCTCATGGTTTTGATTTGCATTTCTCTGAGGATTAGTGATGTTAAGCATCTTTTCATGTGCCTGTTGGCCATCTGTGTGTCTTCTTCGGAAAAGTATCTGTTCTGGTCTTCTGCCTGTTTTTAATTTAATCAGGTGGTTTTTTTTTTTTTTTTGCTGTTGAGGTATATGAGCGTCTCCATAAACATTGAGAAAGGTTGTGTTTCATTAATCTTTAGTTGGGAACTGGACTGTCTTTATGTCTTCAAATCTGAATTTCCATCCTTTTCACAAAAGCTTCCTTCTGTGACACTGACAAGCAGAGCGAGGCTCGCTTTTGTGTCTCTGGTGACTCCACAGGCTGCATTGTGTCTGCTTGTTTAAAACAACAACCCGAGGTTCATGGCATGACTTGGAGGCGGGTGGCTGGCAGGTCGGGTCCTGCCTGCATCCCATGCAGGCGCGGTCACACTGCTGCTCTCCACGAGCTCCCCAACCGCCTGCGTCGTGCGTGTTGATGACCGGAGAGTGAAGCGCTGGGGCGAGTGCGTGCTGGGCATCTTTTTATTGGCCTTTACGTTTCTCTTCGTTGAACGGCCTCCATGCCGTTTGTTTCTGGCATCTCTAACCTTTGTGGGCAGCGGTGTTCACACGGCTCTCTGTGACAGTGGAAGCCTTCTGCGCCTGTTCTGATGCGGAGCTCCGAGGAGCCAGTGGCTCCCCTGTCCTCCTGCCCCCGGCGCTGGCGGTGGAGGTGCCGTGCTGTCGGCACGGCTGGGCCCCCGGCCGTGCTCCAGGAGTCATGAGTTGGCAGCCTGTGTCCACTTTTCGCACCAGGAACAGGCAGGGCCTTGACTCTGTCCCCACTTCTGGGAAGTCTTGAGCGGCCGTTCGGACAGCTGTTCCTCCGTGTGGTTTGTTCTCTCTCTGACGCTCCCGCGAGCTTCACGCTGCACCTCCAGGCTGGAAGCACCGGTCTCCTTCAATTCTCATTTCTCTTTTTATGTTGCTTTAGGCTTTGTTTTGGGGGGGGAGATTTTTTTCTCCCCTCTCCTCTAATTCTGCAGTTGGCTATCTTATTTCCATTGTCATTGTTAATTTCTGGGGCTTTGCCTTCTTGTTCTGTGTTCTTTCCTGTGTCCTCTGCTCAGCGTCAGGGACGGGGTGCCTTTGGTCTCCTCCCCGAAGGCGGCCGTTGGTGTTAAGAGGCCTCTTGAGGCTCCGTGTAGTTCCTGCCGCGTCTCCGTGCGTCTGTGTCTCTGTGTTGTGTGGGGCGTCTGTGGTCCGTGCATTGGTTGGTGACCTGAGGCTGTGCCGTCACGAAGCGTGAGGCACCGTGGGGTCTTGGGGGGCTGTCTGACCAGGCAGGCTCCACCTGGGGGCTGGGGTGGTGGCCTCCCCTCCTGGGGCCATTGGTCTCTACCAGCCTCCTGCTGGGGTCCCTGAGAAGAGGGGCACAGTGGGGTCCCCACGCCAGTCTCCCTGGTCCACAGCCCCTGGGGGTCGTGCAGTCACCTCTGTGCCCCCTGTACCCGCTTCCCAGCCTCCCGGGTGTCTGGGCAGCTCTCAAGCGGCTCCCCGTTCGACCCCTGTGAGCATCCGTGATTCCCGTCTTCCAGCAGTTGGTCACCTTTGGCTTACTGATTACCTCTTTCGCTGTTTCTTCTCCTCATAGGTTTTATGAATTAAATTATGTCTCCTATCATCTGAGGGAATATAAAAACGATAGAGTATACGTGTGTTTAAGCAGAAGTCCCGTGTGTGGGCGCGTGTGTGGCGCATGGCATGTGCGGTGTGTGTGCGTGCGTTGTGTATATTTGGCGTGTTGACGCGCCATGTTGACTGAGGGTGCCTGGTGGAGCTCCCCCAGATGGGTTTGGGAACCCCCATGCCCCTCTGGTCGGCGCCGACCCCTGGCCAGTGTCTCTCTGGCTGCAACTGTTTGGTTGTCCCTGAGGCTGAATGTCTTTTGACTTGTTTGGCCGTCGTGGCCATGTTTCTGCCCTTTCCTCAGGGGCCGGGAGCCCCTTGCTCTCGGCTCCCGTCCCGTCCCCAGTCTCCAGGCACAGCAGGATTTCCCTGTATTTTATCTTTGCTTTTGTCGTCTGCAACTGGCTGTTGCCTGGTGGGGGGTGAGACTCTGGCCCCCTTTTCTTTCCCGGGGTGGCGAGTCGCTCTCGTCCGACTTGCTGGGAAGCCTGACCCTTGTGAGCCAAGTTGTGTCGGGAGCGCTCGAGTCCACCCGTCAGTCAAGTTGTTTTCTCCCGTGACCGTATGAGGACTCCAGTCTTGACTTAAAAGATAACTCAAGCTTACTGAGAGCTGGACATTTAGGCTGCCGTGGCCTCTCTGTGATTTTGAGGAAGATGGGGTGACCGGTTGCATCTTGAGGGCACAGGAAACGTTGACACTGCCTCGAGCCCCTCTCGGACCCTGCACTCCAGAGCGTCGTCCTCGGTGGGCAGGCCCAGCACCCGGCTCTGGATGGGAAGCGCAGGGCAGGGCGTGAGGAGAAACCCGGGAGCCGCAGGTGGAGCAGGGCGCCTTGCACCAAGGCCCTGGCCGTGTGGCTGGTCCCGGAGGCCTGGCCCGGGGTGCGGAGGGCGAGGGACGGGGGTCCGGTGGGGGACCCAGTGCCCACAGCTTGGCGTCGGTGAAGTAGGCCCACCTCCCTGCTGGAAGCGAGACATGGGGCAGCAGGCGGCGTGGCCATGCGTGGCGAGGCTCCGTGGGAGGTTCTGTGGGGGTGGGTCCCCTGGGGGGTTCCCTGGGAGGCAGGGATTCAGGAACGAGGCTGAGAGAGTCATTAGAAGGTTTTCTCTGTGATTTCCCAAAGGAGAGCCTGGGGTTGCGCACACAGCTAGAAGGAAACCACCAGCGCCAACTAGCAGCGGGGAAGTCCTCCCAGGAAGTCCAGCAGGAGGCGGGCCTCGCGGGGACCCAGGTGTTGGAAGAGGAGCAGCATGTGTGGCCTTCGGAAGAGCCCGGCCCAGGTGTGTGCCTTCAGTGCCGCTGGGTCGCCGGGAGTCTGGCCTGCAGGGGACGTTCTGGGCGGTGACTGATTCCCACGAGAGCCACCTGCACACGCTGGCCGTTCTCTTTGCAGTGTGGGCGCCGCGGGCCCTTCCTCGGGGGTTGAGCAGGCCTGGGCGTGTCAGGAGAGGGCCTGCCCGGGGTCACGGGGACGGAGAAGCTGTGGTCGTCCCCGGGGATGGTCAGGGACCCAGGAGAGCAGACGTAAGGCCGGCCCTGGACACAAGCCCAGGAGAGGGTGGGTCCTACGTAGAGCTGAGGGGGCAAGGCAGAGGGTCCCGCCGTGAGGGCCGGCAGCTCAGGGTCCCCGCCAGGGGAAGAATGCGGCCCAGAGAGCTGGGTCACGCCTGCTGGCGTCTTGCCCTCCCTGTTCTCCTTCCTGTGTGAGGGGTGCCCCACGGCCGCTGCTCGGCACATTCCTGCCAGCCAGTGCCTTGGCCACGCTTGGCTCTTCATCGAGCCTGGGACGGTGATGGGCTCTGGCCAGAGGAGCTCTGGGGGTGCCAGGTCCCCCGGCACCCAGGCGGAAGGAGGTGTGGGCCGCTCAGCACGGGCCTGCTCGTCTGGGCCTGGGGCTCAGTGACCGCTTGGCTGAAGATGGGTGTGTCATGTCCACTCCTGACACCAAGCCCGCACGGGGAGTTGCAGGATCTTCGTGCAGGTCTGAGGCTTCTGAAGGTCAGTGTTTAGTCTGAGTTGCGGGTCAGCCTGACGGTCCTGCCCCCTGGTCCCCTGCAGAGCTCTCCCGGGTGCCCCTCCTGTGTGCACACAGCACGGCCTTGGAGGTGGCAGCCGGAGACTTGGGTCTGGAAACCATGCACAAGGCTCATCTCCTGCTTCTTCTGACGGAGCTCAAGGAAGAAATCGACCTCTTAAAAGTAGAAAATAGAAATTTACACGAGAAATTGCAGCACGAAATCCGCCTAAAAGAGGACTTGGAGCAAGTAAGTTGAAACACCTCACCACTCTGCACTTCCCGCGCCCACCGGGGCCCCGTGTTAAGCGGTCGGGGTCAGCGCAAGCCCCCGAGGTCCACCACGCCCTCCATCGGGAGCAGTGTTTGCTTGCTGGGTGCCTTCCTCGGGGTCGGGATGGGATGCCACCTGAGCTGGGGCCCGAGTGTGCTCCTTACAGGGGCCTCCAGTGCTCAGGGCAACTGGCTGGGGTCCTCCGAGGGGTCCCTTGTAGAACCTGGAACGTTCATTGTGCAAGTCCAGAGACTTGGCCTGGCGCTGTTTGCTGCTCTCCTGTGGCTCCGTCCTGGCTGGTGGTGGTTCCTCTGTCTGGGGGGTTGGCCTTCCCTTGACGGGAGGCCCCGTACATGTCTGATCCCCTGGGCTGGTCTTGGCACCGCAGAGGAGCTCCCCTTTGCGTGTGTGTCCAGACCTGCCAGCCCCAGAGGTAACAGTCGGGGCCAGGTGCCGGGATGCAGACACGTTTTACTTAATCAAATAGTCTTATATTTGTGCATTTTAGGCTCCTTTATTCCCATCAGGATAAGAAACACTGCCATTGCTCTATTCAGTGCGATATGTTATGGAACTAGTGCTTGTATGTTGTGGAACTTCTCTCTCTTCAGAGATGGATTTGGGTCGTTGCTGCCAGTGATCTTTTCATTTAATTTCCTCCTTCTTAAATAAAATTGTGCTTTCTGCAGGTGAAATGTACTTTAGTGGAAGCCCACCAGGAAGCACTGAAGAGCGCTAAGGAGAAGCTTGAGCTAATGAGACGAGGCGAGAGAGAGGCCGAGTGGGAAGTCACGAGTGAGGACCCGAGGAGAGGGGCCGAAGAGAGGCCGACGCAGCTGCTCCTCGAGCTGCGGGAGCAGGCCGAGTCCGAGAAGCTGTCCATGATGCACAGGTTTGAGCTTCGAGAAGCCGAAATGAGGCAGCTGCAGGACCAGCAGGCAGCCCAGATCCTGGACCTGGAGGGGTCGCTGATGGAGCAGCAGGGCCGCCTGAGGCAGCTGGAGCTGGGGCTCTCGGGGGACGAGTCTCTGCAGTGCAGCCAGTGTGGCCGGGAGCTGGGCGGTGGTCTGGCCCCCACGGACCGGGACCACCTGAAGGAGGACTGTGCTCTCCAGCTGAAGCTGGCCCAGAGCAGGTGGGTGACGTTCCTGTGGCCCCCTGTTCAGTACGGAGCCGCCCGCCTGCCTGGGTGCGGCCGGTCCCCAGGAGGGCACGCGTGGCTCTTGGGGCTGCGGGACCTGCTGGCAGCAGCAGCACCCCCGTCCTTCCTGTGGAGCCCCAGTCCCGTGATCCACGCTGCCCTGCATGCATCTGTGACAGTCGTTTGTGTTCTTTGCACGGTTTACGGTTTCAGTAGCAGAACTTCAACCTCATTTATCATAAGGACGTGTGGTTCATTTCTGAAGTTTCTTGTGTATTTTAAACTCAAACGATTTAAAAAAAAAAATAAAGAGTTTTTCTGAACTATGTACGTACTTCCCTGAAGCTTTAAGTAGATTTAGAGTGTGATTTGGTTTGCTGCCTCTTTGCACATCTGGGCTGTAGTGACCAGGGGGGTTGGTGAGCCCTGGTGTCACCGGAGCTGCTGTTGGTTTTGCTGCTTCTCATGCGGCAGCTGCACCCCAGCGTCATGAGGCAGGTGCAAGAGCTTCTGCTCTGGGGTCTGAGAACTGAGTTCAAATCCTGACCCACTGTGTGAGCTGGAAGGACGCAGGCACGGTGGACAAACTCATGAGGCCTTAGTGCCCTCCTGCATGGGCTGATCAGTGGAAAGGCTTTCGTGGTGTCTGGTCCACAGTTAGTACCTGAATCCCATCCCAGCTCTTGTCACTCACCTGGACGTACCGTGTGGTGCTAACGTGTAATGGGTGCCCCGTAGAGACTCTTCCCTGCTGGGGTGCTGGGTGCTTCAGTTAGAGGGGCGTCTCCCTGCTTCTGTGTTTGCTAGCCAGTGTCACCTGCAACTCATTTAATTCATGCCCCTAATTCACTCCGAAGGGGTTTTGGGGGTCTTTTGAATGCTCTTTGCAGCCCTGTTGGCTCCTGTAAACGATGCCGCTGCCCCTTCCCTGTTGAGGTCCTCTCCTTCCCGAGGAGCGGTCACACCTGCTTCCCTGTGGAGTCTGTGGAAATGTGTGTGTGGTTTCTTGCTGGGGGTCCTGTGTCCTGTACTTCAGTCTGTGACCGGGGACGCCTGGGCTCTGGCGTCCGAGCTCCTCTGGCTTCGTGGGCCCCTTGGCTCTCCGCTCACGGCTGGCAGTGGGGCTCAGGCCACCTGCAGCCCCGGGAGGTGGAAAGAGCAGGGAAAATCTGGGCACGATGGTCTCACCAGCAGAAAGTGATGTCTCCTGTGAGGAATGTGAGGTTGATGCTTTTGTGGCTGCACGCTGGCTCTCCATGTTCACTTGGCTTGTCTCCTCAGGTTTTTAGAAGAACGTCGAGAAATCACAGAGAAATTTGCTGCAGAGCAAGACACTTTCCTGCGGGAGGCCCGGGAGAAGCACGCCTGCGAGCTCCAGCTGCTCCAGGAGAGTCACCGGCAGCACGTCCTGTCCTTGACGGCGGAGCTGGAGACCCGGCACCAGGCTGAGGTGGACGCGCTGAGGGCTTCTTTGGAGCGAGAGTGGTGGGCTCTCTCAGAAGCCCGCGTGGCTGAGCTGCAGACAAAACACGCTGCGGAAATCAGTGCTTTGGAGACCAGACACGTGTCACGCCTGGACGCTTTGGAGTCGCGTTACCTGTCTGAGATGCAGACCTTGCTGGGCCTGGAGGAGCAGCTACAGAAAGAGGATGCTTCTCACCACATGGTCTTGACTTGGGTGTTAGAGAAGCTGAAGCTGAAACACGATGAAGAGCCCCAGTCCACAGAGGACGGCCTGAGAGCGGGAGAGAACACAGAGCACGTGGAGGGTGTGAGAGCCTCCTGGCTGCGTGGAGCTCGCCAGGTGAGGTGCGGGGCTTTGCCCTTTCCCAGGACTGGTGTCTTCTGTTGCCCATGTGTGTCAGCTGCACGTGCGTGTGTGTGTGTGTGTGTGTGTGTGTGTGTGTGTGTCCCAGGGACAGTGGTGGGTTTCCTGGTGAGGCGGGTACAGAACAGGGAGTTTTACACGTTTTTTGGTCCCGGGCTCCTCGGTGAAGGCTTTGGATCTCTGATCCTGGAAAAACGTGCGCTTGTGCCTGCGCACAGCGTTCCCTGTGAGACTTCAAAGGGTTCAGAGCGCTCCTCGGGGCCTCTACCGATTTCTGTGAGATTAAACCCTCTGTCCTGTGTCAGGAGCAGCGACTGTCCCCTTGGCAGGTGCTCTCAGCGGTAGTATGAAAGGAGCTTCTGGAGACGGCCCCATTGCCCTGGCCAGCGCTCCCGTTTCCTCATCTGCAGACCCATGGCACTTGTACGTCGCGAATAGGATGCACTTATTTGGCTAGAACATCATCACGTAGCGGGAATTCAGTGTGGGGACGGGCTGCTCTGTGCCCACTGGGCCAGGTGTGCGCGCCAGGCACTCAGGAATGATCCTGTTCTGGCCCTTCATACTTTTGTCACGTATGTAAGAAGTAGATATTCAAAATTACAAAGCAGGAAATCTCAGCCTTGTGAGAACACAAGGACCAGGTAGAAGCTTCGCTCGTGACTGAGACGTGCTTTATGCGATGTTCCCAGGGGGGTTTAAGCCCCTTTGCTCCTGGTTTAGCTTGTTTAAGGCTGGAAGGAAGAAGGCGGCCTAGTGCTGAGAGGTGTGGTGGCTTTGTTTTATGCTTCCGCTCTGCCTGTCCTGTGTGGTCTGCGCGCGAAATGTTTTCCTTTTTTAAAGTTTCTTTATTTGGCTGCACTGGGTCTTGGGTGCAGCGCGCGGGGTATTTGTTGCCGTGTGCGGGATCTTTAGTTGCGGCGTGTGGGATCTAGTTCCCTGACCAGGGATTGAACCTGGGCCCCCTGCCTTGGGAGCATGGAGTCTTAGCTACTGGACCACCAGGGAAGTCCCTGCAGGCGAGATATTGAACAAATTCCCCGAGGGCTGAGCACATTCCACCTGGGGTCATGAGCCTCTGGCCTGTCCTTGAATTCGGGCCCCAGGGCAGGTGTCACAACTCCTCCCTGGGCATTGTCCTTTGGTGTGAATTTGGAGCGCTGTGGTACCCCCAGGCCAGTCCAGTGAGCTCTCAGTGTCAGCTTCAGTTTCCTCCCATGCAGATGGATGTGTGGGGAAGGGGGCTTGTTCCCAGCCTGTGGATTTAAATTAGATTCCCTGGGATTATAGGGTTTGAAGAAGATGAAGTCTAAAAGAATATCAAGAGGAAGAAGTACGCATGTTTTACATGAGAAAGCTATGTATTTTAAACCATGGCTTAATTTTATTAGTGTAAAACGCACTTGTAGGAAGCACGTGGAGTGTTTCCCACCTTGCAGGTGGGAGGTGTGTGTGGGAGGCAGTGCCATGTGGACTTGCTCTCTGCAGGTGGAGCTGGTGTGGCCTGCTAAGGGCCTGCCCCTGGGGCAGCAGCCAAAAGCAGCCATGCAGGAGCTCAGGGCTGGGCACGTGGCCGAGAAGCAGGTGCAGGAGGCTCCGCAGGAGGGGGCCCCACAGGTTCCTTCTGGGCAGCGGTGGCTTCAGGGATGGCCTGGGGGTCAGGCTCTGGCCCCCACGGGGATGCTGGTGACATCAGCAAAACCGCTGGGCCTCCTGAGGCTTCTCCTCGTGACCAGAGCCCTCGGGCATACGTGAGGCCCGCAGTGGGGTGGACGCTGGGCAGGCCTCACACCTGCCAGGAGGGCCCGAGGCCTGTGCTCAGCAGGGGTGGGGTCTCTCAGGGGCTGCCTGTGCCAGGTGCCCAGCAGGAGCTCCATGTCCTCTGCATCCCGTGCTGCACCCCAAACCCTGGGGCCCATGGTGCAACCCGGGGGCACAGCCCTGCACAGACTCCGCCCAAGTGCCCTCTGGCCCGATGTCCTGTCTTCTTTGTTCTCGTGGCGCCGGACACCTGCTGCCTGGCAGTTTCTGGAACACCCTGGCTGTGACCTCCTCTGAACTTGGCCTTGTCCCCCACCTGGAAACTCCCACTCTTGCCTCTCTTTCGTCAAATCGTTTTCTCCATGAGCGCTTCCTTCTGGGATGGCCCCTCCGTCCGGGACTCATGGCCCCGCGCCCTGTGCCCTGCATGGCCCACGGTGCGTCTGTGGAGCGTGTGCCACGTGCTGCGCTCCTCTCTCCTGCGCTCTGCTCAGCGGCGGCCCGGGCCCAGAGCGGTGCCCAGCCCGGGGCTCCAGGGCAGCACGCCCGGGAGGGTTTTGCTGCCAGGGACCCCATCCTGCACACCTCTTCAGGGCAGTTGTTGCCGAGGTGCCCGTGGCCCTGCCACACAGTGTCGCTAGGATCTCGGAGGTCAGGTGGGCAGTAAGGCCTGGCATTCGCT
This sequence comes from Orcinus orca, assembly GCF_937001465.1. Taxonomy (NCBI): domain Eukaryota; kingdom Metazoa; phylum Chordata; class Mammalia; order Artiodactyla; family Delphinidae; genus Orcinus; species Orcinus orca. The sequence goes on from NC_064563.1 coordinate 148,984,509, forward strand.
AGGTTTCCTAAGTTAATAGTCAGTGCTCTTAGCTGTGTGTGTACATATTGACCGATCTGAAATTAGCATGTAAACTGTTTTTTCACATGGAAGTTCCCAGAATGAGAATTAGTGGATTGGAGAAAAATAAAGGGAAGCATAAATATGACATTTATCCCTTATGTTTGGTTGAAAAGTCTGGGAGTTGGCATTTTTCTTGGTTTGCTCCTTGGACCCTGAGATGCCCTGAATCCGGGTTTCCCATGTTTGGGGAATGAGAGGACAGGAGGGATCCACACCCAGGAAGCCCATGCCCACAAACGCTCAGAGAAACACGATAAAAGCCCGGCTGAGACCAGACATGCAGCTGGTCACTGATAAAGTCACACAAACCGTCTTCTCTTCACAACGTCATCTTACTCAGGTTTCATTAAAGAGGACAAAACTCCCTCATCCCCCTCAGTGTCCCCTCAGCCCCCATGTCCCCTCAGCCCCCATGTCCCCTCAGTGTCTCCTCAGCATCCCCTCAGTTTTCCCTTGAGGCAGGAGATAGATGGGCCCAGGCTGAACAGTTTCTCCCCTGTGGACAGAAGCTCCATAAAAGCAGGGTAATGGAGGAGGCTGGGCCCTGCCCAGATAGAGATAAGAGACCATATATTCCTCATTTTCCTCATTCTCGAAGTCAAGGAGACCCTCCCGACTACACATGCGCAGAAGGGCTCCTTGGAGGTCCGAAAGGAAGGGGCGCCACCTCATAGTAAGTGATGCCAGCTACCCAGATAGGCCTCTTCGCTGGAATCCATCTTGGCTAAGAGATGTGTACGCACGCATGGGAGGACCTTGAGATACACCAGATACATCAGAACCAGGCAGAGCAGGATGGTTGGTCAAAGGAAACCGGGAAGAAATGCCCACGAAAGTGATTCAAACTGCCATGAGGGCGTGACGCTCTCTCTGAGCCTGCCCGTGTGTCTGCTGTACTCTTTTTCCTTCTAAAAAACAGTTTACTTGCTTTGCTACTTTCCGTCTCTCTGCGGAAACTCATTTTTTCATAGCTGACGGGCCAGGGCCTTGTCACTGGCTGCTGGTCCCTGGTGGTCCAGTGGCCAGGGTTCAGCGTTCTCACTGCCGCTGCCCAACCTCAATCTCTGGTCGGGAGCTGAAATCCTGCTTCAAGCCACTGCAGGCCGAGGCCGCCTGAGGTCACCCTCACCCCCGCAGCCCGCTTTCTGTCCCTGCAGTGTCCTCAGCGCCCCAGCCCCTCGAGCTCAGTCCTCAGGGGCCATTACGAGGGGTCAAGTGGCTGCCGGCATGGTGCTGGCTGCAGGCACCGTGGAGGGGACGGTGGTCCTGGCTGCAGCCCAGTTGCTCTCGTGCCCTCGTGAGCAACGTCCTCCTCTGGGGCGCTGCCCTGAGACCTGCTGACCTGTGGAGGTGTCTGAGTTTCATTTCTCTAATCCTCTGAAGAGTCAGACTCTGCCGCTGGCCTTCCCTGGTATTTATTGGCTTACAATCCTCTCTCCAAAGAAACTTGGTTGGATCCTGTTTGTTCACTCTGATGGTTCTGTTACCTGGTCGTGACACGCGTCCTGCTCTTCGGCTCGGCATTTTTGTACTTCCGTGTTGACTCTTTAGAGCGCTGAGATCATTTGGGAAGTATTTTTCTGTTTGTTCGTTCAAGTATATCATTCTTTTACTTTGCTACTAAGGATGTGAGTATTAGATACTGTTTAAGTGACCTTTTTTGTCTAGCTCATTTCACAGGAGAAAACATCAGAGTTTGTGGGAAGGTGGGATATGCAGTTTCTTCCCCTATTTTATTTTAATTTTTTATTGGAGAAAATTTCAACGTATACAGAAACAGAGAACAGTTCAGAATCTGACTGCCCATGGGTACACGCCAGTCTCAGTGCATTAGCCGCCCCAATGTACCATAACATGCTCCATGCTAACCTGCAGAATTAACAGTAATCCCTTAATTTCATCACATATCCAGCCTAAGTTCCAGTCTCTTCCTGTGGCTGGTCAAATTGGGATCCACATAGGGCCTGAGCTGTGCTGAATCTGTTTTTACTGCTTCCTGTGACGTTGGCTAACATTTCCCCCATATTGCCTGTGAACGTGTCAGCAGTCAACACACGGGATGGGATTCAGGTCCATGGCTTGGTGAGAATAGTTCCAGGTGGTGGCCTCTTCTTCCTGCCGTCTTCCCTCAGGCTGTCCTCACAGACAGATATTCCATAAAGCCTTGCTGGGTGTCTCCTGGGATGCTGTGGCCATTGTCCCCAAAATAGCAGGGACGTGGTGTTCTTCCTCTGTGAAGGGGTTTTATCTGCGCCACAAATATCTCTGCACCTGTTTGAAAAGCAGTGTCACTTTTCAGAAGAGTTGTTTACCCAGCGCTTGTGAAGCGATTGGATTATTTTTCAGGTTACTTCCCTTTAGAGTTTGGTTGTGAGAAAAGTTCTCTGAAAACATAAGCCTGATTTCCTTTTCTTAGAGATAAGTGTCCTGCAAAGAAATCACCCTTATATTGGTAACACTAAGCAGTGGAAGGAAAGCAGGAGTTAACCGTTGTGTGACCACTGTTGATTGCTCGCTCAGGCAGTGTCATCTTTTCTTGGGGAAAAAAAAAAATCTGTTCGTATGATTTTTAAAAAATATTAAGAGAACCTCTGGTTATTTTAGATATAGTTTGAATGTCTTTAATTCATTATCAGTTGAATTTATTCTTAATACTATGTTGGTATTCTTTGTGCAGAACTACTTATTTTTTTCTTCTTTAAGTGTATCCATTGTTTTTTTAATGATTAAAGTATATACGACACTTCCCACGTAATTCTGTGGATTTTTAGAAAAACTCGAGAATAACTTTTTTTTTTTTATGCGGTACGTGGGCCTCTCACTGCTGTGTCCTCTCCCGTTGCGGAGCACAGGCTCCGGACGCACAAGCTCAGTGGCCATGGCTCATGGGCCCAGCCGCTCCGCGGCATGTGGGATCCTCCTGGACCAGGGCACGAACCCGCGTCCCCTGCATCGGCAGGCGGACTCCCAACCACTGCGCCACCAGGGAAGCCCGAGAATAACTTCTTAAAAACATCTTTTGCTTATATTGACTTTACCATTTGGAACAGATTAAAGAGAGTTTAGTCAGGCTGGAAATAGAACGATTGTGTGTAAGGAGGTCTTGAGGGGATGCAGGGAGTGGCACAAGCAAACCCCCTCTGAGCCTGTCCGGTCAGGTCACGGGGGCCGAGGTCACGCAGCCAGCCCGGGGGTGCTGAGGCGTCCAGGTCGCGGGGCTGAATGCGCAGTGACGTCTGTGGCCTCCCCTGACTGTCCTGCTCCAGACCTGCGGGCACGCTGGGCAGAGCAGGTCGCGGTGTCCCCACTGCCCCTCGCAGGTGTCAGGTTAGGGTGATTTCCCCCACCCACAGGGCGCCTGGCAGGGGTGCTGTGTGTCCGCTGCTCCTGACTGCGTTTGGGACGTCTTGCTGGACCTGGCGTGTCTCTGCCAGCTGCCTGGAAACCCCTCCTGAGGCAGTGGAGGTTGGGGAACAAGTCCTGTGCGTGCCTCCCGCTCCTGTAGCAAGGGCCGCTCTGTGCTGGGGCCCGCGGGGCCTCAGTGGGGCAGACGACCCAGGCGCTTGGCATTGGTGGGCTGGTTCTTCCTTCCCAGCCACAGCTCCGTACGGCACCCACCCTCCGCCCTCTCTGTTTGTGGGCAGTGACTCCAAGGCCTGGAAGGACCCTGTGGCCAGAAAGAGCAGCCTGAGCCCCCGGGCCCGGGCTCTCACGTGCACAGTGCAGCCTGCAGGCCCCGGGACTCCAGGCACGCCGGGGTGTGGGGTGCCCTTGGACTCTGACCCTGACCCCAAACAGAAGTTCACTTTCATCTGTTTGTATACATTTGGCTTCCGTGAAAGATTTTTGCTTGAAGAATGTGATCTGTGGCACAAGTTTTTCAAGAAGCAGGTGCTTACGCTTTGACCTGTCAACCAGAGCGTTTAACAGGCCAGCGAGCGTGCGGGGTCCGCCCTCAGGACCTGTTTGCCGAAGGTGCTGAGGGGGAGGGGCGCAGATGCCTGTGCCGGGCGGGCGGGTGGGCACCCGAAGAGCGGTCCACGCGCGGGGTCCTGTTTATCATGTGCTTTTGCGGGATTTGCCTCTTCTTGGGTGCTGATGTTTTCTTATTTTTCCCAGCGTCCTTCAGTGTCCTGGAGTCTGTTTTTGGGGAAAGGGAGTGTGGCTTGTCCTCCTCTCCCTTGGCCTTGCCCTGCTGGTCTGTGGTGCCCGTTGGCATTCGGGGTTTTGTTCTTGTTCACTAGCATTTTGTGGTTGGCACACACAGAGCCAGCATCCGTGGTCAAATCTGGTTACTGTCAAGGCTGCAGCTTCCTTCCTGGCTGTGAACCATCTGGGTGAACCCCGTGCTTCCCATGAAGTGGTTTTGTGGTGCAGATGAGACGGTTAAAGGGCTTTGGAAACTGCCACATGTCCCAACTTGAAATTGCACTTGATTCTTCCTTTTAAAGGGTTGGATTAAACCTATTCCAGGAGAGGAAGTTTATAAAAATGTTCTGTGTTAATTCAGAAATGGTCTCTAGAACTTCAAAGTATAGTTTCAGTGTTGTGCTGTGCAAACCCCATTTACTGATGCTTGTGACTGAGGTGAGAATCCAGAGCCCACAAAGAGTGACTTGACGTTTTCTGTGAGCTATAACCTGACTGCTGCGTGTCGTCACGTGGAAATATGTGGAATAAGCTGAGCTCCAGCCTCACCACAGATCCACGCACATGGGCAAGGCCCAGTGTTGACCTTCCTCCCCACTCAAGCAGGGCGCTGCGGTTCCTGCGGAGCTGGAAGAGGAGGAGAAGCAGCGGCTCTGCTGTCGGGAGGAGATTGAGCTGCTGAAGTGTCGGTCGGAGGCGCTGCTGGAGCAGCACATCACACAGTTAAAGGTACTGGGCTTAAGGGTGATCTATTTCATTGCTATCCTTTCTCACCTGCAAAGTAAATAAGAAAAATTTATTCTAAATTAATTTTGATGTGCAAAATTAAAACATATTCATTGTCTTAGTAACTGAGATTTTTCAAGGCAACTTTTTTTCCTTCATTTTTATGTTTAAGTTGACTAGTTAGCATTCCTTTTCTTTTAAGAAATTGTCATCAAATAGTTGACCCTTAACCAACACGGAATTAAGCGTGCCGGCCCTCTGCACAGTTGAGAATCTGCGTGTGATTGATAGCTGGCCCTCGGTACACGTGGCTCCTCCGTATCCGCCGTTACTGTGCATCTGCACACTCAACCAGCCACGGATCGTGTGGTGCTCTAGTGTTCACCATTGAAACAAAATCCATGGGGCTTCCCTGCGGTCCAGTGGCTAAGGCTCCTCGCTCCCAGTGCAGGGGGCCTGGGTTTGATCCCTGGTCAGGGAGGTAAGATGCCCCATGCTGCTCAGCACGGCCCGAAACAAACAATCCGGGGGTAAGTGGACCCACACTGTCCAACCCCATGGTAAAGAGCCGGCTGTATTTAAGCCTGGGAAAATCTGAGCCCTGCTCATGGCCTTGCTTTGGTGACTCAGCAGCGGCCACGTCAAGCCTTTTCTTGCTTCAAGGGGCCTGTTGCCACGGAAGGGTGTCTGCACGGGATGAGTGAGCATTCAGCATTACTTCTCACAATGATTTTTAGTGTGGTTTTGTTTTGTTTTTAATTACAACTTTATTGAGATATAACGCACATATCATAAAAATCACTCTTTTTGAAATATACAGTTCGGTGGTCTGCAGTATATTCACAAAGTTGTACAACTCTTATTGCTGTCTAATTCCAGAACATTTACATCACCACAAAAGAAACCGCCCACCCGTTAGCAGTCTCTTCCCTCCCCCAGCCCCTGGCAACCCCTGATCTACTCTCTGCTTCTGTGGAGTTGCCTTTTCTGAACACTTCTTAGAAATCGAATCATGCAAAATGTGGCCTTTTGTGTTTGGCTTCTTTCACTTAGAATAATGTTTTCTAGGTTCATATATGTTACAGGGTGTGTCAGTACTTGCTGTTTGCTTTCTATATATCTTCTGTCTCTTTTGTTCCTCTAAATCTCCATTACTGCCGCCTTTTCTTTTGATTTCCTTGATGTTTATTTTTCTATATTTTTTTGGTTTTTGTTTTGTTTTTTTGTTTGCTTTTAATTTTTTTAGTGCCTGCCCTGGGCATTACATTGAACATTTTATAACAATATGGTTCAGATTAATACCAACTTAATTTTAATAGTTCACAAAATTGTTCTTTGATATAGCTTCATTCCTTCTTTCCTTCCTCCTTTGTGCTAATATTGTCATACAAAGAGCATCTGTATACACTTTATGCTCGTTCTTTATGCATTTGTCTTCTAAATCACATAGAAAAAAGAATTACAAACTATACACATAAACATAAAAGACAAAATAAATTACTTGCTTTTCACTGCTTTCTAGATTTTCTTTGTCTCTCAGCAGTTTGATTATGATGTGTCCAGGTGTGGATCTCTGAGTTTATCCTACTTGGAGTTCATTGAGCTTCTTCTATGTATAGATTAATATTTTTCATCAAATTTGCAAAGTTTTTAGGCATATTATCTTCAAGTATTCTTTTGCCCTGTTCCCTTTGTCCTTTCCTCTGGGACTCTCATGATGTGTATGTTGGTCTTTGAGGATGTCCTAAAGGCCTGTGAGCCTACTTACTTTATTTCTTTTTTCTTTTTTTTTCCTTTTTGTTCCCCATAATGAATAATCTCATTTGACCTGTCTTCATGTTTGCTGATTCTTCTACCCACTTGAATCTGCTGTTGAGTCCCTCTAGTGAAACTATTATTTCAGTAATTGTGCTTTTCAGCTCCAGAATATCTATTGGGTTTCATTTTATAATTTTATCTCTTTATTGTGGGGCTCTGGTTGGGGCATGCCTTTAATGCTGTGGCAGGCAGTATACATCTCTGCCTTAGCTTTCACTTCCTTTTTTTTGATCAGCCTCTTATTAGCTCCAATTGTTATCACTGCCTCAGGCCGCTGAGGTGTTAAACAGTTGCTGCTAATTGTTTTTGCCAAATGGCTTGGGCACAGGATTGTTGAGGTGAGCTCTGAATCAGAGCCAATAAAAAACCAGCTTTGAGAATGGAGCTCTTCAGTGAGCTGCCAGACAGGTCAGTTAGTGACAGTTGGTGGTGGTGCTTTGGTGCAACCCATTCTTCTCCTGCTCCCCCCATGGTTGCTGGGCTGCATTTTCTTTCTTTTTGTTTTGGCGGGTTCCCCGATCAGAGATTGAACCCTGGCTGAACCCCAGGGCCCACAGCAGTGAAAGCTTGAAATGGTCTTAACCACTGGACCACCAGGGAATTCCCTGGGCTGCATTTTCAAGGCTATCCCAGAGACTGGAGTGATGGGATTAGGGCAGGTTCAAACACTCAAAGCTTCCTGCTCTGATGGCGACTCAGCCTTTGTTTTTAATAAACACTTTAATTTCCAGAGCTATGAAAAAGTTCATTTTGACAGTTTTTGCCAGTGTTCTCAGTGCTCCTGCAGAGGAGTGGATTTTTGGAGGTCCTTATTCTGTCATTCTGGAAGGGCTATCTCTGTAGTTAAAAAAAAAAAAGCTTATTTCATTAATGTATTTTAATTCATTAGGTGAACATTATTAAAAAATATTTTTTATTATTTAAGAAGAAACTGTTTATTTTTTAAAACCAGAGAAAGTTAGGTTTCTAAATATCTTGGATTTTGATGGTCATGATACCCTGATGATGGAGAATTTCTTAACGTGACCATTGGGAAAGGTAGCAGGTTGTTTCTTTTGTATTCTATATGATAAGCACATTTGAACGCATGTTCACTGGGGATAGTGGCCTTGGCCTTTTTGGTCATTGTCCTTGGCACAGAATACGGAATCAATGAATATTTGTTGAATGAACTAAATTCTAGTGAACAGCAGAGAAATGGAGAAATTATCCTTATAATTTTATAGCTTAATGACATTTTTTGTTGTTGTTAATAATGTACTTTTGTACAGGGTGAATTTGAAAGTGAAAAGAAAGCTGCTTTGCATGAAAAAGAGGCGATACATAAACTTGAGCGCGAGCAGGCACAGTCTCTTTACCAAAAAGAGAAAGAGTCTCTGTCTCTGCAGCTTCGGGAGAAGAATAACCAAATTCTGCAGGTATGTGGGATGCATCTTTTCTTTGATTATTCTTTTTTGTGTATGGTAAAATGTGCATAACATAGTATTTACCATTTCAACCATTTTAAGTGTACAGTTTAGTGACATTAACCACATTCACAGTATTGTGCAAATATCGCTGCTCTCCATTTCCAGAACTTGTTCATCATCCCAAGTAGAAGCTCTGCCCTCATTAAAAATAATTCCTGGGCTTCTCTGGTGGCGTAGCGGTTAAGAATCTGCCTGCCAATGCAGGGCACACGGGTTCGAGCCCTGGTCTGGGAAGATTCCACATGCCGTGGAGCACCTATGCCTGTGTGCTACAACTACCGAGCCTGCACTCTAGAGCCTGCGAGCCACAACTGCTGAGCCCGTGTACCACAACTGCTGAAGCCCACACGCCTAGAGCTTGTGCTCCGCAACAAGAGGAGCCACCACAATGAGAAGCCCGTGCACCACACCTCGCTGCAACTTAGAGAAAGCCCGCACGCAGTGCAGCCAAAAATAAATTAATCAATTAATTAATTAAAAACATAATAACTCCCATCCCCCTCCATCCTTCCCTGGTACCCACCACTGTACTTCTGCCTTTGTGAATCTGACTCCTCGAGGGATCTCATTTCAGAGGAATCACACAATATATGTTCTTTCGTGTTTGGCTCATTTCACTTAGCATAATGTCCTCAAGGTCCATCCACGTTGTGCGTGTATCAACATTCATGGCTTTTTGTGGCCGACTAATATTATTCCACTGTATATAGGCACCATATTTCGTTTATCTGTTCATCTGTTGGTGGCCATCTGTTCATGGTCGTCTCTTCCTTTGGCTGTTGTGCGTATAATGCTTCTGTGGACACTGCGATGCAAGTATTTGCTTCAGCCCCTGCTTTTGAGTTTTGGGGTATATATCTAAGAACAAAGTTGCTGGGTCATATGATAATTCTGTGTTTAACTTTTTGAGGAACTGCTAAACTGTTTTCCACAGCAGCTGTGGCATTGTGCATTTCCACCAACAGTGCACAAATGTTGCAATTTTTCCGCATTCTTGTCAACACTTGTTGTTTTTCATTTTTTAAAATAATAGCCATTGTAATGGATATGAGGTGATACCTTGTTTCTATTTGCATTTCCCTAATCACTGGTGGTGTTGGACATCTTTTCATGGGTTTATTGGCCATTTTTGTCTGTTCAGGTCCTTGACAGTTTTTTTTTATTGAAGTACAGTTAATTTACAATGTTGTGTTAGTTTCAACTGTATAGCAAAGTAACTCGGTTATATACATATATATGTATATACATATGTGTGTGTGTATATATATAAAGTGTATATATATACTTTTTCAGATTCTTTTCACTTAGAGGTTATTACAAGATATTGAATGTAGTTTTCTGTGCTATACAGTAGGTCCTTTTTGGTTATCTATCTTATATACAGTGGTGTCTACATATTAATCCCAAACTCCTAATATATCTCCGTGTCTGAGAGTCTAGTTCTGTTTTGTAAATAAGTTCATTTGTATCATTTTCTTAGACTCCACATATAAGTGACATCATACAGTGTTTTTCTCTCTGTTTGACTTATTTCACTCAGCATGATACTCTCTGGGTCCATCCATGTTGCTGCAAATGGCATTATTTCATTCTTTTTTATGGCTGAGGTCCTTGACAGTTTTTGAATTGGGTTTTTTTTCATTATTATTATTGAAAATACGGATGTGTATTTATACTATTTTTAGAGATAGTCCCACTGTGTGATCTTTCAGAGTCATAACAGTACTGCTGCTTTCTTTGACTTTATCATCATACAGGGTCACTGGATTTGAACCTATTCACACACTGGAGGCACAGTTTTCTTATGAATATGTGCAGGCACTGCGCTAAGCACGTTAGATGTAGAATTTTCTCATTTCTGTGCAGCTCTCTCCCTCTCAGGACACTGAGGCCTAGGAGAGGCTCCGTTAATTTGCTCAAAGTCCGTGGCTGCCAAGTGGTGGGGCCAGGCCTTCTGACTGTAAACACTGCACATGGGTGTGTCTGACTTAATTTGGTACCAAAGATGTCAAAGTCATTCCCAGCCAGATTCAGGGCAGCATGTATCTGTGGAGGTCAGTCATTAGCTGCCCGTCAAGGGGCATGTTCCTGGCTGCAGAGCCCCCTCCTGTGCTGGGACCCCAGCCACGAGAAGGCAGGAGGATGGGGGGCACGTGCAGGGGAGCAAGGACGGCACCAGGGCTTAGGCAGGAGGGGGCTCCATGAGGAAGAACGAGCCTCTCGAAGTGTTTCTTAAGCTTGTTCTTCAGTATACCAGGCATTTCTGCTGGTCCATGACATGCATTCTTAAAACAGCTCATTCTGTACAAAATACTAAAAGTTTGTACAGAATACACCATTCAGAGCCTCTGCGATTTTATACCTCAAGGACCAGAAACAATATCAGTCCTAATAAAAGTATTACTACAGTTAAAAAGAAATGTTAAATTCTGAATTAAGAGAGAAATTGTAAAACATACATAGCGATTTACCTTTAAAAAGGGGGGATGGTTGCTTGATGGCAGGAGTGTGAGAGAAGGTGGGGAGGAAAGACTGAGAGGCGCCAGGAGTGGGGGAGGCCCTCGTGCGGGCGCGTGGAGGCGGGCAGCAGGAGGCTCCCCTGGGCCGGTGGGCCGGGCTGTGCGTCCGCTGCCCAGAGGCTCCCCGGTCGGAGCAGGGCGCGCGACCCTTCAGGAAACCAGACTCTGCGGGAAGCTGTTTCCACTGTGAAATTATCTTACAGGTGTCCTTAAAATGTACATGTTTGGTTAAAGTAATACTGTGGAGTAAGGATGGTGTCCCACCACCCACGTGAAGCACCTCAGGAGACCCCCCTACCCCCTGCTCCCCGCCGAGGCAACCACCCTTCTGATCGTTGCAGGTTTCTTGCTCACTGATGTGTTTATTCCTGGACACTCTGCTGTTGAGCCTCAGCCCTTTCCGGCCTTCACAAGGGGGTGTGTGCTGGCCTCCCTTGTTCCGTGTTGACTGGAGGTTCACAGACGGCGCTGGGGGGGCCGTACCCGCCACCCAAGCTGCCGAATGGCATCCGTTGCGTGTGTGCTCATCGGTGGACTTGGGCCTGTTTCTGTCTTTCTGCCATTATGAATAAAGCTGCCCTGAGTTTCCTACACACGCCTCTTACTCCAGATGTGCAGGAACTTCTTAAACCCAGAAGTGGGTGTCCAGGTTGTGGGGTTCTGCCCCTGCTGGGTAACCCCAAGGCTGTTTCTGGGTGGTTCCACCAGTCGTGCACTTGAGCTCCTGTTACTCCACATCCTCTCCTGGAATGTTCTTGCTTTTTAATTTTTGCCAATTTTGTGGCAACGAAGTGGTGTCTCTTGGTGGTCTTAATTTGCTGATGAAGATGCGCCTCTGTTACTATGTTTGTGATCCATTTGTGTTTCCCTTTCTGTGGAATACCTTTTTGTATCTTTGGCCATTTTTCTATTTAAAACAGTTGTTGGTCTTTTTCTTACTGATTTAGGGAAGTTTTTTTTTGTATTTCTGGATTTCTTCTAATTTGTGGGGTTTTTCTTCCCTTTTGTCATCTTTTGATGAACAAATGTTCTTCACTGATGAATTAACTCTCTTACCTTATTGAGTACAGACTGTCCCTGACTTACAGTCGTTTGACTTAGGAAGGATTTTTTGACTTACGATGGTGTGAAAGCAGTGTACATTCAATAGAAACAGTACTTTGAATGTTGAATTTTTATCTTTCCCTGGGCTAGTGATATGTGGTCCAGTTCTCTCCTGTGATGCTGGGCAGGGCAGCCACAGCTCCCCATCCACCACACGACCAGAAAGGTGAACGACTGATGCGCTGACAGCCATTCTTGACCAAGACAGCCAGCCACTCTGCTTTTCCTTTTCAAAAGATTACTGTTAATTAAAGAAACCAGGCATCTCAAGTTAATGAATTTAGCGCTTTTCTATATAGGGGAAGAAGCAAAGTCTGGGCTCACTGAAATCATTTTTTTGATCTGTACCTCCTCTACCTGGGGCCAGTATCCTGTGCTTTCCCATCCTGAGCCCACTCAGAGCTCACTGTGTGGGCGGCTCTGGTGGCTTGATGGCTGCAACATCCTTTGTTTACTGATATGGCAGGTGACCCTTTTCATTCACAGGTGTATTAAATGCATTTCCTTTTTTAAAAAATTAATTATTTATTTTTGGCTGCCTTGGGTTTTCATAGCTCTGCGCGGGCTTTCTCTAGTTGCGGTGAGTGGGGGCTACTCTTGTTGCAGTGCATAGGCTTCTCATTGCAGCGGCTTCTTTTGTTGTGGAGTGCGGGCTGTAGGCACACGGGCTTCAGTAGTTGTGGCATGCGGGCTCAGTAGTTGTGGCTCACGGGCTCTAGAGCGCAGGCTCAGTAGCTGTGGCGCATGGGCCCAGCCGCTCTGCGGCATGTGGGATCTTCCCGGACCAGGGCTCAAATCCGTGTCTCCTGCATTGGCAGGCGGATTCTTAACCACTGTGCCACCAGGGAGGTCCTTAAATGCATTTTCGATGTATGGTATTTGCAGTTTAGGATGGGTGTCTTGGGATGTAGCCCCACTGTAGGTGGAGGAAGATTTGATAGGAATGCAGGTGAGGGAGCAGGGCCAGCAGAGGGAAGGGTCTGCCTTCCGCCAGCCCCACGCTGGCCTCTGGGGCCGCCCCAGCCTCGAGCCGTCCGGGCATGCAGTTCATCTTCTGTGTCTCTTTTGTCCATTTCTTGGTCATTGTTTGCCATCTTGAAACTTGCCATTCTCTGTTTACTTATTCCATTTTCTTTCATTTTACCAGCGACCTATATGGCCCAGTGGTTTATAGGAGCTACACTTTTTCCCCAGGTTCCCTCTATGCACAGCATTGAAACTGTTTTCTGTTCCCTTTGTTCTCTTCAGTAAATTGGTTTCAAAATTACACCTTCTTTTTCCTCCGGCCTGTGCTTTGCGTGCTTTATGGGCCCCACGCTGGTGTCCCATCATCCGTTTTCTCCATCCCACAAACCACAGACCTACTGTTAGATAAAGAAAGTTCCTTATAGAAACTTAGTTTTAACTAAATTGTCTTAACTAAAGCTTTAACAATTTTTCTTCAACAGCTAAAAGACCAGATTTTATCCTTAAGTCGTGAGATAGAAGAGCGCCATTCCGAACTGGAGAGGCTTCAGCGAAGGCGGGAAAGGGAGAACCAGGAGGAAACAACTCTCATCTCAATGCTCAAGTCCGACATCGACCTGTCCCACAGCGAGAGGTCAGTGGCCGCCTCTGCTTCTCGGGCTGGAGTGCATGTTGGCACCTGGTGGATGGGACCCTGTGCTGCGTGGTCCTCTCATCCAGGGGGGCCTTAAACTTCAAGATGAGCGCTGAGTCGTGGCACCCACATACCCACCACCTCGCTTTGCCAAACCTTCTCATTTTGCCAGGTTACAAGATTTGATGCTGCTATGAAGGCAGTTACCGACCCGTCCCTTTTCTTGTTTGTTTGGGAGTCTTATTTAGGAAATAGTTTCCCACCTGACGCTAGGCAGGTTTTAGCTCCGCTTCTCGTGTGCTTCTGGAGTGAGCTGTTCAGTTGTGTTTGCCTGATGTCAGGAGACGCTCTCGTCTTTGCCTGTCGGGGCCATTGGCTCAGCATCACCCGGGAAGGTGCAGCTCACTGGCCCACCTCTCTGGGCCCCTTTGTGCATCCCTTGGCCTGTCCCTGCCGGTATCTCGTGGTCCTGCTGGTCTGGGGTCCCCGCTGCCCCTGGACCCACGTCCTCAGCAGCGCGGCACTACCGTATATGCGGCGCTGAGGGTCAGAGGAGGAGGGGGGAGGGCTGCTGTGCAGAGGGCGGGTGCCGCTCACGTGGGCTCCGTCTCTCCGTTCATGCTTTCACGGCTTCGTTATCTCTGCGAGGACCTTGTGTGCTGTGCCCAGCTGCCTTGCGGCTCGATGAGGGGAGTGCAGGGCAGGACGTGTCAGGCCTGGCCCTGCCCTCGGGGGGCTGGCAGAGAGCAAAGGCCCCGAGGCGTTCGGGGGGTGTGCCCGGCAGGTGAGATGCCCCGACAGCCACGAGTGTTTGGCGTTCATGAGGCTCCTCAGGGACCAGGGGTCGGTATGGCCTGGACGGGGCCCAAGGAGGAGGGGGGGCTGGTGCCTTCTGGCATTTTCTCTCAGAGCAAAGCAGACACCGCCTGCCCGAGCCCGTCTGGGGGTGGTCCTTATGCCCTCCCCGCACGCTCCCTCCGAGGGGCCTGGGCAGCAGCAGGGGCTGTCGGGCCCGCCGTTTGCAGTCTACCCCCGCCTGCCCCCGCCCCTCACGTCCCCGCGTCCCTTTCTCACCATCTCTGGCCGTGACCTGGGGTGTCAGCTTCCTGAGGGGCGGATCTTCCCGTGTCTTGAGTGGCGTTTCCCTGTGCTGGGCCCGAGGGAGGGGTGTGAGCCGCGGGCGGATGGGGCTGGCCAAGCCCTGACGTCTCGCGGGCACCGGAGCCACGGCCTGGGTGGGGTCACCGTGCCCCAGCTGATGCCCCCCAGCTGGAAGGGCTGGTCTGGGAGGATGCGGCTTAGAGACAGGACTCCTGTCCCAGGGGAACCAAATACCCCAAACTCCGTGTTTGTGTGGCCCCAGAGAGAGACACGGGGAGACACGGCGCCTTCCTGTGCTGGTGGGCTGTGGGCAAGGGGTGACCTGGGCGTTTGAGCCGGTGTCTCCTGAGAGGGTGGGGCCTCAGGGGCCACGTCGGCGCCCAGCTCTGCTCCTGAGTGCCAGAGAGGCTGTGGCGGGGGGCAGGCTGGGTCTGTGCAGGTCGTGGTGGCGCCGCTGCGGGCAGAGCAGCTGGGAGGGGGTCCCGGATGAAGCCCCTGTGCTGGGCTGGGCGCAGGCCTCCAGGAGAGGGACACTCAGGTCGCCCATGGTGCTGCTCGCGTGCGGTCAGCCGGGCGGGGTTTCGGCTGACGCTGCCCGTGTGTGCCCCTCTCAGGAGAGCTCTCCGGGACGCCCTGAGGAGGCTGCTGGGCCTGTTTGGGGAGACGCTCAAGGCCGCCGTTGCCCTGAAGAGCCGCATCGGTGAGCGCGTGGGGCTCTGCCTGGAGGACGAGAGCCCGCCTGCAGGTGAGCGCCGACAGCCCTGTGCCCGCAGACCCGAGGCCGGGCACCGGGGGTCCTCCTGGCAGCATGGCTCCTGTGTCTGCTCGCTTGTAGCCCCAGCCCTGGACGAGGTGTGGCCCGGGCTCGACGCGGCCCTGCCGGAGCCGGACAGCGCATCGCCCGAGTGTGCCGAGACGTCGTCAGTGGCTGAGATTAGCAGTCATGTCTGTGAGAGCTTCTTCATGAGCCCAGAAAGCACGCTGGAGTATGAGCGGCCCGTCAGGAGGATCTACCGGAGCCTGGGCCTGGCGGTGGACAGCCTCCTGGAGATGGTCCTGGACTCCACCAGGCAGGTGAGGCACGGCCCCTCGGCCTCTCTGCAGAGGAGGGTGACAGGCTGAAGGAGTGGGCGGGGGGCCGGTGGGTGACAGAGGCTGCCTGGCAGTGACAGCGCAGCCCCAGGTGCCTGCGGGTGCTGGGCAGTCAGGGTTTCTGATCCTCCACCAGACCGTGCGGGCGAGACGGAGGTTTCCTCTCTCCAGGCGGGTCTGACTTCTTTCTCTCCTCTCTCTGCCGGGTGTCGCCCTGAGCCTGTTACTCCCAGGGAGGTTCGCCCACATGTTTTCCTCAAATAGGAGTCTTTTCTGAGCCGAAATTCTTGGGGAAGTAGGCTTGCTGTGAATGAAAAGTAAAACCTCGGTGCACTTAATTTAGATCATGTGTGTTCAGCCTCTTTTACTGCACCTTGTACGCCATTTTCATTCCGTTTTGAATACACTTACGTTTAGAGATTATTACTGAAGATGGGAATTTGTTAACCTTTTAGAATGCTTCAGACAATTAGCACAGACATTAAGTAGGAAAGCTTGGAAAGCAATAGAGAGCCTTTTCCCAAAGTTGCCCAGTTAAAAAGTAAGCATTTTCACGTGAAGCATCGCTGTTCACGTCTCAGAAATATTGAGACGCGAATGCAGGTAGAGCCACAGTGTCGAGCTCTGAAGTTTCTCCTCTGGTTTCGTCCCATCTTCTCTCAGAAACCGGACAGAGTTGGGCAGCATCTTACGATAAATAATCAGGTGCTTTGGATTGTCCCCAAGCGCAGTTAACGGAACAGACGCCGTCCAGTCTGCAGTCTGACCTGGCCCACGGCCCTGCGTCCCCGCTGCCCCCACTGTGTGCTCTGCAGGGGCACCTGGGTGTGTAAGCGGGGAAGCAGGGGAGGGAGGTGGGAGTTGACACAGGCAGCGGCCAGAGGGGCGCGAGGAGCCCCTGTTCAGGTCGGGGTCAGTGGTGGGGCTGCCCGAGGGGCAGCGGCCGCCGAGAGCTCGGGCAGGCTGCCCACAGCAGGGCATGAGGAGGGGCAGCGCCAGGGGCTGTTTTCAAGGTAAAACCAACAGGTTTCCTTAGAGGCTGGGTCTGGAAGGGTCAGAGTTGGTTACACGCAGGGGGAGGCTGAGGGGGCCCGGGCCAGGTGCTGAGTTGTCGGTCAGGAGAGCTGGGTGTAGGCGTTTTGAATTCAGAGATTAATCTGGGCCCTCCGGCCTGTGGGTGACCTGGGGGCTTCAGCCTGGACATGCCCACCAGGGGAGCTCGGGAGGAAGGTGAGGTTGTGGCCCCGGGCTGTGCCTGGGAAGGGGGGCGTCCCATGGTGTCCGACCTGGGGAGGGAGGGTCGTGTCAGGTGCCCTGCCCGGTGTGGTGATGGCCCAGGAGCCTTTCCCATCCACCACCTGCAGTCACCAGGGGGCCTGTCCCTGCCCGGGTGCCAGGCTCCTGTCGGTGTGTCCTCTGAAATGACCCCCCCCCCCCCGCCATGTTCCACGCAGACACATGTGGGGTCGACGGTCACAAACGGTGTGTCCGTGCAGTGTTGTCTGTGTCTCCATGTGCAGAACTTTCCTTTTTTGAAAATTTGTTGCTTATTTAGTAACTGACATAACGTTGAACATGGAAATTGATGTTTGTTACAGGATATTTATGGGTTCCCCAGAATTCGATGCAAATAGAACTCTGTTGGTGTCAGTATAAGCTTTGATTACTTTTGGTCCAAAATGCCATTTTCAAACGCGTTTCACAGCTGGAGGAAGCACGTCAGATTCATTCTCGTCTTGAGAAGGAGTTCAGCTGCAAGAGCGAGGAGACGGCGCAGGTGGTGCGGAAGCACCAGGAGCTGCTGGAGCACCTGGACGCGGAGAGCGCGGCCAAGGCCCGGCTCGAGCTGGCGCTGCACACGGCGGAGGGTGAGCGGGGCCTGCCTGCCGGGGATGCGCGTCGTGCTGGGGTCTCAACAGCAAGGGCGTCAGCCACCTTCCTGGGGTTGCGCCGCTGCCCCGACCCCGCGCACCTGGTGCCTGGCGCTCGCTCACGGTGGCCGCGTGCGCTGGGCCCTCGTCTTGCCCGCCGCTCCTGTGCCTCGCAGGGAGGGTGGTCCGGTGCCGTCTCTGGGGGAACAGGATGCCCCGCCCCCGCCCCCCCCCCCCCCCGGGGCCTTACAGCGCCCTCCCGCGTGGACCGCAGGCATCGTCGAGGGCTTCACAGAGGAGAGGGCCAGCCTGCAGGAGGCACTGGGCCGGAAGGAGGCGAGTGAGCAGGGCCTGGTGGCTGAGCTGGAGGGCCTGAGGCAGCAGCTGCAGTGTGCGGCCCGACGGCAGGCGGAGCTGCAGGAGGAGAACTCCGTGCTGTGGAGCCAGAAGGAAGCCTTGGCTGTGGAAGCCGGAGAGAGGGAGACCGGTAAGGAGGCCGAGCTGCAGCCGGGGGTGCGGGCAGAGCCGGGCTGGCCCGGACGCAAGGCTTTGAGGGCAGAGAGGACGAGGTTGCGGGGTCGCGGGGCTGCGTGTGGCTTGAGGGCAGCTGCGGTGGCTGACTGTGCTGTAGGAAAGGCTGCTGACTCTGAGGCCGGGTCGCCTGGCCAGGGGGTCGCCCACCTGTGTGTGGTCGTCAGCCTCGGCATCCTGGAGGCAGTGGTCCAGTAGGGAGTGTCTGTTTGGGATCAAAGAATTGCAGTTTGGAGCACGCAGATTCGGGTCCCGCTAGGCAGTAGAAACAGTTGGGGCTTTTGAGGGTGAGGACGGGGGGCGGTTTGCCTACAGAGAATTTAATTGGAGTCAGAGGCAGAAGCCAGTCTGGGCTGAACGTGCCTGAGGGCCGAGGCCGTCACGAGGGAGGAGAAGGCCCGTTACGGGGATGGGAGCAGGTGCGGTTCTTGCTGCGCCCCTGGAATCTCTGAGTTTTGGCCCAGGTCCCAAGTTCACGGCTCCCCTCGCTGGGGCCCGGCTTGAGTTCCACTCCTTAATGACCCCCAGGCTCCGTGTTAGAGCCCCTTGACATGCTGACTCTGCTTTGTTTCACATTTCACAAGATAAATAGCCAAGAATGTGAAAAAAATGAGGGCTACTTAAAAGTTTTCTTTAAAATTACCAGACAAGTGTTAACCTTAGCTAGGAAGACATACGGTTTTTGTTTTGGTTTTTTTTTAAACATCTGTATTGGAGTATAATTGCTTTACTGACATACAGTTTTAACAAAAGCAGGTCATTATAGTTTCAGATTCTTAGAAATTTTAGATCTTAAAATATTTAACGTTAAAACATAAAAAGCTTAAAATGTGGAGCTTGTGGGCAGTGGCGGCGGTAGGGGCAGCCAGGGCGGCGCCTGCACTCCGCCCGCTGAGGGCCTGCCTTCCTCTCCCTGTGGCCCCCACCGCCTGGCCCCCCGGGCGCGAGTCCGGCCGGGCCCACCTCTCTGCTGGCCCCACCGCACAGCAAAGGCGTCAGCGACCTTCTGACTTTCAGGGGCTCCTGCTGAGCCACCACCCCAAGCAACTCAGAAAACTCATTTCTCTTCCTCCAATTCTTCCTTTTAATTTTCCGATTAATAAACAAACAGTTGTCTGTTTAGTTTCTGCCCTCATCTTCGGTACCTCTTCTGGGCGAGACGCATGTTCACGCTCCCACGGCTCTTGAGTGGATGTGTGGGTCCGACGGGCTTGCAGGCTCTTGAAGCAAAGAGTGATTTGTGCCATCGTCTTGGTTTCCATCCGCGCGGGTTATTAAAACTATTTACAGTCATTTCCAGACTTCATCTTCTTGTTTAGCTTTAACATGTATAACATTCTTTTGTCTCTTTTCCATTTTTTGATGTGAACTTCTGATGGTAAAAAATTAACCTGCTTTCTTTTTTCCCTCCTTTGCTTTGTCTTTTTTATACTTGAACTGTGTCTAATGGATGTTGTGCTAATTGAGAGTGGACCCGTGGCATCTTCTCAGTTCTGTGTCTGCGGTGAGTCTGCTCCCGTGTCTGCTCGGGGCTTCCTGGAACTTGCTCTCCCCGCCACCTCAAGCTGGGGCAGGGCCGTCCCCTGCTGCCTGTGCCGCCTTCCGCTTTGCTCGCGTGCGTGCTTCTTCCTCGTTCAGGTCGTGTCCTTGGTCCCCAGCACAGAAACTTGTCCCGCTTTCCCCTCTCTGCTCGGCCCCCAGGGACAGCGGCGCGTATGAGCACGTGAGCGCGTGTGCTCTGTCTGTCCGTGCCATGTGCACGGTGCTCCCTAAATGGCAGTAAGATGTGGGTTGTTTTCTCCACGGCTCCCTGCAGACTGGACGCTTTCAGAGAAGGACCGTGAGGGAAACTTTCCAAGACCTCGAGTGCCTGAAAGTTACCTTATTTCAGCCTCATCCTTAAATGAAGTGGTAGCTGGAAAGACAATTCTAGATTTGGTTTCTTTTACTTGAATACTTGGAGACTAAAAACCATTGTTTTCTTGCATCCGGACACCTGCTGGCACATCTGACCGTGTTTCTTTGGAGGTGTTTTTAGAAGTTTATCTTTGCTCGGATGTTCACACGTCCCGGAACCGTATCTGGAGTGGTTTCCTATGCCTGCCCTGCTCTGCCGGCGGCCGGGCGTTTGTTACATCTGGGGCTTTGTTGTCATTACCTCTTGGCCGATGTCTCTTCCGTGCGCACACTTTGCTGTCCCCAGACGCCCTGGGCCACACGTCCCAGTGGGGCAGTGTCCTGGCTGGGGCCCCCTCCTGTTCCCGGGTGTTGGCGTCCCGGCCTGTGGGTCCGAGTGGTGGCTGGGCCCTCCCCGTCTGAGACCCGTGTTTGTTGTCACGGGCTCTCGTACCTCCAGCCTGCTCTCCCTGCGCGGGGCGTTAGGGCTTCAGAGTTGGGACCCTGTGGGAGATGCAGAGGTATGGGGTCAGGCGAACGGCCACATAGCCCTAGGCCTGGCGCCTCCCCTGCGTCCACTGTGACCGCCCCTCACCCCTGCAGAGAGGCCTCGCCCACCCGTGTGGTAGGGGCTGGCCGGAGGGCACAGATCCATGGAACCTTTTCCCCAACCCAGGCCAGTCTTTCGTCCTGCGTTTGTTTTATCCGCAGGAAATTCTCGTGTTTCCTTTGGGTCCTCTCGGTTTGCTTTCATCTTTACATGGCTAACGCACCTTAGTTCCTCACTGTTGTCTGGTCCCTGTCTTAGCTGCCCGGCCACCTGGGGACTCCCGCTGCGCTGCCGCCCTGCAGGAGCGTGCCGGCCTGGCACCTGGCCTTCCCTTCCCTTCTCAGGCGCTGTCTTGGGGGCCACTTGGTCCCGATTCTGCTTTGGCTCCTCGTGAACACTGGCCAGCTTCCAAAGGGTGGGGGGTCCTGGCGCCCGTGGGGGAATTCAGCTCAGCCTCACCTGTTCTCGCGTGTCTCGTGCCCACTTTCAGGGCGATGCCATCTGTCCTCTGTGTTTTTCCTTGTTGTCTTTAAAAGTCAGCAGCAAGGCCCTGGGAGCCGGGACCTGCTGCAACACGAGGGCCAACAGTGGCCTTAGTCTCAATAGAGACCCAGCGGCTTACGCTGCAGCTGTTACTCACCCTTACGGTCCTGGAGGTGGGAATCCGAGGTGAAGGTGCCGACACGGTCGCCTTCTGGTGCGAGCCCGCCTCCCACTCGTGGGTGCGCCTTCTCGCTGGGCCCTCACGTGCAGGAGGGGCAGCAGCTCCGTGGGGCCTCTTTTATAAGAGAAGCGCTCAGCCCCTCATGGGGCTTCACCCTCAGCACCTCATCGCCTCTGAAGGCTCCACCTCCAAACACCAGCATGGGAATTCTGGAGGCACAGCATTCGGACCAAGCAGTGGCACCACGGAAGTAACACACGTTTCAGAGGTTGTCCAAGGCCTGGCATCAAGGCCACAACGTTTCCTGGAGTCCTGCTGCTGACATTTTCCCTTCTCTTATTTCTAACTTTCATATCCTAAGTCACCCAGTTTTCTGTTTTCATTTCTGAAAATGCTGTGTGTTTTCATTCATAGGCACTCCTGTTTCTATAGCACACAAGGATTCAGGTTTGTAACAGCACATGAGTGATTTCTGTGTGATATGCTGTATGTTTGCGTCAGGTTTTGCCAATTTTTTACTAAAGAGGACAAGTACTTAGCTTTTGTGGCAAACTACTACATGAAAGATAACTTTGATCGTCAATATTCATACATAAAAATGGGCAAGCATTTCTGTCACGATGCTTAACTGCAGTTACTGAGCCGCAGGAAGCCTGTCTTGCCATAGTCGTCCTTGGGCTGGGGGCCTGCACTGGGGGCCCCAGGAGGTCTCCTGATTCTGGAGTTGGCCCTCTGTGTGGCCTTAATGGCCGCATGGACACCTCCCCTCAGTCCTGCCTGCACGAAGGCTGTGTGACCCTGAAGCGGGTCCTGTCTGGGTGGCTGGCCAGGCAGCACTGGTCATCACAGCAGTGGCACACGAGCCCTGGTTTCTAGTCTCTGAGGCCCGTGAAGGACATTGTTCTAACTGCATGTTTAAGCCTAATTTGCCATCGTTGCTGACTTGTTAGCCTGGAAGTTTATGGAGAATATTACCTTAGTGGGGGTGATAGTTTGTCATAAAAGACAGATTTATACAAACCAAAATAATTAACTTTGGAAAGCTGGTGAAATATAAATACAAACATATGGGTTTAACATTTCAGTTTCAGGGTAGTTTCAACACTTTGGGATCCATTGCAGGGAGACTTCTTTTCCAAAGATGCTTGTTAACCTGTCGTTTCCCTTGGATCGTGGCCTCGTCGCCCCATCCGTTTTAGGTCGGCTTTAGATTTGCTGACGGCTCCACCCTTTTCCTCAAGACAGGTCACCCCCGGGTGTGTAGGGAGGCCTGTGCGGTCAGCACATCAGCTGGGAACCTCCGCAGCGGGGCTGGTGTTTCCTCTGGTGGAGGTTTTAAGTTACATTTTATTCTTCCATGTTGGAGAATATGCGTGAAGGCAGAATTCCCGGAAAATTACCTGATGCGTCATTTGGGGACACAAAGATGTATTCTCTTCTCAGCCTTTAAAATTTTTTATTTTAGCCAATTTTCGTTTAAAAAGTATAATTTTTCCTTCCTCCCTCCCCGCCACCCCCCGCAGAAGTTCTCAGCCTTGTTTTCAGTGGGTTTTGCCAGAACTGTGGCTGTTTATTAAGACGTGGGCTCGGGATCTGACAGGTCGAGGGTGCACATCCGTCCTCTCGAGGCGGCTGTGTCCTTGGCCGAGTCACACGCCCGTGGGGGGTGGAGGGATATGCATGCTGCCCCCCGCCGCGCTCCATCGCTGGAGAAACGCGCATCTCCACGTTTCTGCCGGCCCACGGCTCCCTGGGCTGGGCTCCTCAGCTGTTTCCTCGGCACCTTCAGCTCTTCAGAAGGAAGTGGAGTCGCTCACCAAGGAGCAGTCGGAGACCAAGGAGCAGTCGGAGAAGGACCGCTCAGCGCTGCTGTCCCAGATGAGGCTCCTAGAGGCAGAGCTGGAGGAGCAGCTCTCGCGGCAGCAGGCGTGCGCCCGGCAGGCCGAGGAGCTCTCCGCCCTGAGGCAGCAGATGGGCTCCCTGGACCAGCAGCTGCGCCGCCAGCGCCAGTTCATGGACGTAAGAGTCTCGAGCGATGAGTTTGTTTGCGTCACCGGAGGTCATCTTCGTAGCGCGAACTTCATTCTAGGTTGGTTAAGTAGCTTCTGTGCTAGCGTCGGGATGAACGTGAGCACAGCCTGGAGGACGTCTCTCGGGTGTTGTGCACGCGCAGCTTGCCCTGGCCCGAGGCGGTGTCTGCTGGCCCTCTGCCGTCTGCTTTCTGTCTCTCCTGCCCATGTCTCAGAAGCCGCCCCGGGTCCCACCTGGGGACTGCGCCTCTTCATGTGGCTCCGTCATTCGCGGTGCCCATGACAAGGGGGCCCCTTCCGCCCGGTCCCTGTCCTCCGCTCCTGCCTGCAAAGGGCGGTGGGGACGCTCGGGGAAACGGTCCAAACAGGCTGCCTCTCGCGACAGGTGCAGGCGGTGGAGCGGGAACGCGAGCGCGAGGACTTCCAGCAGGAGATCCAGAGGCTGGAGGAGCAGCTCCGCCAGGCAGCCCGGCTGCGACCGCCGGGTCCCTGCGACAGCGACGTAAGTCAGCCCGCCCGCCGTATGCCAGGCCCTGCCTGTGGGGAGCGGTTCTCTGCGCTACTTTCAAAAAAAGCTTTACCTTTAAACCCTGTTTTGCCTTTCATGTACACGAAAACGACCACGGGTGCAGCTGGATGGTGAGGTGCGAGTGCTCCGTGCTTGTCTGTGTCTGTGCGTCGTCCGTTTGCTCCCTCGGTGCTGCCGCCCCTCGCCTGTTCTCTGCATGACCAGACAGGGAGGGGTTGGTGCACGGGGCCCTGTCTCTGGTTTGTTTTTCTTGCTTCCTTCTGCTTGGGGTCGGATCTGTCTGCTTCTTCCTGTCTGAGGTCGCTGGAGTTGATTTGCTTATTCTTTTTAAAAATTAAAATTACTTTGAGATGATTGTGGATTCACTTGTAGTTAGAGGAAATAAGACCAGTTCCCCCCATGGTGATGTCCTGCAGGAGGCCCCAGCCAGGGTGTGGACATGCAGACAGGAGACGCCCACTCCCTCCCACCCGCTAATCCGCGCTCTCTCCACAGCTTTGTAATTTCCAGGCTGTTGTGCAAATGGACCATAGGTGTAACCTTTGCACTCAGCCTGCTTCTCGACCCTGACCCAGGCGGTGCTGTATCTATCTGTGCTTGGTTCTTTTCTTTTTTTTACTGCTCAGTGGCTTTCCATTCCTTCCTCCCACAATTTATTTTATTTTACTAACAAATTCTATGTTATTTTTTGTGTATCATTTTACAGAGAGAATTCTGTCTTATTCTTCCACCAGGCTTCACTGTGCAGCGTGGGTCTAGAAAACCATGCAGAGGATCAGTTTTCTTACAGTTGTGTTGTTGTACTCTCTTTACTTTGCAAGGTGGGATTTTTTTTTAAACTATTGTTTCTGAAGCATTTTCTGTGGTTTTTAGATTGAATTGTTAGAAGAAAAATTGAGAGAAAAATCAGATGGACTTAATGAACTGATTATAAAGAAAGAGTTGGCAGATAGACAAGTATTAATCCAGGAAGAGGAGATAAAACGTCTGCAGGAGACGAACGCCAGCACCACGAGAAAACTGATGCAGCTCCAGGGAGAACTGGAGAGACAGCGGAAAGCTGCGAGGGACCTGGAGCAGGCGAGCGTGCGGTCCCAGGGCGGAGGGGGGCGGCCGGGGGGAAGCTGCCGTGGCGGGGCTTCCTTTTCACCGCAGACCCCCAGCTCTGACTGCTCCACTGTGGACACAGGGTCACCAAGCGTGTGGGGGTCTCCCCAGTCCCTGGCGACCCCAGCTGGGTGTCCTGCGACTTAGCTCAACTCTGACACCGTCTACCTGGAGATGGCGTCAGACCCCTCAGCTTAAGGGCTCAGTCCCACAGGACTGTCCCCGCACCCAGATGCCCACCTCAGGTCCAACTTTTATAAGTTGAGGATCCCACGACCCCCTCCTGGGTTTCAACGAATTTGCTAGAGTGGCTCACAGAACTCAAAACACTTTACTTACGGGGTTGCCAGTTTATCATAAAAGGATGCAATTGGGGAACAGCCAGATGGAGGGTGCAGAGGGCAGGTGGGGAGGGCGCACTGACCCAGAAGCCCCTGGAAACCCATCCTTTTGGATTTTGTGGAGGCTTCATCATGCAGCCACGATTGGCCATTGGTGATGGGTTCACCCTTCAGCCCCTCTCCCCTCCCTGGAGGCCAGGGCTGGGACTGAAAGTTCTGACCCTTTAATCCCATGGTCAGTTCCCCTGGCAAACAGCCCCGGTGGCCTGGGGCTTCCCCAAAGTCACCTCTGTGACACAGACTCAGATGTGGCTGGAGGGGCTTGTTGGGAATGTAGGGCACCTTCGTCACTCTCATCGCTCAGGGAGCACCAAGGTGTCAGGCGCTCTGTGCCAGGCATCGGACAGAGACCAGGTGCGTGTTTCTCATTGCACATCACAGTGTTGCATTTAGTGTAATAACATTTCATACCAGTTTTATAGCACTCCTTTGTCTCTCAAGTACTCTTGAGTTTATCGCTAGTAATTAAGTAAATCTTCAAGATTTTAGGTTTAGAAAGCTTATTTTATTAAATACTTTACATAGAGCCTAGTTATAATTATTTTAATTTTTGAGTAAGGAATTTATGTCAGCTCCTCAGTGAAAACACCTCTGGTGATAGTTCTTCTAGTTGTAGTTTGGAATTACGCCTCAGAGATGTGCACGTTCTTGTGTCTAAGAGTTTAAGATGAGGTGGGAAAGCTGCGTGTGGGCAGGTCCCCTGATTGGGAGTGGGGCAGGGCGGTGGCGTAGGAGGGCCTTTCCAGTCAGCGCTGCCCCTCCTTTGAGCATTTAGCCTGAAGGAATCCAAGTTTCTTGTATCTCGTGTCACTGGGGGTTTAAAGGTTACTTGAAAGTCTGAGGCTCAATAAGAAATTTTATTTTGGAATCGTTTTGGCCCTAAGAAAACCCTGGCTCAAGGAGGAGAGTTTTATCAGGTGTGTTTGGTTTGAAAATGCTGATGAGAACCACTAGGTGAAGCCCAGGCCCCTTCTTGAGGATGTGCTGTGTGGGAAGGACGTCCAGCACAGGCCCCGTGGCTCCTGAGTCAGCCAGCGGCTCGCTCTGTCCCCCCTTGCTTGGGGACAGTTCTGGGCGGCTCCCTCCTCCAGCCAACAGCTACCGAGCTTACTAGGCACCAGGCTGTAGAAAATGCCTTTTTTTTCCTCTACAAAGTTGGACCATGTGTACAATTTTGGATGCCTATTTCTTCCCCACTTAATGTGCTGTGACCATTCCATCCATAGTAAATGTTCCCTGAAAACTTTTTACTGGGCTGCTAACACTCATTGCGTGGATGTGTTGTCAGCCATTGACCTGTGCTGTGTCAGGTTCTTCCCAGTTAAAACAATTTGCTGACAGTCTGGAGACCCTTTTGGTACCTTGTTGAATAATGACTGGGATAAGTTCCTTGCAGTGGAATCTCGGGCGCACGTGGCGGCTCTGTTTGGGCTGCACCCTCCACTAGGCAGGCATCTGCTCTGGAGCATGGCTGGGTCTGTGGATGGTGTGTCTGGCATGTGCAGGTGTGCACAGGTGTGCTCCAGAAGGGCTGAGGATGACCTACACTTTAATAACAAGCTGCAGTTTGAGGCCCCCAATTTCCTGAAACACTTGCCTAAAATAAATCTTTTTTTCTTAAATAGGACAAAGAGGCATTACAGGAACAGCAGATGAGTAACTTGCTCCTGGTGTCCACACTGCAGTCTAAACTGGATGAGGGCAAATGCCTGGGGTCACCTGCGGGCAACCGTCCTGACGATGCAGAAGTCCAGCTGGAGGCGGTGCACAGGACGCTGCTGCAGCATGAGGACGAGGTGCGTGTGGGGCGGGCCTTGTGGGAGTGTCCCCTCACTGCTCCGTGTCTGCTGGTGGCCTCCCCTGCGCTTCTGTGTAGAGGACAGGACATCCAAGCGATACAGTTTGTGGGCTTGTCACTACTGTGTACGCTTTGTAATTTTAACATTTCTATGTGGATTATAGGACAGTAAGTTTTTCTGGCACGTACTTTAAATCTTTCAAAGTGATTTTAATAATTATTAAATCGATTAGAATATTAGATCTTTTTTTTTTTTTTTTTTTTGTGGTACGCGGGCCTCTCACTGTTGTGGCCTCTCCCGTGGCACAGCACAGGCTCCGGACGCACAGGCTCAGCGGCCATGGCTCACGGGCCCAGCTGCTCTGCGGCATGTGGGATCTTCCTGGACCAGGGCACGAACCCATGTCCCCTGCATCGGCAGGCGGACTCTCAACCACTGCGCCACCAGGGAAGCCCGGTGTTTGTGTTTTTGATGTTGAGTTGTATGAACGGTTTATATAGGTTGTCTTTTCATTTTGTCGATGGCTTCCTTTGCTGTGCAAAAGCTTTTAAGTTTATTCAGGTCCCATTTGTTTATTCTTGCTTTTGTTTCCTGTGCTTTAGGAGACAGCACCAAGAAAATATTGCTATAATTTATGTCAAAGAGTGTTCTGCCTGTGTTTTCCTCTAGCAGTTTTATGGTTTCCGGTCTTGCATTTAGGTCTTTTTCCTTTTTTTTTTTTTTTTTTTTACAGTTTTTATGGAGCTATATATATATATTTTTTAACTTATTTTTATTTTATTTTTTTAATTTTTGGCTGTTTGGTTTCGTTGCTGTGCACAGGCTTTCTCTAGTTGCAGCAAGTGGGGGCTACTCTTTGTTGCCATGCGCAGGCTTCTTATTGCAGTGACTTCTCTTGTTGCAGTGCGTGGGCTTCAGTAGTTACAGCACACGGGCTCAGCAGCTGCAGCATGTGGGCCCTAGAGCACGTGGGCTTCAGTATTTGAAGTGCATGGGCTCAGTAGTTGAGGTGTGCAGGCTCTAGGCACGCGGGCTTCAGTAGTTGTGGCTCACGGGCTCTAGAGTGCAGGCTCAGTAGTTGTAGCACATGGGCTTTGTTGCTGCGTGGCATGTGAGATCTTTCCGGACCAGGGATTGAGCCCGTGTCCCCTGCATTGGCAGGTGGATTCTTAACCACTGCAGCACCAGGGAAGTCCTGTGCACTTAGGTCTTTAATCCATTTGGAATTTATTTTTGTATATAGTATTAGAGAATGTTCTAATTTCATTCTTTTACATGTAGCTGTCCCGTTTTCTCAGCACCACTTATTAAAGAGGCTGTCTTTTCTCCATTGTATATTCTTGCCTCCTTTGTTGTTGATTAATTGACCATGAGGGTGTGGGTTTATTTCTGGGCTCTGTATTCTGTTCCATTGATCTGTGTATCTGTTTTTGTGCCAATACCATGCTGTTTTGATTACTGTAGCTTCATAGTGTAGTCTGAAGTTAGGGAGCATGCTACCTCCAGCTTTGTTCTTTTTCTCAAAATTTCTTTGGCAATTTGGTGTTTTCTGTGGTGCCATATACATTTTAGGATTATTTGTTCTGGTTCTGTGAAACCTGTCGTGGGTATTTTCATAGGGAGTGCATTAAATCTGTAGATCGCTTTAGGTACTATAGACATTTTAACAGTATTCTTCCAATCTCTGAACATGGAATATCTTTCCATTTCTTTGTATTATCTTCAGTTTCCTTCATCAGTGTTTTATAGTTTTCAGAGTAGAGGTCTTTCACCTCCTCAGATAAGTTTATTCCTAGTATTTTATTCTTTTTGATGTTTTCTTTCTCTTCTGGTACTTCATTATTAATGTATAGAAAAAGCAACAGATTTCTGTATATTAATCTTGTATCCTTAAACTTTTCTGATTTCAGTTTAGTTCTAATAGTTTTTTGTTGGAAACTTTGGGGTTTTCTATATAAAGTATTAACATCATCTGCAAATAGTGATAGTTTTAGTTTTTCCCTTCCAATTTGGATGGCTTTTATTTCTTTTTCTTGTCTGATTGCTGTGGCTAGGATTTCTAATACTATGATAAATAGAAGTAGCAAGAGTAGGTATTCTTGTCTTTTTCCTGATTTTAGAGGGAAGGCTTTCAACTTTTCACCAATAATATGATGTTAGCTGTGGATTTGTCATAAATGGCCTTTATTATATTGAGATATATTTCCTCTTTACTAACTTTGATGAGAGTTTTTATCATGAATGGATGTTGAATTTTGGCACATGCTTTTACTGCATCTATTGAGACGATTGTGTATTTTTATCCTTCCTTTTGGGAATGTGGTGTATCATATTGGTTGATTTACAGATATTGAATCCTCCTTGCATCCCTGGAATAAATCTCACTTGATCATTGTGTGTGATTTCTTAATGTATCATTGGATTGGTTTGCTAATATTTTATTGAGGATTTTTACATCTATATTCATTAGAGATATTGCCGTAACTGTCTTCTTTGGTAGTGTCTTTTTTTGGTTTTGGTATCAGGGTACTGATGACCTCAGAGAATAAGTTTGGGAGTGTTCCCTCCTCTTCAGTGTTTTGGAATTGTTTGAAAAGGATAGGGATTAGCACTTCCTTACATGTTTGGTATAGTTCCCCTGTGAAGCTGTCCGTTACTGGACTTGTGATTCTTTTGCTAATTTTTTAAAAGTTGGGTTCATTTTCTTATTGTTCAGTTTTGGGAATTCTTTATATCTTCTGAATACTTTTTTGATATATGATCTGCAGATATTTAACCCACTCTGTGGTTTGTCTCTTCACTCTTCAATAGTGTGTTCTACAGATCAAGACCTTTTTAGTTTTGATGAAGTTCAATTTATTAAATTTTAAATGGGTTATGCTTTTGGAGTTGTATCTAAGAGCTCTTCTCCTAACCCAAGACGACAAAAATATTCTCTTATGTTTTCACTTAGAAATTTCATAGTTTTGCTTTGTATTCAAATCTATGGTATACTTTATATTTGGGCACATGGATGTCTAATTTTTCCAGCTCTGTTCAAATGCTAATCTTTTTTCCATTTAATTGCCTTTACACCGTTCACAAAAATCAGTTAACCATATTTATTTAGCTATCTGAACTCTGTTCAGTTATATTGATCTAGGTTTCTCTTTCTTTACTAATATCACACTGTTTCTATTTCTATACTTTTACAGTAAGTCTTGAAACCAGGTAATGTAAGTCATCCAACTTTTTCTGTTTACAAATTTGTTTTGGCAATTCTGCTTCCTTTAACTTTCCATGTAATTGTAGAAGCAACAAAGTGATACCTGCAAAAATGTTTTGCTGGTATTTTGATTGGGATTGCATTGAATCTACAGATTGATCTGGAGAAAATTAACATCTTAACAATTTTGAGTCTTCCAAACCATGAACATGGTGTAAGTCTCCACTTATTTGTCTTCTTGGATTTCTTTCAGTGATATGTGGTTTTCAATTTATATATCCTGTATATATTTTGTTAGATTTATATCTAGGTACTTTATTTTTTGTTGTGCTATCTTAAATGATATGTTCATTTAATTTAAAATATGGTGTGTTTTATTTCACATTAAATTCTAATATGGTAGATTATATTGATGAATTTTCAAATATTGAACCAGCCCTGAATCCCTGGAATAAACCCCACTTGGTCATGGTGTATGGTTCTTTTATATCTGCTGAATTCTATTTACTAGTGTTTTGTTTGTTTGTTTGTTTGTTTGCGGTACGCGGGCCTCTCACTGTTGTGGCCTCTCCCGTTGCTGAGCACAGGCTCCGGACGCGCAGGCTCAGTGGCCATGGCTCACAGGCCCAGCCGCTCCGTGGCATGTGGGATCTTCCCGGACCGGGGCATGAACCCGTGTCCCCTGCATCGGCAGGCGGACTCTCAACCACTGCGCCACCAGGGAAGCCCCTTTACTAGTGTTTTATTAACAATTTATATATTCATCATGGATATTGGTCTGTAGTTTTCTTGTGATATCTGTCTGGTTTTGGTATCAGGGTAATATTGGCCTCACTGAATGAATTGTTCCCTCTTCTGTTTTCTGTAAAAGATTGTTCAGTATTGGTGCTATTTATTATTTAACTCATTACTGATGGGGGGATTTTTGCAGAAACTAACACCTGTGTCCGGTGATTTTTATTTTGGCCAGCCTGAAATAATTCTGTTATTTCAGTAACACTTTGCAGGTTATTACAATGGTTACACCTAATGCACCTGTAAAGTCTCCTAATTTTTGTGAAATGTTGTCTTCAGTCTGTTCTACTGTAGAAGCAAAGGAGCATTCTCCAGCACCATGAGTTTCATTTTCATTTTCCGTATTGGAATTAATCACTAAGGTTTTCTGTCTTTTTGTTGATCTAATATTCACATCATCTGAATCAGAACTATATTCTGAAGAATTATCATTTTCTGAGACACTAGTATATATGTTGCTTGGACAATCGGAGAAAGTATCTGCAAAAATTCACTGAAAAATTCTTCTTCACTCAAAATTTCACGAGGCGTCATTTTTGAAAATTTTACATTTATAATATACACAATGTTGGAACAAAAACCTAACAGAGAAAAATGTGAATGATAATGACAATCGTAAGTTGTATAATGAACCCTTGATCCATTTTAAGCTTTAGCATCTTTGCGCAGTGATGTTAATTGTATCACTCTCTAAAAACGTATTGCTACGTCTCCAGTCAATAACATTCGGGTAACAAAAGACGTATTAATATGTCTCCTGTCAATACTGTGTTAATTGTTGAGTAACACCATCTGGGCCTGGCAAGTTCTCTCTTTGTTTTTAAATTACAGATTCAATTTCCTCAATACTTACGGGATTGTTCAAATTAATATTTCGCATTGGGAAGTTTTGGGCCATTATTTATTGAGGTACTTTTTGGCATCATTCTCTTCTAGAGCCCCAGTTACAAATACGCCATACCTTTTACATCGTCCTACGGGTGTTGGAAGCTGTGTGCATTTTTTATAATTCTTTTCCTCTGATGGGATAATGTCTGTGACTCTTCAGAGTTTGAACTCTGTCATGTTCAGGATTTTCTCAAGCCCATTGGAGTGATTTTCTAAATTTCCTATCTTTTTGTTTATCATGAACATGCTTACCTTTATGTGCTTGAACACAGTTATAACATCCTTATTTGCTTCTTCCAGCATTTTTGTCATCTCAGTTTTAGTTGTCACTGGTTGTCTTTTCATGTCAGAGTAGGCCACGTGATGCTGATTTTTTTTTAAATAATTTTGATTTGCATCCTTGATATTCTGCAAATAATGTTGTGGAAACTCTTGCTTCCCAAAACAGTGAGATTTTTCTTTTAGTGGTAGTCATGTTGGTCGGACTTGAAGTTTGCACTCTGTCTTGCCTGTAGAGATCGCATGAAGTTTGGTTTCCCTTCCCTGCTTCTCTGTCTGTTGTCTTTTTCTCTCCAGAGCCCTGGCAGCCCTGGCTGCCCCAGTTCCCTCTTCTCGGCCTCATCTGGCTGCACTGCCTGATGGCACAGCCTGAAAGATGGAAACTCCCCCATCTGGTAGCCTTTGCTGCATCAGAATCCCCAGCATGACGTCCTGGGCCTGTAGGCAGGTGGGATGTACCTCTGGGTTTCACGGAGTCGGTCTGCGTGCCCATTGTGGAGCTCCGTGGGCCCTCTGTGACGCCGTGCTGGTGCTGACTCTCCAGATGCCCACAGAATCCGCTGGCTGAGAGAAAAGCACCCTCTGAGCCTCACTCTTAGCTGCCTGGGGTGCGTGGCACTGTCCCGTGCACTGTGCACTGTCGCATGTCAGAGGCACCACTCCTCCCGCATTCAGGGAGATGCGACACATGTGTTCTGGCCCTTTTTCTATGTTCTGCAACTGCAGTTCTGTTCTTCCCTCTCTGGGCTTTGTGAACATCATTGCGCCTCTGCTTCCTCACTTGCTCCAACTGCACTGTATCTTAGAGGACTTATTTTAGATTTTAGTGTCTTACCTTTTAATACCACTTTCACGTGCTAGCTTTGATAAAGTGTGATGCTTGTGTTGTGACTTTGGCGCTTTTGTTGTGCACACGTTTTCATCTCAGTGTGCTGAGTGCGCTGAGTGCATCAGGCCAAACGCATGCAGACAGAGTTACCCCCCCGACTCCCTTCAGTCGTCTGTGGGTGGGGAGACGTGGGTCTGTGCAGCACACAGCGTGGGGCTGGGTAGAGGGTCTTGCCTCACACTGAGAACTTTTCTTTTGCCAACTACATACAGTGGCGTCAGATGTGCTAAGTGTGAGTGTGATGTACAGCTTACGCCATCCAAACCAAAACCAAACATCAGTTTTCTTATTTTTGTTTTCACTATGGGCCAGGTTTGGATTTGTGTTTGAAGTAATGGTTAAGTAGTACTAGTGAAACCAAGAATTGTATGAAACTCTTAATTTTTAGGACGTATAAGACATTACTATAATCAATTGCTTGAAAATTGTTAACTAGAACACAGATTGGTTAGAACTTTTCAATTTTTTGGTCACTACTATTGATGTAGTCTTAAGAGAATGTCATTTGGAGCCATAATGGCACAGATTTCAATTCTGATTTTCCATTTACTGTCTTTGTGGTCTTGGCAAGATATTTCATATCTAGATTTCAACTGTCTCATCTTTGAAGTAGGAACAATAACATTTCTTATCTTAAAATTGTTGAGAATTAGATTAAATAGCACAAGTAGAAGCATCGTTTGATGCCCGCTGTGTTGAGTCCCCGCATCCCCGCAGTGCACAGCGTGGACAGCGTGCTGTGTGCTCTGGCTCATTCATGTTCTTCATGACTGCAAACTCCCTCAGCCGATCTTCTCACTTTTATTCCTGTTCTGGTGTTAGAATGACACCTAAAATCTAAATACCCCTTTAGGAAAATCAAACAAATCAAAGTTGTTTAAATGTTAAGAAAATAGACATTTAAAAGGTGGTGAAAACATTCATGTGTAGTGTCATCGACTGAGACGTGGCCAAGTTAGAGTTTCCCCTGAACCCTGGCAGCCGAGGGTTGGGGTCTGTCACAGCGATGGGTGTGGCCTTAATGAAGCGTTTGAACGAGCAGCAAAGCAGCAACTGCAGATACGAATGTTTGACCATTTTGACATACTTGAAGCAGCTGGGTGTTCTGGGTGTTCTTCAGATCTTAGTGTCATTTGGTGATGTTGTTAGTTACTTCCACAGCTACTCTTAAGATGCGAAGTCTCCACTTCTGTAAGAATGAGTTCAGGCCCAGCTGTAAGTGGAAAGGGGAACTTCTGAAGTTGATGTATGTCATTTGCCTCTGAAATGTGCTTTTTCTTCAGGTTTTATATAACAGAAGTTCTGAAATTGAAGAGCTGAAATCCATTATTGAGAATTTGCGAGAGAACCAAGAGAGGTTACAGAAGGATAAAGCACAGGAGATTGAACAGCTCCATGAGGTCATCGAGAAACTGCAGAGGGAGCTCCCACTCGGGGGACCCGCAGCGCCCCAGGCCGGTGATGGCAGAGCCGCCAGCCTGCAGAGCGAGCTGCTGGGCCTCCCGGCTGAAGGAGCCAAGGCCTGCGCGGAGCTGGAGGGCGAGCTGCGTGCCGCCCTCGAGGCCAAGGAGGCCCTGAGCCGGCTGCTGGCCGAGCAGGAGCGCGGGCACGGCCAGGCCCTCGAGGCCCTCCAGCAGCGCCTGCAGGCCGCAGAGGAGGTGGCCGTGCGGCAGCTGGCCGCGTCGGGGCCCGGCGCCGCCCTCAGGGAGGCCGAGGTCCAGGCCCTGGCCTCCCAGATCCGCGAGTTCGAAGCTGCCCTGCGAGCCAAGGAAGCAAAGATCGCAGAGAGAGAGTTAGAAATTGACGCTCTGCACCGGCAGAAGTCAGCCCACTCTGCCGAGCTGGAGGCCATCCTGGCGGCCGTGGCCCGCTTCCGCTGCGCCCTAGAGCAGCAGCTCCTGGCGGCCTCTGGGGAGCCCCCTGAGCTGCAGCGGCTCCGGGCGCAGTGCGTCCGACTCAGCTGCCAGCTGCAGGCGCTCAACCAGCGCTTCCTGAGGTGCCAGAGGGAGCCGGACGAGCGGCAGGCGCACGGGGCCCAAGTGGCAGGCAGTTCCGGGGGGTGGGCATCCTGGGGAGAAGAGGCCTCCTGCCACGAAGAGGTGGAACAGGATGTGTGTGGCAGGTGGCTGGCTGAGGCCCCCCACGGCCATGGCGGTAACCCACAGGTGGGCTCCTTCTTCATCAGGCCACAGGTGGTGCAGCCTCTTTGTGCAGAGAGCTGTGTGCACGTGGGGAGCCAGGGTGTGTCTGGGGATCTGGGGGTGCACGTGGGGACCTGGGGTGTGTCTGGGGAGCTGGGGGTGCAGGTGGAGGGTCAGGGTGTGTCCGGGGATCTGGGGGTGCAGGTGGGGAGCTGGCATGTGTCTGGGAGCTGGGGGTGCAGGTGGGGATCTGGGGTGTGTCTGGGGAGCTGGGGATGCGGGTGGGGAGCTGGCGTGTGTCTGGGATCTGGGGGTGCGGGTGGGGAGCTGGGGGGCAGCTGTGCTGTGTTCCGTGTCTGCTGGGGGCCGTCTTCGCGGCTTGCCCAGCTCCAGCACCTGCTGACCTGCTGTGCGCACCGCTGGTCTCCTGCTCCATGCATGTGTGTGATTCTGGCCCTGAGCTGTGGGCTCTCCCTCGGGGCCTGCTGGCTGGTGCTTCGGCTGCAGAGCTCCTGGGACTCTGAGGTAGCCTCACTGCACTTCTGACTTTGCGATGCCTTCGGCTGTGTGCTCATAAGCATTGTCCTTGTTTTCTCTGCTCGTCACAGAGCCCTATTAAGGAGGATCCGCAGCTGGCCAAAGCCCTGCCGACGTTGACCCGCGCAGGTCTCAGCCAGCAGGACAGCGTGATGTCGGTGCTCGCGGTCTGCCAGCGGCAACTGGAGTCTGAGCTGCTGTTAGTGAAAAAGGAAATGTGCCTGCCTGCAGAGAGCGGAGTGTCGGGAACAGCGAAGGTGCCTGGGCATGTCGGGGGTTGCGGGGGCACAGGACACGGCAGCTGGTCGCGGGTAGACACCCCCTCAGCGTCTTTGCTGCGACGGCAGGTTACGAGGACTGCAGCCAGGGGCGCCTTCTCCAGGCCCGCCGCTCTGGCAGTGCTGGTCAGATCCGTTTTGAGATTTCCCACGTGTTTGGTTTAAACGCACATTTCCCACGGTCTAATCAGCTGTGAAAAGTGAGCAGTCAGTTACTTTTTCCTCATAGTTGATACCAGTAGGATTTAACTGGGCTTCAGGGCTTGTGTCTGGATTTTCCGTGTGAGGACAGTTGCCCACAGCTGTGCTGCCTCCACAACCTTCATCACTTGCAAAGGCTTCACATTTATTGCTTGAACCTCAGGTGTTTTCCCTACATGTTTTCACTTGTCCTCCCAGCAAAGAAGAGCAGAGTAATCTACGACTCAACAGTTTTAAATTCTGATCACCAGGACAGAAGCTACAAGAAGGCTGCCTTTTCTTTTCCAGGGTGGGGAGGGTGCAGGTCGGCAGCATCAAATTGTTGCAGAGCTGAGATGTTTGAGAACCAAAAGTGGGTTTGGTTCTGAAGCCTGCTCAGATGCGGGCTCTCGTGAGCCAGTCACCCTGCTGGTGTGGACGTTGCACACTTCGCTGGGTGTTCCAGCCCCTCATCTCCTGGGGGCGCTCCTGGGATGTGCCACGGGCCACGTGCACCGTGTTGGAAATTGGAAGATTCTGAATCCCACAGCACACAGGGCTCTGGGCCTGGGTCTGCAGGGTTTTTTTCTTTTTTCTTTTTTTTTTGGTACGCGGGCCTCTCACTGTTGTGGCCTCTACCGTTGCGGAGCACAGGCTCCGGACGCGCAGGCTCAGCGGCCATGGCTCATGGGCCCAGCCACTCCGCGGCATGTGGGATCTTCCCGGACCGGGGCACGAACCCGCGTCCCCTGCATCGGCAGGCAGACTCTCAACCACTACGCCACCAGGGAAGCCCTGGGTCTGCAGTTTTGATAGAGGAAGCCTGCATCTGATGTCATGTGTTTATCAGATGCCCTCAGGAAATACATTGTTTGGAGAGAACCTTCACCTACTCTGTGTAGCAAACTTGTCTCAGCATCCTTATGATAAGAACATTTCTTTAAATTCTTAAAAGAGAGCTCGGCCCTGGGATATCCTGAGCTGGTCGCCAAATTTTTAGGAGTTACACACTGACAAGGAAATTCCAAATTCATTCCATAAATTACAATTTTGTGTTTTCCAATGTTTGCATATAGAACCTTCCAGGCCTTTTTCCTTAAAAAAACCCAAAAACAAGAAACTTACATCCTCAATAAATTGCCACAGAAATAGGTTATAACAGTTGCCTCTTTTTGTGTCGTGTGTGGCAAAATACATGTACAATTTACATCTTAATCATTTTTAAACGTATAGTTCAATCGTATTAAATACGTTTATAATGTGTGACCATGCATCTCCATAGCTCTTTTCATCTTGTAAAACTGAAACTACTCATTTAAACAATGACTCCCATTTCCTCCTTCCCCCAGGCCCTGGCAACCACCGTTATGCTTTCTGTTTCCGTATGATTTTTGAGATACACTAAGTGTTTACATAAGTGGCATCTCACAGTATTTGTTTTTTTGTGTTTGACTTGTGTCACTCAGCATAATGTAATGTCATCAAGGTTCGTCTATGTCATAGCAGGTATCAGAATTTCCTTCCTTTTTAAGGCTGAATAATATTCCATTGTATGTATATACCACAGTATGCTTATCCATTCATCTGTCGATGGACACTTGGTTTGCTTCCACTTTTTTTTTAATAAATAAACAAATTTATTTATTTATTTATTTTTTCAGCTGCGTTGGGTCTTTGTTGCTGCATGCAGGCTTTCTCTAGTTGCGGCGAGCGGGGGCTACTCGTCGTTGCCGTGTGCGGGCTTCTCATTGCGGTGGTTTCTCTTGTTGCAGAGCACGGGCTCTAGGGCGCACGGGCTTCAGTAGTTGTCGCATGCGGTCTCAGGAGTTGTGATGCATGGGCTTAGTTGCTCCACAGCATGTGGGATCTTCCCAGAACAGGGCTTGAACCTGTGCCCGCTGAATTGGCAGGCGGATTCTTAACCAGTGCGCCACCAGGGAAGTCCTGCTTCCACGTTTTAACTGTTGTGAATAGTGCTGTTATGAACATGGATGTGCAAATATCTCTTTGGGACCCTGCTTTCAGTTCTTCTAGGTATATACCCAGAACTACAGTGGCTGGATCATATGGTAATTCTACTTCTCATTTTTTGAGGAACTGCTGTAGTGTTTTCCACAGTGGCTGTACCTGTTTACATTCCCATCAAAAGTGTACAAGAGTTCCAAGTTCTCCACATCCTCACCAATATTTGTTACTTTCTGGTTTGTTTGTTTTTGATAGTAGTCATCCTAATGGGTGTGAGGTGTATCTAATTGTAGTTTTGATTTGCATTTCTCAAATGACTAGTGATAGTGGATATCTTTTCAAGTATATGTTCTTTGGAGAGATGTCTGTTCAAGTCCTTTGGCAAATTTTGAATCAGGTTGTATGTTTTTTTGACTGAGTTTTACAAGTTCTTTATATATTTCTGGGTATATTAATCCCTTATTAGGTGTATGATTGGCAAATATTTTTTCCCATTTTGTGGGTTGCATTTTTACTCTGTGGATAGTGTCTTTTTTTTTGGCTGTGTTGGGTCTCTGTTGATGGGCGCGGGCCTTCTCTAGTTGCGGCGAGTGGGGGCTATGCTTCGTTGCGGTGTGCGGGCTTCTCACTGCGGTGGCTTCTCTTGTTGTGGAGCACGGGCTCTAGGTACATGGGCTTCAGCAGTTGTAGCATGTGGGCTCAGTAGTTGTGGCTCACGGGCTCTAGAGCGGAGGCTCAGTAGTTGTGGTGCATGGGCTTAGTTGCTCTGCGGCATGTGGGATCTTCCCGGACCAGGGCTTGAACCCGTGTCCCCTGCATTGGCATGCAGATTCTCAACCGCTGCGCCACCAGGAAAGCCCCTCTTCTCTTGTGTTTAATTGATTTTTTAAAATGGTGAAATGGTTAAATTCCTTTCTCACTTCTCTTTGTGTATATTCTTTTGTTATTTTCACATTTAGCATCCTAACATAAAGCACTCTGACTTGAATTTATACCAGCTTAAGTTTAAGAACACATAAAACTGTTCCTTTGTAGCTCCATCCCCACTCCTTTTGGTTTTTGATGTAACAAATAGCCATCTTTATACTTATGTGCCTTTAAACATAAACTAATAATCCCTTTAAGTGCATTAATCTTTTAAATTATGTAGAAAACAACACGTGGAGTTAGAAACTAAAGTTACAGTAATACTTTTAGACCAATAACTTAGGAATATGTATATTAGTCTTTTAGTTCATGATGAAAACAAAAAGCGTAGTTATAAACCATTGTTACAATAACGTTAGCTTTTATAACTGCCCATGTTTTTACCTTTATTAAGGTCTTTATCTCTCCATACAGCTTTGAGTTACTGTCTAGGGTTCTTTCATCTCCCCTGCCGGACTCTCCTGAACGTTTTTTACAGGGCAGGTTTTAGTGCTAACAAGATCCCTCAGCTTTATCTGGGAACGTCTTATCTGGGAACGTCTTAATTTCTAACCTACTGTTGATGGAGCTTTGCTGTACTTAGGGTTCTTAGCTGACGGTTCTTTTTCTTTTAGCACTTTGACTGTATTGACCTACTGTTCTCTGGCCTCCAAAGTTTCTGGTGGAGAAATCTGTTGATAAGCTTATCGAGGATCCTTTGTATGTGACAAGTCACTTCTCTCTTGCTGTTTTCAAGATTTTCTCATTGTCTTTGGCTTCGTGTAAGTTTGATTATTATATGTCTTTGGTGTGGGTCTATTTGAGTTCATCTTACTTGGAGTTTGTCGAGTTTCCTGGGTATTTATGTTCATATCTTTCATCAAGTTTGGAAAGTTTTCATTCATTATGTCCTCATATATTCTCTTTGCTTCCTTCTCTCTCCCTTCTTTTGGGACTCCCATTATGTGTATGTTGGTTTGTTCGGTGGTGTCCCATAGTTACCTGAGGCTCCACTTACTTTCCTCAATCTTTTTTTTTCTTTTCCCCAGACTTGATAATTTCCATTGTTCTGTCTTCGCATCCACTGAATCTTTCTTCTGCCTTCTCATATCTACCTTTGAATCCCTTTAGTGAGTTTTTAATTTCAGTTATACTTTTTAACTGCAGAATTTCATTTCTTTTTCTTTATTGATATTTCTATTTTGTTCATGCTTTTTTTTTTTTTTTACTTCACATTTTCCTTAGTTCTGTGAGCATCTTTAAGAAGGCTGTGTTAAAGTCTTTGTCTAGTAGATCCATCATCAGGTCTTTTTCAGGGATGGTTTCTGTTGACTCACTTATTTCCTATGCCTAGGCCATACTTCCCTGTTTTTGATTTTTGTTGTTGTTGTTGAACACTGAATATTTTTAATGTATTAATGTGGTAAATCTAGAAATCAGACTCTCCCTCTTTCTCAGTATTTACTTTTTTGTTGTTGTTGTTACTGTGGTTTTTTTTTTTTTGGTTGATGTCTGTGTGCTAAGGATCAGCTTGAGATGTAAACTTAAGTTCTCAGATCCTTTCTGAGCCTGTGCCTTTACCCAGGCACACGCATTCACTTTAGAATTTCCTCTGTATATGCAGTTGATTTTGAATGTCCTAGTTTTAAATTTTTCCCCAAAGGGAAAAAGAGAAAAATGCAGTGGTGGGGAAAAAGGGGCACCAGTCCTTTCAATCCCCTGGAAGTCACTTCAGCCAGAAGGGCAGGGGCTGGAACAGTTGGGGGCAGGTGCAACAGCCGTGGCCTCCTGCCTCTCTGCCTGCTCCTCTGTGATCAGAAGCATCATTCAGAGCCGATTCCCAGTTTTTGGAGGACAGGGTCCTTTTTGCCCACCCTAGGTCCTGTAAGATGCTCCAGGGACACACGCACAGCTGCCTCCTGGGTCCTGGGGTGGGGGATGGGTAGCTGTTCCTGTGCTAAGAGCTGAGAGCAGTTTAACCCTCCAAACCTTCCCCTGGAAGTTGCAAGCCTTCAGCAGACTGCAGACTTCCAGAACAGTTACATCAGGTACATTCTGCCAGTGCAGTATTTGCCCAGGCGGGAGAGGGGTTCCCGGTGCTGCCGGCTCTGCCATCCTTCCAGGAGCCTCTCCAGCAGTTGCCTTTTAGGCAATGAGCTTTAAGCCTTGAGTCTGTCTTTCATAGGATTTTAAAAAACTTGAAATCTTAAGAGTCTAGAGGGACAAAGGGCTCATCATGGAATCTCATCCTTAATTGTTCAGACAATCTCTGAAATTGGCTCATAAATAACAAACGTGACAACATGTAATTCACTTATTTTACTGTATGCATGTTCTTTTTTACCTGTAGGGTAAGGAAAAACTACTGGAAGATTGTCAGCTGCGGAAAGTTGATCTCATAGATCAGGTGAAACAACTTCAAGAAAAACTGAACCATCTGGTACATTGCATGAGCTTCCAAAACGTCAGGACAGAGGACTTGAAATATCAACAGGCATTGGAATCTCCACATGTTTTAGAAAATAATGCGAGTGATAGTTCCAGTAACAGTGAAGAAACTGACAGATCATCTCCTGTTGATGCATTTAATGTCACATGGGATCTAGTTGACATTATTGGAAATCAAGATTCGTTGATACAAAACGAGGTGCCAGATACTTCCACAGGAGAGCAGGTTGCTTTGCAAGACAGGTCACTCTGCTCACAGGGGAGCTTGTACGGGTGTTCCCGTGACCTCTCCCACACCCAGGGGACCAAGCCCTTGAAGAAAGTGCTCAGGACGATGGACCTGTCCTCCTGGAGCTCCCCTGAGGTCGTCAGGAAGGACTCAATCTCTGAGCGCCCCCCCAGCCTGCCCCTCACACCCTGCTTGGATGCCCTGAGCCAGTGCAGTCTGGACACCTCCCTGTGGGACGGGACGAGCACCCAGCTGCTCCAGGCTGACCAGTTGGGGCTGCTTTGTTACCCGGGCGAGTC
Organism: Orcinus orca; assembly: GCF_937001465.1. Classification (NCBI taxonomy): domain Eukaryota; kingdom Metazoa; phylum Chordata; class Mammalia; order Artiodactyla; family Delphinidae; genus Orcinus; species Orcinus orca. Next base: position 149,026,567 of record NC_064563.1, read on the forward strand.
AGCGGCAGGAACGGCCCCTAAGTGGGCGGGGTCTCCGTTAGCTGCAGACGGGGCCCCCTCCATCGACCACCATGCTCAGCGGGTGCCTGTGGTAAGTGGTCTCCCTGGGTGCTGTCCTGGTTTGGGTCCATGGGATGCCCAAGGCCCCAGTGTGTTCCCACTGGGCTGTGTCTACGTGGACGGCAGGGTCACAGCTGCAGTCGTTGTTGGCTCACCTCCTGTTGTGGCCTGTTGGCCAGGCCTGTGTGAGCAGTCCCCTGGTCAGCAAGTGTAGGGACAGTCAGCGTTCTGCAGGATGGACCCAAGTCTACTGTCATAGGAACATTCACAGCACTTTGGTTGTTTTTAAAAATACATGAAATGCATTACTCTTACTCAGAAATTCACCGCAGGCCTAACTTTGCTAACTCGCACTGGCTCTGGGAAGTATAATCATAAACCTGTCTTCATGTGTGGTCTGCCTATGGGTTCTTTGTCTGGAAGATGTTTTTTAGTTCTATTTTCAGTTCTATATCATGTTTAACAGGTTCTACATATAATGTTATTAATTTCAAGAACACTTCAATATATTATTTTTGGGTTAGATTATATGTTATCTAACATAACTTTGAGATATTGTGTATCTTAGATAAAATGAAAAATAAATTACGGGATATGTGTAATTTAAGGTATCCATATATGACCACTTCATATCCATATGCTTCCATTTCATATCCATATGCTACTACATCACGCAGAATTTTGAAAATCTGAAATATTTGCCAGGGACTTTGTAAACTATTCCTAGAGAACTGTGGGTGAACTTGATTAAATTATTATGAGCGTATGGCCTCGTGTCCACAAGCTGTGAACACTTTGAGTTCTGTGTGGGAAGATGATAAATTCAGGACTTAGCAAGTTTTCCATCTGGCAAGTTCAGGTCCATGATATAACACGTTATCATTTTATGACCATTTAAACATCTGCCTATTTGAACAGGAGAAAGATGTTGAAGATTTTATCATAACGTCTCTTGATTCTCAAGAAAAGTCAAGATCACCTCCTCTTGGGTTAGAAGGAAAAAGCGATGGAAAAAGTGAGTCAGTCACAGACTTTATTTTTACAGCTTCAGAGTATAGAATGGTGCAGAGTCCCTGTGCCCCCCTCGCACGTCCCGTGTTAACTTGCGATGTTGCGTGTGCACATTCTGCCTCTCTCTCTCTCTGTGTCTCTGTCTCCCTCTGGGTTTTTGCTCTGTTACTTGAGGGCCTGATGTCGTTTGACTCCTGAGAAGGTCCCTGTGTATTTCATGGCGTCCAGTCCACGCCAGGACATCCGCCCTGACCCAGGGCAGCATCACGTCCGCATACTTCACTGAGATTTTGTCCCGTTAGTGCTCTCTACAGAAACAAGCAGTGGCTGCCACCATGCATCCAGATGTCCTTTGCGGGCTGGAGGCTGCTGAGAGCAGGCCAGGTGCCTGGCGCAGTGCTCGGGCCTGGACCCCATGAGGGCTGGTATGTTCGCGGCAGTCGGCATGTATGCATCTCGTGGGACTCCGTGAGCGCCCTGGCGGTGCCGTGCTCTTCATGTGGGTCAGTTTAGACTCTGCAGTTGTGTTGCCAGGTTTCATCCTGTTCCTTCTGAATGGCCGATGTCCTGGGTAGGTTTTCGAGACCCTGGGACGTTCTGTCCTCAAGCTCGGACCCACTTGGCCTCCATTGATGGTTCTTGGTGGTCTTGCCTGGATCCTTGTCACTGATGGCTGCCACACCGTGACTTTCTAACCTTATACTTTCTTTTATAATTGTTAGATTTTTACAAGTCAGTCACCTCAAGGTGTTTTGACTTTTGAAAAAAGTCACCATTGGCTCATTGGGTGCTTTTGAGGACAAGGCAGCGTGAAGTCCAGTTCACTGGCCATGTTGGCATTTGCGGAATGGGGCCAACAGCTTTTCAGCTGGTGCTCTCACTTCTTCCCAGCAGTAGCCACGTGATGTAACAATTTGAGCAGTTCTGTGAGGTGCGTCCCAGGAGCAGCCTCTCGTCCAGTTTCCCTGCCTGGAGTCTCCGTTTCCTGAGGATATCATGTTCAACTTTCAGAAATTTGCTCTAGTATTTATTATTTATGCAGCACACCCCACACACCTCCCTTCCCGTCTCCCTAAAATGGCCCCACCTGCACTTTCTGCCCCATCACTGCCAAGCGTCTGCACTTCGAGGATGCGTGTTTGAGTGCAGGAATGCGCTGCCCATGACGGCCTTCCCTGCATCTTGGACGTGGTCCTTGCTTTCCGGGTTGGACCCCCGACAAGTTTCTGGAGGCAAAGCGTGTGCCGGGTACTTTGTGTGTGAACATTGACATCTTCCTGATGTCGGCATCTTGGACTTGGGCTTGATCCTGGGTGGGGAGTTGGGTTCCTTCAGAGTGTGGAGCCCGCCGTCCTGGACCCGGGTGTCATGAGAGCAGCGCATGGTCCCCTGGAGCACGTCCTCCCACCCCGAGAACTCTGCTTCGTCCTTTGGTCATTTCCCCCACGGTTTTGTCTCGTCTGTCTTGTTAATTCTTATTGATCACATATTGGACCTCTTGTACTAATTTTTTCTCATTTTCCATGTTTGTATTCTTGTTCTCATTTCTAAGGGATTTTTCAGAGCTTTACTTCTTAAGCTTTGTATTGACTCTTTTTATTTTTGCTGTTTTAGTTTCTGACTAGTCCTCTTTCCTAACCCTAACCCTTGTTTCCCGAACGATACTCCCCTTCTTATTTCTCTGGGGATGCTCTGATTTTTCTGATGTTTTCTTCTGTTTGCTGCCTTTACTCTGTTTCTTCCACACTTTCTCTGAGTCTCTGTTTCTCTGTCTTTTGTGTTTGAATGCCCCCTGGCACGTTTGAGAAGGTAGGCTTCTGAGCGGGCAGCCGTGAACGGCTCACTGGATGGCAGCTCTGTGCTCAGAGGGGCCTTGCCGGTGGCTCCACGAGACCCACCTGCCCTCCCCGAGCTGTGTGCTGGTGGGGATGGTGGGCTCTGCTTTCCCACCGTGTGCCTCCTTCCGTTTTCCAGAGTGTGTGCTTCCTAGCCTTCCTGGACTGGCCACAGTTCAAGGCTCGGGAACAGCTCAGGGAGCTGCATGCTTCCGAGAGGTTAGGAGTTCTATTTTGAGGCCCCTCCCATCAGACAGAGGCTCCTGGAGTCTCGAATTTGAGACTCTGTTGAGGGCTCCCCAGCCAGGCTGCCCGGTCCGGGCTTTTCTGCACCCACCCCCAGATCAGGCGCCCCCGCCCCACGGCCAGGTGATTCGGGCCTGTCCTCCCACTCAGCCCCCTCCTCGTGTCCCGCTGCCCCTCTCGTCCGTCCTCCGAGGCGCTCGGCACAGTTGCCGATTTGCCCCGTCTGTGGGGGGTGAGGAAACACGTATCGCATCTGTGAAAATGAGCTGAGCTGCCAGGAGGGTTTATGTTCAAATCACGGACATTAACATGCTAAACGTGCAAAATGTACGTTTTCTTACTTAACGTGTGTAGCTCTCATCGTACGTTTTTATGAAACATTTTTACTGTCTGGGGGCGTCCATCGATGTTTCCTTGGTGAGAGGGCCTGGCCGTGGCTCTCCCGGTGCTTCGGGGCCGTCCCCGAGGATCGCCACCAGAGTCGCGGGTCTAGGCCCTGACTCTGCGGTGTGTTTCTAGGTGATGGCGCGGGGTTTGGAAAGGCACTAAGCCGAGACTCGGGAAGACCGGGAGCACCCACTGCTGGTCCCGCAGCGCCTCTCACCCCCCGGGGGTTCCGACGGCCGCTGGGCGCCAGGAAGCAGAAGGAAGTCCATCCAAAGCAAGTGAAGGTACTAGCCGGTGGGGAGCAGGGGAGGGGGCTCGAGGGGCCTCCCCTCTGGCCCGTCAGCAGCTGCGCTGGCCTCAGCCCTGCTACGACTTTGTGCCTTGTGTAGCGGCTCAAAGGGGGGAGATGCGCCGCTGTGGCAGGACCGCAGGGACGGTGTCCCAGGTGGGGCCTGGCCACGCTCGGGGGCCGCGGGCGCTGTGGCCGGGGGCGGCTCCTCCTGCAGCGCCTGTCACAGCACAGCGCCCAGAGGGCCTGCACGCGTGGCGCTGTCCCAAGTCGCAAGGCGAAACTGGATTGGTCTTCCTGAGTGTCGTTCAGGTGCCAGACCTCGTGACCCTGTTTTGGGAAGCAGTTGTGGTTTTTGCTTGTTTGGCTTTGGAAGCTTTCCCAGGATGCTTTGAGGGTTCTCTAATTCAGATAGTAAGTGTTCCCAAAGGAAATGATTTTGATGTTAAGTAAAATCTTCTCTGAAATTGTATTTGAAATGAAACTGGTCTTATTCCTTTAAGAATTGAAATGGAGCCGTATCTTCTAGCTGTTTTTTCTTTTTGTGCATTCCTCAATTTTTTATATGACATAAATACTAGAATTCCTAATTTTTAAGGAAAAAGTTTGGTTGTTAATGACAATGTTTCATGCTTAGGCTTTGAGGTTTAATACTTGATCCTTAGTTATTAAAAAAGAAAAGAAAGAAAGAGACCTAGCAGAGGCCCTGGAGCCTTTTCCGGACGTGCTGTGGCAGCAGGAGAGAAAGTCAGGAGCGGCCACCCCGCAGCAGCCTGTTGGGTCAGTCAGCCAGCTTGTGTGTCCCTGCCGGCCCCTCTGCTGCACCATCCTCAGTGGGGCGCGGGGGCCACTCGCCGCGGGGCCGAGTCTCAGGAGCCTCGTGTGGTCGCAGCTCTGACCACCCTGAGGCCGGCGACGCTGGTGAAGGTCCATCACGCCGGGAAGCATGTGTCAGCTGGGCAGACGGGCCCCGCGGGGCGGCTGGTTCACGTGCGGCTGTGAGACTGCAGGCCGAGGCCCCCCGTGACTCCGGGGTCCTCAGGGCAGAGGCTCCGGGATCTCACGGCCTGACTGTGCCCGTGGCCCGGGGGCCGCTCCACGTCTGTCCTCCTGGCTGCCGTGCGCCTGGTTGGCGAGGGCGGAGGACCTCGCTCGTCACAGCTGTTCTTTTCCAGAGGTGTTTTTCAGAACACCTTTTTTTGTCCTTATATGACCCAGGAGAAGGTGTTTACGGCCTGCGGCCCGGTCCACTATACAGCCTCCCCACCCCTCCTTCCCGGGGCTGTGATTTGTGTCCGTTCTGTATCACATACATTGTTTTTAAAGTGAAATTGCTGTAGAGCGTTAAAGACGGCCGCTTGTAAAGTAAACACAGTACACAGTTTGGCGTCTAGCGCTTTTATGTTACTGTTCCACGTTTTTGGTCACGTCATTAGAGTTAGAGGAAGACCTGTTTCTAGTTAAGTAACTAGTCATTCTTTGTCATAGGCCTCTTCGTTGCTGTTTTTCTGTTTCCCTAACGTGCCCCTTGCGGGAACCTGTGTTGACACGCAGTGTGAGGACGGTCACAGTCACTTGTGCTCTGCATTGGCCGTAGCACCAGCCATCCAGGAGGGTGGCCCTGGGTGGGGTGCACCTTCCTCTCTCAGCCTCCGTGGGCAGCACAGAAGGCTGGCGTGCACGTCCCAGGTCCCATGTCCCATCACTCTATAACTACCACTCCAAATCCTGGGGGGGTGGAAGACCCCTTCCTGTGTTCACATATTCTGGGCGCCCCCGGGGGCGTGAGAGGGCTGCAGTGGCCAGTAGCTGGCCTGGTACCATCCGCAGGTGCCTTTCCCCTGAGGTGTCCCTGTGCAGTTCTTGGGTCTCCCTCCTGGTGGGGCGCTGTGGTCCCGGGAGGGCCGGGGAGGTGCCTGGCATCTTGCTGACTTGGCTGTAGATTTCCCTGAGCTGAGCATCTTCTGTGAGGGTGCAGGCGGGATGGCTGGATTGTGGGGCCTTTGCTGGAGCAGCTCGCACAGAAGTTCACTCGTTCAAAGCTGGTTTACTTGTCTGTGACAGCTATGGGGAGGAAGGTTTGAGAACCTCACGGTCAGAGCAGCAACTCTGGTCTCTGGTGCAAAGGCCGTGGGGGCGGCCTGGTGAGCCTTGGCGGGTGACAGCGGGGCAGTGACGGTGAGAGGTTTCAAGCTGCTTCTCCTTCTCTCTGAAATGTTTGTCCGTTTCAGGCTTTGCTGCAGATGGTGTGTGACGAGAGCCACCACATCCTGGCCCTGTCCGAATACCGTGGACCCCCGAGCATGCTGAGCAGGGGCGAGCCCAGCGCCCCCCTCGGGTGCCTCACGATGGGGGGCCAGGGCCTGCTGGAGGCAGCACCAGCTCCCAGGGAGCATCCCACCCCAGGACCCCCAAAGGGGGAGAAGGTAACAGGCCTTCTAGATACAGAAGAGAAGCAGTGGGCATGGACCTGGTTGAGGGCTTTTCTTGGCCCCAGAAGTGGGAGTAGAGGAGCAAGAGGCGGGTCAGCGGCAGGCAGGGAGGCCATGCCTGGTCAGCCACCCTCCCACTCGCGTTCCCTGGGCTCCAGCCTCCAGGAGAGGCTGCGGGGAAGGGGCCGGCTGGAGCCCTGCAGGGAGGCTCTGGATGGAGAGATGGGTATGGGGGCCGGGCCGAGGGGCAACCTGGAGGTGAGGGCCAGATGCTGAACCGTGTGCAAGGAAGCCAGCCGGCCATGGAGTGTGGACGGAGCAGTGGGCAGACCCCCAACTTCAGGGAAGGGGGCAGGTGGGCCCAAGCAGGTGGCCAGGAGGCAGCCAGCCCGTGTGTGGCCCGTATAGACACCGCCCCCTGCGTGGACACTAACCCTAACCCGGCACACACACATGCACACGCACCCCGCCCCTGCACACACATGCACACACCCCACCCATGCACACGCCCCCACCCTTGCACACACACATGCCCCTCACACACACGCACACACCCCACCCCTGCACACACACACGTGCAAACCCTACCCCCGCACACACGCACACGCACCCCACCCCTGCACACACACGCACCCCGCCCTTGCACACACATGCACACACCCCACCCCTGCACACACATGCACACACCCCACCCCTGCACACACACATGCACACACACATGCAAACCCCCACTCCTGCACACACGCACACGCCCCCACCCTTGCAGACACATGCACACACATGCCCCCTGCCCCTCACACACGCACATGCACACACACACCCCTGCACACACACGCACACGCACCCCACCCTTGCATACACACGCACACACCCCACCGCTGCACACATGCACACGCACCCCGCCCCTGCACACACACACATGCAAACCTCCCACCCCTGCACACACCCCGCCCTTGCACACACGCGCACACCCCACCCCTGCACACACGCGCACACACACACGTGCAAACTCCACCTCCGCACACGCGCACACGCCCCCCACCCGTGCACACACACACCCCACCCACGCACACGCACCCCGCCCCTGCACACACATGCACACACGTGCGAACCCCCACCCCTGCACACACGCACACACCCCCACCCCTGTACACACACGCCCCCAGCCCCCCCCACACCCGCCCCTCTCACACACACACATGCCCCCCGCCCCTCACACACACACGCACGCACATGCACACACACACCCGCCCCTGCACACACATGCACACACCCCCGCCCCTGCATACACACACACGTACGCACACACACGCCGCCCTCGCCCCCACGCACACGCACACCCGCGCACACCCCCGCCCCTGCACACACACACACGCCCCCCGCCCGTCACACACACGCACACGCCCTGCCCATGCACACACACACACATCCCCACCCCTGCACACACATGCACACGCCCCCCACCCCTCACACACGCCCATGCACACACACACATGCCCCCCACCCCTGCACACACACGCACATGCCCCCCGCCCCTACACACACACACGCACATGCTCCACACATGCACACGCGCAGGCACACGCACACACACTGTCTCCACCACGCAGGCCTGGCCTCCCCTGGACCCGGGGCTCATGTGCAGCGGCTGGAAGGGAGGTTTGCTTGCTGACATTTACTCTGTCTTACCTTCCCGTCGTGTTGGGGGGGGTTCTCTGCCCAGAGCTGGCTCCTCGTGCCCCTAGGCGGTCATGGGCGTCTGTGTGTCCTCATAAGTCGGGGTGGGTTCTGTTTGAACCTGCAGGATGTGTTTATAGGGACACGGGCTCTTTGTTTCGATATTTTAGGAACCTTCCAATGTGGGCCTCGACTGGAGAAGGGAATTTCTGCGGATCGTGCAAGAGGCCTTTGAAAAGGAGCGGGAGATACTGAGAGTCGAGCTGTGGCCCCGGCCCTGTGGCTCAGGCCCTGGGGGCTGCGGCTCCCTGTTGGAGAGGCTGGAGAAGGTGGTCCAGGAGCAGGTGAGCTCATGCCTTGGCTTCCCCCCGGAGCCCACCCTGACACAGAGGGTGACGGAACGTGTTTCGCCTGACCTTAGAGCAAGGCAGTGACTGAGCAGCAAATCCTGCTGCAGTCCACAGATAACACTGTGTTTTTATGTGTGAATTCCATGAAGTGGAAAACTCTGTGCACTTATCTTCCTTCAGGATCTCACTCTGTTCTGGAAATAGCTGGCCTTTCCTTGAAAGCAAAAGAGCCTTTCTAGGCGGCCCAGCTCCAGGCTGTGAGCGCTGAGCCCAGGCTTGGAGGGTCGACACCGCGAGGGCTGTGGGAGCCTGCTTCCCGCCAGTTCCCTCGTAAGAGAGGGCAGGGTGCGTGGCGAGCGTCGACTGGGCCCAGCAAGCGAGACCAAGGTGCTGGGGGCAGAGCTGCGTGCAATCTGAGGGTTCCAGGGCCACTGTGCCCGCGTTCATGCCGCACGGTTGTCCCCTGCATCCTCCTGTGGCAGCGATGCCAGGAGCTGCTCTTGCCTGGCACACCAGCCCTCAGGACCCCCTTCTTCTGCCGTGTCTTATGTCCCCCTGCCCTGATCCCCTGCCACCCCATCTGCAGGGGGACCTGCAGGAGAGGTCCTTGGAGCACCTTCGCCTGTCGGACAGGAGCAGCCTGATGTCCGAGATCCAGGCTTTGCGCTCCCAGCTGCGGATGACGCACCTGCAGAACCAGGAGAAGCTGCAGCAGCTGTGCGTGGCACTGACCAGTGCAGAGGCCCGCGGGAGCCGCCAGGAGCACCAGCTGCGCAGGCAGGGTGGGTATGGCCTCTTGGCTGCGTCCCCGAAACGTTGATCCTGACACTCACCTGTCAGGAGGTGGCAGGCAGGTCAGCGAGCCCCTCGCTGACTCCCCAGGCCATCGAGTGCAGAACGTGTGCCAGTCAGGGTGGAGGCCTTGCCTAGCATCCCGGTGAGCAGCTGGTGGGGGCCGCGTTGGCGCCAGCGTTGTGGGCGCCGCAGGCCCACGTCCGTGAGGGTCACTGGGGCTCGCAAGAGGCTGAAGCGGCCTGTGGCAGGTTTCTGAGTTTGATTTAAACTCCGGGATTTTTACGCAGACACTCATGTCACCTGCAGGGAGAGAACACTTTATCTTATCTTTTCTTCCCCATCTCCTCTCCTCCTGTTCTTGCCACTTGCCCTGGGGATGCTCTGAGTGCTGAGTGAGGCCTGGGCTCCGTCCCGTGGGGCAGCCTGCCTTCGATCCCCAGCCTCGGCGTGCTGCCTCACACTGGGCACTTCCGGGCCGGCCTCGCTCGCATTTTGCATCTGTGTTCACGAGGGTCCTGGTCCGTGGTTTTCTTTCTTCTGGTTTCGGTTCCTGGAGGAGTGGGTGTGTGTGCTTCTAGTTCTGGGCGGGTTCTCCACGAAGCTGCCCGGGCTGGGTGGGCTCCATGGAGGTCTGTCTCGGCCCAGCTCCAGCCGTGCCCTTGGGAGACCCCGGGCCTGAACATCGCAGGGGTCGAGAGGGCGTGTGCCCCCCTAACCCCGGAACCCCGTTGCGTCGCATGGCCTGCACGGCTGGGTGGTCCCGCCGCTCTCTGCCCGTGTGTCTCTCTGGATGCTCACTGGCCACGAGGGCGAGGCTGGCAGGGTGTGAGCAGAAGGCATGTGTCCCGAGTATCTGGGTTCCATCAGAAACAGTGGCTTCTGGGTCATAGAAGCTTCCTGTCCCCCCAGAGTGAACACATTCCCTTCCTTTGCTGGTTTGTTACTGATTTGTTAAATCATACGTGCGGCTCACTTTGGACTCGTGAATAATGCTATTTTAATTCATTTAATCTTCTTCTTAGTTGAGTTATTGGCGTATAAGGTTGAGCAGGAAAAATGTATAGTAAGCGACCTGCAGAAAACCCTGAATGAAGAGCAAGAGAAAGCAAATAACGTCCGGAAGCTGCTGGTGGTGGAACAGAACACAGTCAGAGATCTGAAATCTGAGCTCTGTGAGTGTAGACAGGACAAGGAGCGGCTGCTGAAGTCCCTCGACGAGGTGCAGAAGGAGGTCCTTCAGCTGAGGTGCGGCCCCACTGGCAAGGCTCCACCTTCTAGCCCCGTCCTGCCCTCAGGCTTCTGGCCGAATAATGCTGGAAGTCACGTGGCCCCTGCCACGTTCTTGGCCTTGAAGTGAAAGATGCAGTCGGAAGCCGTGGTTTGCCAGGCTATCGTGATGGGTGTTGGGGAGGAGCCTCTGCTCCCGCAGGCTCGTGGGGGGCCACGCACACTGCAGGGCCTGCCCTCCCTGCCCTGGGAGCCCTGGGAGCCTGGGTGCTGGCCGGCGTCCCCTTGAGAGCCTGTGGCCCACACAGGTCAGTGCTGGACAGTAAGGAGGATGACCTGCAGGCTGCGCTGCAGCAGCTGGAGGCCGAGCGCACCAAGGAGCGGGCCCTGCAGAGCCGGCTGGAGGAAGAGCGGCTGCAGTGCCTGCAGAAGGAGGGCCAGAGCGCCAGGACCCTGGAGGTGACGTGCGCGGCCGCGACTGTGCCCAGGGGCCAGGGCTACACCTTCAGGGCTCAGAGGGTCCCTGCACGTGCAGCCCCCGCCTCCGGGCATTCGCTTCCATGAGGGCAGTGCAACCTGAGAGCTGCGTGGGGGCCCTGCCTGTGCACAGGGGAGGCCTCGGGCCGGTGCCCTGTGCGGCAGCCGTGTGGCCGCGCTGAGGCCACCCGTAGGCCTGGCTGAGCCGAGCACCGTGAGGGGGTCGAGGGCCCGCCCTTCAGCAGCCCCGGAGCCCCTGATTCAGGGAGGGAGGTGAACCTGGGACGTTGCACTGTGCTCAGAACAGCGCCTCATCCCCGAGGGAGGCCGGCGGAGCCACGAGAAGAGGGGTTATTGCTCGCCCTCCTTCTACCCAAAGTATAATGTCAGAAGCTCTAGCTGCGGGAGCTGTTTAGATGCTCTTGCCTCGTCTCGCTTTTCCCCGATGCAGGAGTTAAGGGCGTCTTTGGAGAAGCAGTGCGCTCAGAGTAACCAGCTGTGCGTGGCGCTAAAACACGAGCAGACGGCCAAGGACAACCTCCGGAAGGAGCTGCAGATCGAGGCCTCGCGCTGCGAGGCGCTGCTGGCGCAGGAGCGTGGCCGCCTCTCGGAGCTGCAGCGGAGCCTGGAGGCCGAGCAGGGCCGCTCCCGCGAGCTGTCCGAGGCCCTGCAGCACGAGCGCCTGCTCACGGAGCGGCTGAGCCGGCGGCCACAGGACAAGCAGGCGCAGCCGGCTCTGCTGCAGAAGCTCAGGGGCTGCGAGGCCCGCGTGCTGGAGCTGGAGGTGGCGCTGGAGGCCGCGCGGCAGCGAGCCCTGGAGGCTGAGGCCCACGTGCACCGCCAGGACGTGGAGAGGGAGCAGGAGGTGAGTGCGGCGCCGAGGCCTCCCGTGGAGACTCCGCCGAGAGCGTGGGGGAGTTTAGAGCAGCCAGGACGCCAGGACGGCAGTGCAGCCGAGGCCGAGCCGAGCGGACACGGAGAAGTGGAGCAGGTGGCAGACAGACAGGGAGACGTTGGCGAGCCTGCCACGGCCGGAGGGCCTGTCCTGGCTCCGGGCTGCCCCTTGGATTGGTCAGCGCGGCGGCTGGAAGTCGGGAAGCGCGCATCCTCCGACCTTGTTCTTTCCCAAGGTGGTTTTGGATCCTCGGGGCCCCTTGCGGTTCCGTGTGCGTCTGAGGATCGGCTTTTCCGCTTCTGCGTGAAGGCCCTTGGGATCTTGGTAGGAATCACACTGAGTCTGTAGATCGCTTTGGGGCGTGTTGTCTCCTTAACAATGCTAGGTCTTCCCATCCATGAAATCGGAAGGGCTCTCTGTTTAGCTCCTTAGTTTCTTTCAATAACGTTTTGTCACTTTCAGGTGATAAGCTTTGCGTTTCTTTTGTTAAATTTGTTCCTAAATATTATTTTTTTGATGCTGTTGTAAATGGAATTATTTTTTACTTCCGTTTTCAGGTTGTTGCGAATGTGTAGCAATGTGGGTGATTTTCACACCTTGATCTTATGTCCTGTAACCTTGCTGAACTGATTTATTATTAGTTCCAATATTTTTAATGGATTCTTTGGGATTTTCCATGTAGAAGATCATGTTTTCTGCAAATAGACATAGTTTTACTTGTTCCTGTCCAACCTGGACGCCTTTGTCTCTTCTCCTTGCCTGACTGCCCTGGCCAGAACCCACAGCGTGTGGGGCAGGCGTCCAGCCTGGTTCTTGATCTTGAGGGAGCAGTCAGTCTTTTACTGCTGAGTATGATGGTAGTCGTGCCATTTTTGTAGATACCCCTTAGCGGAGGAAATTCCCTTCTATTTTTAGTTTATTCAATCTTTTTTATTTTTAATCATGAGAGAGTATTGGATTTTCTTTTTCTGTGTCTTTTCAGATTTATGGGTTTTGTCCTTCTCTTGATATGATATAGGACATTGATTCTCATATATTCAGTCATCCTAGCACTCTTGGGATGCATCCCACTTGAATTTGGTGTATAATTCTTTTTTAAATAGTGTTGGATTCAGTTTGCTAGTATTTTGTTAAGGATTTTGCATTTATATTTATGAGAGATATGTTCTGTAGTTTTCTTTTCTTGTGGTGCTTTTGTTTTTGATATCAGGAAGATCTTGGCCTTGCAGGATGGGCTGGGAAGTGTTCCCTCCTTTATTTTTTGGATGGGTCTTAATTTTAGATACATTATACATTGACCAAAAGCATTTGTTTCTGAGGAAATTATTATCCTGTGTTTTCTCATGGATTGACCTTTATTTTGCTCTCTTTAAAAATATTTTTTAGAACTTCAAAAATATTACCTTTATTATTTCTTTTTGGGGGTTTTAGGAAATTATAAAAAGCTCTTAAAATGCACAAGGAAAACCAATGGCCTGGTGTTTTTAATGGTTAGGCTGCCATGAAATCGTCAAGAAATAAATATTAGTGAGATATCATTCACATGCTACTGAGTTCACCAATTTAAATTGCACAATTCAGCGGTTTTCAGTATATTCAAAAGTTGTGCAGCCTGATATCACTGCAATCAATTTTAGAACATGTTCATCACCCACAAGGGACCCCTGGGCCTGTTAGCGGGGACCCAGCCCCTGGCACCCACTGGTCTACTTTCCATCTCTGGATTTGCCTCTTCTGGTCGTGTTGTGTCAGTGGAATCACACGGTATGTGGCCTTCTTCTGTGTCTGGTTCCTGCCGTGGGGTTTTCAAGGCTCACACGTGTTGTGTGTGTAACGATTCTTGTTTTTGGTGGGGTTAAACAGCCTGGAATGCAGTCGTGTTTCATCACTAGAGATCGTGGAAGTGGAGGAATCGTTTGGGGCTGTGGCAGAGGCCGGGGGTTTCCTGACGGAGGCGGCTAGAGTAACGGCCCTGGGTGGGCCTTGGTCACTCGGGACCCCCAGAGCGTGTTCCAGGTTTTTTGTGCATGTGGGGGGAGAGAGGTTTGTTGTCTTCGTGTGCTTCTCAAGGGGCTTCCCAAACCTTATCCAGAGTCTTCTGCCAAACCTTTTTATTTAATTTTGGGGGTTTTTTCTTTTGTTTTTCTTTCTTTTTTTTTTTTTTTAGTTTGTTTTTGGTTTGTAAAAATGTAATTGCTTAAAAAAAAATACAAACAAAGTGTTTTCGAAGTCAAATTGGTAACTGTCCCTCATGATGCACCTTGATATGTATTTTTCTTTCTTAAGTATGTTGTCCTTTTGGTGTCATTTTTACTGTAGGTAGTTAACTTGATCTGGGTTATGGGGTCTTTTTCTGGCCGTAGTGGCCCAGGCCTCTGATAGTTATTTCAGGGCCAATTTCATCTTTTTTAAACAAAATAAACCAGTGGGTCTCTTGGTTTTGTTACTTTCCTCATCTGGAAAATAGATCAAAAAGGATCACAGTTTCCTGAGGAGGCTCGAGCACTGAATGGGGGTGATGCTGGGAAAGCGCGGGAGGCGCTGGGTGGGAAGCAGGCCTGGTCTGTGTGCCGGCCTGAGGAGCGGCTGGGCCAGGCCCGTGCCCTCTCTGCCCTGTCTGGTTCCGCCCTGCCCGGCCTGGCCATCTTTGTTTCCCTGGATCCCCCCTCCCCAGGCGTCATCCCCTGGGGTCAGCCCCCACGCTCTCCGAGCCCCCGTTGCTCCCTGAACTTCTCAGCACGTGGAGATAAATATTATTTACAGTTTCTGTCAGTGGTCTGCTGTCTCCCTGTGGAGACTTGGGTCCTGGGTGTGGGACAGGGAGTGGCCTGGCCGGCTGGGTCCCCTGGCATCTCCGCAGTGAAGGACGGGGATCGCAAATGGGGGGCACAGGGCCTCTGAGACTCAGGCCCGCCTTCGCGGTGTTGAGCACCCACTCAGTGCCCGCATGCGTACTGAGGTGGGGGGCCGGGCTCGGGCTGTGGCTCATCCCATCCCGGGTCCTGTCCCGGATCCCCGGAGTGGGGGGACCCTGACTCCGCATCGCGCCTGGAGCACCCGTGTGGAGCGTGTTGGGGGTTGGTCGGTCGGGGCTCGGGGCCGGACTGGGCGGCCCCTGTGCTGAGCTCCTGGCCCCGGTCTCCACCCCGGACCGTGTGTGAGGCTCGCTTCTGTTTTTCGCCGTTGCTGACAGCGAGAGTTAGAGCTGCAGCGCCAGCGGGATGAGCACAAGATCCTGCAGCTCCAGCAGACGGTGAGGGAGCTGCAGGCGAGGGAGGCCGCGCGCCCCCGCCCGGAGCCAGAGTCGGAGCCGGCGCGCCCCCAGGAGCAGCAGCGGGGCCTAGAGAAGGTGCGGCAGCAGCTGCTCTGTGCTGCGGGGCTTCTGACCAGCTTCATCAACCAGACAGTGGACAGGCAAGTCTCTCGGGACTGCCCCGGCCATATGCTCAGCACCTTTGATGTTGAGAAAAATTCTGAGTGGGGCGTGTCTTTGATTTCGGGTTCAGGTTTTCATGAAACGGACTCTATTTCTCATCCCACGTGTGTGGATGAATTCATGGGCAGTATTCTCTTGAAAGATGATGACAGCATTGTGGTCTTTGCATTCTCATATGACAGGAAATCCAGGTTTCTTTCAGATCAGGTCTCTCCGTGTCCCTTTTCCATTGCTCACCACCCAGAGGGTCTGGCCCAAGGCCAGCCCCCCTCCCACCCGAGTCCCCCAAGGCAGGGCTGGTGCCCGGTGTCTGTGCAGCGTTTGCCTCGCCTGACACCCTGGCCCACTGCCCATGGGGCCAGGATGCGTCCGCCTGGTCGAGGACCCACGACCCTGCTGTTTGGCGGGAACCAATGTTGATTTGCCCTTTTCTGAGCACACGGAAGCTCAGACCATACAGCTCTCTTGTCTGTAATTGGGTTTAGTTAATGGAGCAGCAGTCTTGCTTAGGGACAGCGTTTTAGTAGCTGACTCAGAGTCCCAGCAGAGAGCAGCAGGGGGAGGTGGACACACTGAGGGAGCCTCCGTGGTCTGTGGTCAGCGCTCAGTGGCTGGAGGCTTCCGGGCTTCACAGACTGCCCACTTCCAGGCCGTGCCGCCTCCCGGCTGCCACAGTCACCGCCGGGCTCCCCGGGCGCTGCGCGGAGTGCCTGCCGCCTGGGACCCACACGCACCTTCTGAGTGTCCGTGTGCTTCTCCAGGACCATCAGTGATTGGACGTCGTCAAACGAGAAGGCAGTGGCGTCCTTGCTTCACACGCTGGAGACGCTCAAGTCTGAATTGGGCGCGTCCAGCTCCTGCCGGGTGAGACCAGCTTTCTTGTTCACTGTGGCCGGACCTGCCTCCGGCCTCGGCCTGTCGCATGGTTGGCTCAATGCACTGTTCCTCGTGCCCATGGGGGCGCTGGTCTGTCCCGCTCCATGGCCGACGCCCCGGCCTCTCTGCCGCTCACGCACTTGTGTTGAGGCTCTGGGCTGGAAATGAGCTGCCCGTCAGCAGCGTCGGGGGTGCTTCAGAGTCCTGACTGCTGCTGTGAATTCCCGACAAACTTCCGTGGGTCAGGACGTCGTGAGGTCTGTCGTGGAAGCAGCACGCAGCACAGGCAGCGGGAGAGCTGACCCTGCCGGTGTCCTGCGCCCGCTGGGGCCTGGAAGGAACGTGCCTGTTCGGAGGGACCCTCAGGGATGAGCGTGCTCCCCACGCCACCCGTCACGTCCTGCCTCTGCCGGCGGTGCTGTCGGAACAGGGAGAGGGTCATGTTTTGTGACAGCCTTCCTCTGTCCGTACCCGGTTTCGTGCAAAGTCTGTTTCATGGGAGAGCGAGAGGAAAAGCGATCTGATGGCTTTTGCTCTCTCCTTCCCATACATGGACTCTGCCCAGCCCCGCGAGCTTCCCACCAACCCCAAATATGTTTAAAGTTACAATCCCTGAAAACAGGCGACAGTAAAAGCCACGAATAGCGGCTTTTAACAAAACGTTTTCTGATCTCGTTTTCTCCTCAAGAAGAAGACGACGGTGGAGCTGCAGGTCCAGCTGGTGGACGTCCTGCTGAAGGACAATGAGTCCCTGAGCAGAGCGCTCAGCATGGTGACGCGGGAGAGGGCGGAGCTGTGCAGGGCCGTGTCCCGGCTGGAGAGGAGCCCCCGGGCCCCGGGGACCCCGCAGGAGGGCTGCGCGCGCAGGGTACGCGCCCTGGGGCCCCGGCGGCTGCAGGCTGGGTTCGATTTGCGTATATTTTGGCTACGTTTTCGTATCTGGCTTCATGTGGGATGTTAACCTGGAGGGTTTTAGTCATTGTCTTTGGTCTCGTCCCTGTGAAATGAGCTGGGACGTGTTCCCTCCTGTTTTCTGGAAGAGATTGTGTAGAGCTGGTATTCACTTCTTCCTGAAATGCTTGTTGAGATGCACCAGTGAGACCATCCGTGCCGAGTGTTTTCTCTTCCGGAAGGTTCTTTGTGCAGGGCTTGGTGTTTCTGGTGCTCCTGGGCAGGGTGCCCTGTCAAGGCCGGGCAGGTCCCGCTGGCAGTTACCAGAGGGTGGTGGTGTGTCCCCGAGTGGGACCCGTCTTCTCAGTTCTGTCCAGTTCCACTTTGTCTGTCTGAAGCGCTGTGGGGTTAAGGGGGCTCCTTTGCTCGTGGGGCCCAACTGCTGGCAGACCCGTGGCCCTGTCCTCATCGGGAGGGACTGCAAAGGCAAGAGGTGCCGTTGGCGCCGAGCACGGCCTGCTCCCCTGGGGGCTCCTTGTTCAGAGGGCGCTCGGGGTGGACTAAAGCACCATCACCTGGGACGCTTTGTCCTTCGCCTGGAAGGTAATGAATCAGGAAATAAATGTGATGAGCGAGCGAGAGGCAGGCTGAGGGTGGACAGACTGCAGCGTCTTCTCCTTTGTGTCGGGGTGACTTCTGTTGCTAGAGTGTCTTTTCCCCGGAGAGACCAGGCTCTGTTAGAACCGGGAAATGTGGTTCCTTCCTTCTGTCCCAGCAGGGAGGTCACCCAGCTCGGCACCTCCCTCTTCCGAGTCCTGCCCTGAGTTGTGGGCGGCGCAGCCAGGCTGCCTTGGCGGCAGCTGAGCTCATGGCCCCGAGAGTGCTCCGAGCTGGCCTTGGCCTCGGCGGCAGGCGGTCCTGGCTGTCCGCTGTGGGCAGCAGCCTTGGCCCTCCCTGTGGGGCCCTTCGTCTGTTCGTGTGTCCACACCGGAGCTCTGGGGTGCTCAGCACAATGTGGTGTCCAGGCCACGCTGCCAGTGTTGGGACGTGTGGCCTGGTCACGACATCCCCTCTGTGCGGTGTGGGCCCCTCCTGAGGTGTCCAGGGTGTGTGGCTTGATGGCGCTTGAACAGAGCGGGTGTCTGCGTCTGCCAGGGGCAGCATTTCTAGGGCCAGGGCGGACAGGGGTGTCTAATAGGCTTAAAGCTTTGAATTCAGGGTGATTTCTCAAATGTGAGGGTTTTGTTTTTAGTAAAAATATGCCTTTTGTATAATCATACTTCAGTAAACAGTGTGTAGTAACCACCCTTGAGTGTAACAAAATAATCACGTAACAACCGGGACGTCACTGAGAAGAGGCTGGAGAGGGACCCAGGTGGCCGGCACCTGCCCCAGCCTACCCGTGTCCGGAGGGCACAGCGTGGGGGCGGCTCGGTCCTGGGAGCGGGCACCACTGTGCTCTCAGCCCCTGTTTGTTTTGCTTTTCTTTTCTTTTCTTCTCTTTTCTTTTCTTTTCTTTTCTTTTCTTTCCTTTTCCCCTCCTTCCCTCCCTCCCTCCCTTCCTTCATTTCTTTGGCTGCGTTGTGTCTTTGTTGCTGCGTGCGGGCTTTCTCTAGATGCAGCGAGCGGGGGCTACTCTTCATTGTGGTGCGTGGGCTTCTCACTGCGGTGGCTTCTCTTGGTGCGGAGCACAGGCTGTAGGCGCGCGGGCTTCAGTAGTGGTGGCACGTGGGCTCAGTAGTTGTGGCACACGAGCTCTAGAGCACAGGCTCAGTAGTTGTGGCGCACGGGTTCTAGAGTGCAGGGTCAGTAGTTGTGGCGCACGGGCTTAGTTGCTCCGCGGCATGTGGGATCTTCCCGGACCAGGGCTCGAACCCGTGTCCCCTGCACTGGCAGGTGGATTCTTAACCACTGCACCACCAGGGAAGCCCTCAGCCACTTTTCTTGAGATGCTCTCCTGGGAGAGCAGCTGTGTAGACACGCTGTCTGTGGTCATTGCAGAGGTCGGACAGGTCTGTGTGGAAGCAGGACAGGATGGGCTCGCTGGGCTCAGCACGACACCCAGACCCAGCACTGCCCACACCAGAAGCTGGCGCCTGCAATGCCAAGGTAAGACCAAGCCCATGGGTGGTGTTAGGTGTGCAGACACCGTCTCGTGGCCGCTTCTTACTTGTTTAAGATTTATGTTTCTAGGCAAGTTTTAGGTTCACAGCCAAACTGAGGGGAAAGTACGGAGATTTCCCGAATCCTCTGCCCCAGCATCCACTCCCCCCAGGCGGTGCGTGTGTTGCAGTCCATAGAGCCACAGCGTCACGTTGTCATCACGTGCAGGCTGCTCTTGGGGCCATACTTTCTGTGGGTTTGACAAGTGTAAGATGACAAATGTCCACCACAACGGTGTCATGCAGAGCATTTTCACTGCCTAGAGATCCTCTGTGCGGCTCCCGCGGTGCTTTCTAAAATCCTGGGTTAAGAAGTGAAAGTCTTGGTGCTTGAATTACAGATGATAGTGTCCACAGCCTGGAAAAGCCTTGAGCCCACAGTTCAGTCAGCACTTCTGATGGTGAGGCCCAAGCTGTGGGTCTCTCTGGAGGGAAAAGCCATATTAGGATATGGACACCAACCTCTGCCTGTGACCTCAGGTCTCCCTGACCCCTGATGCCCGCAGACCTGTGATGGGACCCCCACCTGCCCCCAGTTTGGTCCGTGCTTAGTGGTTCGATTCCTGGGCCCTCGCGGGGCTCCTCTGATGCTGGTGAAGGGTCGTCTGTGCTCTGCGTTTTGTCAGATAAACAAGATCCAGCTCTGAACTGCAAGGTTGTTGCTGGTTATAGATGTCGTGCGGAGCTGACTGCTGTGATAAATGGCTGAGGAAAGAAGGCTGGTTCTTTTTAAAGCACCTGGTACAAGTGTGCTGTGGAGACTTGTGAGAAGGGTGACTTTGTCCTGTGGTTACGTTTCACTGGTTTTTCTTTTTCTTTTAGATGGAAAAATTGTACCTGCGTTATCTGAGAGCAGAGAGCTTTAGAAAAGCCCTGATTTATCAAAAGAAGTATCTTTTGCTGTTGATTGGTGGATTCCAGGACTCTGAACAAGAAACGCTCTCCATGATCGCCCACTTGGGAGTATTTCCGTCCAAGGCAGATAGGAAAGCGGTGGCGGCACGCCCTTTCACAAAATTCCGCACTGCCGTCAGGGTGGTGATCGCTGTCCTAAGGTACCGCCGAGGCACGTGCCTCCTGTCTGCTTTGGGGTCGTTTAGTCTTTGAAATGCTACAGTTGTTCCCTTTTTTAAGATGAATGATATTTGAGGCCTTAAAATATAGACGACCCTTGTCTTCCGGAAACCATGTTATGTAGAACTGCACCTTCTAAGATGGAAGGGTTTAAGGCTGCCTTTTTATTGTAAAACAAAGCCTTCCCGTTAATGGTATTCTTATGATGACAGACATGTCTGATCGAGCTTAAAACTGCATTTCACTTCTTCATGTTTCAGTTTCTTATATTTCAGTCAAATTTGTGTTTCATAAAGGGTGCCATGTGCACAGGAGGACACGCTGTGGGCCCCCCAGCGGGGAGGTACACCTGACCCCTAAGTGTCTGCCCGGCCCGGCCCAGCCCAGCTCCAGCCGTTATGCATGCAGGGCGCCACTTTGGAGTACGGATGGACTCCCTGGTGTGATAGGGAATTTTGACTATTTCAGAATTAACAGTGATGAAAATCTATTTTATTTTATAATTTTAAAATCTGCTGTATTTCTAAAAATGTTTGTCCCACTAAGAACTGTGCCACTGTGTCTGCTCTGGTGCCCACGGAGCTGCCTTTTCTGGGCCGCACGCACCTCCGTCTGTGGGACCAGGCACAGCAGGGTGGGCTGGGCCCCCTCGGCCTTTCCCTGGACTGCACCACAAAAGGCAGTGTGGGTCCCATTGCCCTCAGAGGCCCAGCACCACACACGGTCCAGCCACACACTTGCCAGGAGCTCCCGCAGGGTGGAGGCCTCCTCCGGCCTCCGGGCACTTAGCGCCCTCCCTCCCTCTGAGTTTTCCGGACCACAGACTGTCAACCCACCTGCCTGTCACTCTGTCTGTCACCTGTCCTTCCATCTGTTCTGTATTTTCGGGGAACATGCCCCGTGCCAGGAAGTTTGTCAGATGCTGGGTTGGGGCGGGGAGAGCCCCAAACTCTGCCTCCGTCTTTCCACCAACGCGAAGTGGAGGTGCCTTCTGGGCTTTGGGTCTCAGAGGCAGCACTGCTGTGAGGGAGCTGCTGGGGGCTGTCAAGGAGAGGGGTCTAGGGGCCCCTACACCACTGCACCTCCCGTCACCACGTGGAGGGCGAGGGTCTCCATTTCCCCCAGCTGTCCGGGGCCCGTCAAGTGCGTTAGCGATGGAAGGGAGTGCGGTGAACCAGACAGACCCCAGCTGGCGGGTCTGGGAGTGGAGGGGCAGGGTCGGGGGCCCGGGGGCCCGGGGGCCCAGGGTCCGGGGGCGGGGCCGGGAAGGTGCTGGCGGCTGCCCGGGTAGACGTCCCATCACGTCTGGATTTTCTTGGTTCTTTTCAGTCCTGTTTCGCTCTAGTTTTCAATGTTTTCTATCTTTTTTTGTAGGTTACGCTTTTTGGTTAAGAAATGGCAACAAGTAGATGGCAGAGGAGCCCTAGCGCCGGGCCGAGCACCCCGCCCAGGTACCTCCCATGCCACCCCCCCCATGGGCTTCTTTAGTGTCCGCCTGGTGGGAGATCGCAAAGCACAATAAGAAACCAGTAATTCAGCCAGTGCGCTTGTCCGGAGGCAGAGGGTTTTTGAAGGAAAGTGGTTTTTATTTTGGGAACAAGCACAAGTTTATACAGTTAATGTTGATGAATAAAAGTGGTTCAGAGGAGCGTAATAATGATTGAAAACTACAGAAATGCTAAATGTATCGACAAATAGCTTATCTTCAGTGAAAAGGCTTTTTCATTCTCCCAAATGGAGTGAAGTTCTACTTCACACTGTGCACGTCTCCTGGGAGCACCACTGCCTCCTCTGCCTCAGTCCCGTCCAGGCTGCGGTCGTCCTCTGCCCCATCTGACGGGCCGCTGCCCAGGTGTAGCTGGGCTGCCTGGGGGAGCTGTAGTGGGCAGCACCCTTCATGGCCACTGGGCTTCCCTGGTGGTGCCAGTCCCCTTTGATTTCCACGTGTGAATCCTTACATCTCGGAATCAGCTGGCTTCGAGGTTCTTCAGGAGGGGTCCCCCCACACCCGCTGCCCCCCGGCTGCACCTGACGGTCGCCGGGGTTTCTGCCCTTCCCACTCCTCAGAGCTGGGTGCAGGAGACCCACCCCAGGCCCACCTGGCGCCATGCTCACTCCATCAGGGTGCTGAGTGCTTCTCCAGGGCGCTGCCCACACAGACACGGGGGTCAGGGTTGGCCTTGCAGGAATGAAATGCAGGTGCTCAAAACTCAGGTTTCAGACTTCCCTGGTGGCGCAGTGGTTAGGAATCCGCCTGACAATGCAGGGGACACGGGTTCGATCCCTGGTCCGGGAAGATCCCACATGCTGCAGAGCAGCTGGGTCCGTGTGCCACAACTACTGAGCCTGTGCTCTAGAGCCCGCGGTCCACAACTGCTGAGGCCTGTGCGCCTACAGCTTGTGCTCTGCAACAAGAGAAGCCACTGCAATGAGAAGCCCGCGCACCACAACGAAGAGTAGCCCCTGCTCACCGCAACTAGAGAAAGCCCGCACACAGCAACAAAGACCCAACGCAGCCAAATAACTAACTAACTAAATAAATACATTTAAAAAACAAAAAACAAAAACCCTCAGGTTTCTTCTAGAGATTTTTTTAATACAGTTTTTATAACGAATACATTTTTTTTTTTTTTTTTTTTTTTGCGGTACGCGGAACTCTCACTGTTGTGGCCTCTCCCGTTGCGGAGCACAGGCTCCGGCTGCGCAGGCTCAGCGGCCAATGGCTCACGGGCCCAGCCGCTCCACGGCATGTGGGATCTTCCCGAACCGGGGCACAAACCCATGTCCCCTGCATCGGCAGGTGGACTCTCAACCACTGCGCCACCAGGGAAGCCCTAACGAGTACTTTTTAAACGTTTTGAAATTGCCATGCAGACTCCTAAAAGCTTGTAAATTTAAAATTTTGGTGGATGGGGCTCCCTACTAAAATGCATTCTTTTTTTTTCTTAATCCCTTCGTTGCTAAATAATCCTGGGGGAAGGATTCCTGGTGCCACGGCCGCAGCAGTCTCCACCCGACACCCGCGCATCCCCACCAACCCGGGACGTGTCTTCCAGCCACGCCAGGGGCCCTGTGCCAAAAGCATCCCCACGCAGGAGGGAAAGGTGAGCGGTGGTGCCTCAGCTGCTTTTCCACTGCAGGATTGTAGCCGTCAGCAGGGGCCCCGTCTGCAGAGACAGGGCCACGCGCGGAGGTGTCCCTGGGCGGAGCTGTGCGGGTGCTCAGGCCCGCCTGTGATGGAAGGGCCCCCGGGCACACGTGACCCTCCCCGACACGCGCACATGCACATACCTGCAAGGCCGTGGTGTTAGCTTTACTTAGTCTTTTTCTTTGGGCTTGGGGGGTTTTGCACACGTAATGTGCTTTTATACTTACAGCTTACTTGGCAATTGAGATGTTACAATGATAATGTTAAACATTCATTGGTTATTTGGGGAAAAAACTGTTTTCAATTAAAAATAGAATTAAGAGGCCTTGTGGTTAAATTGTAGAATGGAATTTTGTTTAAAAATTCAGGTGAAGAAAGGTTTCCCTGACGGCTGTGACTGTCACGTTCTGAGCCCTGGGTGTAACAGGGCTGTGTGGTGTGGCCCTAATCACCTTCATCACGGTTTGCAGCCCATTTTCCTGACCGTGAGATTTCTTATCCAAGTGCTGCTTGTGAGAGATGTGATTTCCATTTCCATTTCTCCAGACTGAAACACAAATAATTATAATCCTATTCAAATGCTCGAATATGATTACAAGTCATTTATTTAATTCATTTGACTACGACTCCTCCAGTATTTGGAACCTACCCGTGAAGTGAACAGAAAGCTCAGTCTGTGTCTGTGGTATTTGTCACACACATGTGACGGCTTGTGTAGGCATGTCGTCTGTTCTCTCTGTGCGTGCTTTCCCGGGGTTCTAAAACAAGCTCGTCAGAGCAGAACGCATCGTCCACCTCTGACATCGGACCAGCAGGGATAAAATGCTCACCTTTGCTCTCTCGCTCCATGGTCTCCGGTTGGTGATGAGACCTCCGTACGAGTTGCGTGTTAAGAGTGTGACGATCTCGGGCGTAACTGCCCTGATGGGGGAGGCCAGACCGATGAGCGTGGGTGGCTCCGCCGTGCGCGAGGCTGTGTCCCCACTCACCCTGCGTCTCTGCCGATGGGAACCCACCAGCGTGTGTGGTTCCTCACAGAGACGTGTTCTGAAAGTTTGGGTCCCAGAGCGAGGCAGGGAGTGCAGCAGTGTGAGTCCGTGAGGGCCCAGAAGCCCGGTTCTATTCGGAGAGGGCAGGCAGGGGCTCTCGGTCTGGCTGTGGCTCCCCCATTCCCGAGTGGGTGATACCTTTGAAGGAATAGGTGGTGGCCAAGGCCTCTTTTTTGTGGATGGCGCACAGGTAAGACATTCCCTGCCCTGGAGAGGAAGTGAGCAGTGAGGCAGATGGGGCTCCCTGGGCCCAGCTGGAGGCCAGGAGGAAGGGACCCCTGTGAAGGATGCTGGGCAGAATCCGGTTGGGATGATAGACTTATATGTGAAGATTTAGTGAATTAAGTAATATACAGTAGTTTTTAGTTGTTTTAATTTGGAGACGTTGTAAAGAAGTTAGTTTTAAAGCACTATGTAGCACTTCTTAAAAAACCCTTACTATTTTTCCGCTGTGGTAAAGAAAATATAGGAAAGTAACAACCGCCTAGTTTACCCCATTTCCCATGAGTGTCTGGTCAGCAGGCCCAGCTCCACTGCCCCTCCGCACTGGCTGCATTCAAACCGTCTGCTGAGTTCAACTCTTTTTGTTTGTTTGTTGGTTTGTATGTTTGAAGATCAAATCCATCCCCAAATCCCAGATCAGAAAGATCCCTGACTGCTTCTCAAGATCCAGAACATTCCTTGACGGAATACATTCACCATTTAGAAATGATCCAGCAAAGACTGGGAGACGTACCACCAGGTAATGAAAGTCCTCTGTCTTCTGACGGGATCTGAGTGACCCAGGAGTGTCCAGTCCTGGAGAGGAGACGGCTGGGGTCCAGCTTAGTTACTCTTGTTAGTTTCAGTCCTGCTAATCGGCCATAATGAATAGTATCAGAAGGAGGGTTGTGAGTGGAGACACCGAGGGGTGGGTGTGAAGGACGCACAGTGTCTCAGACTCACAGCGACCATGAAGACCGTGTTTACAGGATGTCGTTTGTCCAGCGTTTCTCAACTTTCATAATGTAAACCACTGCGTATCTTAATTGCTATTCTTATTGTTACCAAAAATAAGGTTAATTCAGTGATAGTGTTTCGAAATTGTGAAATTCTTCTTAGAAGATGTGAAGCCTTCTCACAAATTGCTTCCTCATTTCTACTTGTGTCTAGATTCTACTTCAGAGAAGTCCTGCTGCCAGAAGAGTAAACAGTGAATAAAGTCCTGTGACGATTGTATTTGAGGAAGAGGTTTGATTTTCTGTGGGAGCTTGTGATGTGCGCGTGCTGAGTGGTGCTGAGCGCCAGCCCCGGTGTCGTCAGTTAGGTGCTCTCACCCTTACGCTTTGCTGCAAAGCCAAGTGGAGTATTTTCTGTGTGATTTCAGCACATCTTAGCTTCTTACCTTGATGAGGTAGCTGTGCGCTCGTGAGTGACGGGCGTCTGCCCGGTTCTCTGTTGGTCGAGCCTCCCTGCCCACCCACGAAGGGTAAGCAGAGGATGGCTTCCTGTTGTTTATTTTCTTAAAGTGTACAGCCTGGTTTAAAACAAAAACACACACAAAAACAAAAAGAATAAAATTAAAGCCCTGGTGTGTTTGTGAATAGCCCTGTGTTTTTTTTTCTGTTTTATCCAGTCTGCTTTTATCACAGGCAAAAAAATAAAACATAGACTTAGAATTCACATTGAACTTCTGTAAGTCAAAAATTTTCAGTGGAACTTAAAGCACTAGTAAGACAAATAGCCACATGCCTATTGATTCATCTTGCTTGGTTTCTTTTATTTCTGTCAGATGCTGTCACTACATATTTATTTCTCATGATTATGATCTTTTCATGTTTTACTCATGCTCATCTGTACCTGGTGGTGGTATCTAGCCAGTGTCCTTTACCCAAACGTCTGTTGTAAAGGTATGTTTATAAGTATCTCTGTGTTTCTAGGACCTTTGAACATAACATTTATTCTGCTGGGCTTGGTTTTAATATAAAACAACTTTTTCCTGATCACTACTTACTTATTTTCGATTTTTAGATCTTAGACTTACTTATTTAGATGTTTGCTTACTTATTTTAGATTTTTCTTTCCAGTGCATGTCTGCATTTTCCTCTTCTTAGCCAACACTGCCATAAGGTCACTGTTTTATAATCTTCCCACCTTTTCCACTGAGTCCTGTCTTCTGCTTGATGTTATTGAAGCGAAATCTTGACCAGCTCTGGGAGCAGGAATCCAAGAAATGTCTCTTCACTTTCCAGAAGAAAGACGTTTGAAATTGATGATCAAATACTGAAAACATAACTATCCATGTCATCCACGTTAAGCTAATGAGGGAGGGAGGGAGGGCCCATTTAAAGCCACCAGTGGGCGTAACCGTCACACCAACTTGTTACCATGGGGGTTAGTAATTACAAAGAAAGAGACATTCACCCTCCTTTCGTGGAAGAACACAGGTCAGACCTGCTGATGAGGGAAATTCTTCATGGTAAAGCACCCAGCTAATTAATAGAGAGGGAGCAATACAATTAGAGAACCACCAATTCTGCCCCCAGCGAAATAATCAGTTCACGGTGGGCTCATCAACAAGTCCTAAAACCAAGGCGAAGTTCCACTTTCACAGTGCAGGGGCCTGGGAGTGTCCACTGTGACCCCGGCTCATGGCAGGCCTGGCATGATGCCGTGTGAGATGCACAGTCTCCCCCAGTTTACAGATGGAGGGACAAGTGACACAGAACCACGAGGAAAGAGACACATGGGATGTTCTGTAAGTGACTGGCCTGGTTTCATCAAGTAGACAACATTACTCAGAAAACAAAAGTGAGGGCCCTGTTTTTTGTTAAAAGAAACTAAGGAGGGCTTCCCTGGTGGCGCAGTGGTGGAGAGTCTGTCTGCCGATGCAGGGTACACGGGTTCGTGCCCCGGACCGGGAAGATCCCACATGCCGCGGAGCGGCTGGGCCCGTGAGCCATGGCCGCTGAGCCTGCGCGTCCAGAGCCTGTGCTCTGCAACGGGAGAGGCCACAACAGTGAGAGGCCCGCGTACCGCAAAAAAAAAAGAAACTAAGGAGACATAAATGCATGTGCAAAAGTTAATTAGTTCCTAAATTGGGGAAAGCAGCTATGAAGTCATTTTGGGGGTTAACGGGGTAAATTTGAGTATGTACTGGATAGCAGATTTTAAGGGAATTTGTGTTAATTTTCTTAGGTGTGCTCATGGTTATATGAGAAAAGGCTGCTTTTCTGAGGAGCTGTATGCTGAATTATTTAAGAAAAAGGAGCCGTAACAAATGCAATTTATTCTGAAATGGTTCTGTTAGAAAGAGAGTACACATATATGGATTAAGTAAACATGCAAAATCTTTTAAAAATATTGAATCTAGATTGAATCTAGTTAGTATATGGTTATTTATTTTTTGAAAATTTTCATAATGAAAGATGAAAAAAACGTCATGACCAAACTGAAGTCTGACCCAATACGTTTTAATCAACTACAGGACTGTGTCAGTCCAGGTGGGAGAACATAACCACGCTAGGCTTTCCAGCTAAGGGAATCCAGTACAAGGATTTGATCATTTTGATGGTGGAGGAGCCCTTTCCCTGGGGCTGGCGGGTCAGCAGAACGGTTCCTGGGACACAGGGACAGAGCCCCCCTCCAGCAGGAGCTGACCCCTCAGGGGAGATGCATCAGCATCACTGTGGAAGGGAGAGAGACACCCATCTTTCTCCTCCTGCCCTCCTGTTTGCCAGACTAGACAAGGATCCTGGGACAGTTCCTTGCAGAAGTCGGCACCTTGTGCAGAGCAGACAAGAATTGATCTGAAAGCACACTGGCAGGTGACCCTTTGGCTACGAAGAATTTGTTCTCACCCACCCATACTTAGTTACCAAAATGCACCCACCTGATGTGGGGCAAACATTCTTCATACCGAAGAAGTCCCATGAGGTGTCGTATCTCAGTGATGCAGGCTCTCCAGGTAATGCCGGACTCCTCCCTCGGTGCTGGGTCTGCCCTTTGCTAATTGGTGTAGTTAACACACCCAGCATGTCATGTCAAGTGGGGGAGGTGAGGAGAAGTCCAGAGCAAGCATTAACCAGGCCTGCGCCCCCGTTTCAAAGAGTCTTCCTTCTACCATGTAGGCCTGGTTTTCTGGGCCTCACTGTCCTTTCTGAAAGATATGAGACCTTAACAGTCTTGTTTTTAGAGGACTTCCTTTCCTTTTACAGTCGAACCTGGAAGTACTAAGTACGAGGAGGTGCCCAGTGAAGACGTCAGGTACAGATACAGGCTTTACTGTCCTCGAGTTGTGCTGGCCTCCAGGCTCCCCCTCAGTAATTGGGATCAATCCCACCAGCCGATGCAGGAACCCTATCCCTGCTGGTTCAGAGGGGGACCACTGTCACTGGTGGCAGCAGCCTCCCCCCACCCCTGGGACAGCAGAGCCCAGAGTCAGGATGGAAAGCAAAAATTCCTCCAGGCTTATCTGGCGTAGCAGTAAGAGGGGCTCTTCCCATCTTCTGATGGCCCCAGGCTGATGTATTCTGGCTGTGGGAGAAATGGCCATAAGTGGGTCTGCAGTAGGGCAGCCTTCCCACTGTCAGTAGCTGAACTGCTTCTGGGTTGACGTCAGGGAATCCCATGGTCGTAAGGCTAGTGCCGCACTTTTGCTATGAGAGGAGTTTTCTGGTCGGAAGCAGCGATGGTGAGTAAGTAATTTGGGCAGTCCCCAGATGGGTTCTGGGCAGGGACAGCAAGTCCATATGCAGAACAGGAGTAGACAGAGCACAAGGACAACTCAGAGGGAGAAATTTTCTGGGAACCCTGGCCATCTGTTCACGGGGTTTACTTTTGCCTTCCTGACCCGCTTGAGTCTTATCATTCACCACCTCCTCTCCATCACCACCCGAGTGTCCTACAGTTCAATTCTGACACTACCTGGGGTCAGCACAGAAACTACGTTAAGGACTCAGTCCCAGGGGCTTCCCTGGTGGCACAGTGGTTAAGAATCCGCCTGCCAATGCAGGGGACATGGGTTCAAGCCCTGGTCCGGGAAGATCCCACATGCTGCGGAGCAACTAAGCCCATGAGCCACAACTACTGAGCCCACGAGCCACAACTACTGAAGCCCACATGCCTAGAGCCCGTGCTCCCCAACAAGAGAAGCCACCGCAATGAGAAGCCCGCACACCGCAACGAAGGGTAGACCCCATTTGCCGCAACTAGAGAAAGCCTGCGCGCAGCAACAAAGACCCAACCCAGCCAAAAATAAATACATAAATAAATAAATTAAAAAAAAAAAAAAGAACTCAGTCCCAGAATACAGCCACGTTAGACAGCGGCCATCGGTGGAGTCCCCAGGCTGTCCACACTTCTGCCTGGCTGGCTACAAACTTGTCCTGAGTATCAGAGCTGCGGGTCCTTATCCAGGTCTCGCGAAACCAACAGCCTACGGCTTCCTCAGTCAGAAGACGGGAGCAGCACACCCAGATGTGGTCATATCAAAAGTCCACACACGCGAGGCCTGGGCCTTTCTTAGTTGTGAGCAGTGCGAGGCGTAGCTGCTTGTCATTCACTTTGGAAGGGAGACCATGATAGTCCACAGACCACTGATTTTTCATGGAATTTACCTCTCACCATCCAAGGCAACTAGGGTACTTCTTCCTGCTCATTAGGACCAATTACCATGATGTCTTTAATGCATCAAAGTGATATTACGATGTCTAAACAAAGACCCTCAGGTAAGGTAGGGAAGTTGTCCCTGCCAGTTGAAATCGAATTGATCATCTAATTGGTATTGAGAAAAAAAATGATAAGGGAGCCTAAATATAAAACCTTTTATGATTGTACCTGGGACAGGTGCCATCACTTCTGGACCCATATCAAGAGTTTATCCCAAAGTAGCCAGAGAAGTACAACAAATAATGAAACTGGATGTAAACAGCAGCATTCCATTGAAAACCAGAAACAGTATTGTCTTAGCTTGGGCTGCTATAACGAAATGCCATAAACTGGGTGGCTTATAACCAACAGAAATGTGTGTCTCACAGTTCTGGAGGCTGGAAGTTCAAGATGCGGGGGCCAGCAGGGTGGGGTTCTCGTGAGGGCCTCTCCTGGGTTGCAGATGGCTGATTATTCCTTGTATCTTTATGTGGTGGAGAGCAGAGAGGGGGAGCAAGCACTCGTGGCTCTTTTAAGGGCAATAATCCCATCCGTAAGGGAGGGCTCCACCCTCACAGCTTCATCTGCTTCCCAGAGCTTCTACCTCCCAATGCCATCCCATTGTGGGCAGGATTTCAGCGTAGGAGTTTGTCCATCACAGGTACACACAGAGCTGGGCGTGAGAAGATCAGAAGACGTACGTAAATGACATGGTCGGTAGTCAGACTCATGGTGCTGGATCTTCTGTTTCACTGTCTCAGCCACGTCTGTGGTCTTGTGAGACGTTACCTGTGACTAGTTGGCAGAACAGGAAGAAGCACAAGTTTGTTCTGCAGCTGGATCTGCACAGTGTGCTGGCCTCAGCCAGAAGTAGACAGTTGCCACACACACGCAGCGTATGGGATTTGGAAGATTTCCAGCTGGCAAACTTCGGATGGTACATTGGTGCTCCATTCCATGTGGAAAGAGAACTGACCTGGGTTCCTGATCCATAAGCATTCTCATGAGTAACTGACTGTCCAGCTGGTCAATACTTGATGGCAGAAAGATTGCAAAGTGGTGTCAAGGTCATCTGCAGGACGGGTATGTAAGAAGACCTTCCTCCCTCAGGGCACCCACTGCCGAAGTGCAGTCCAGCGGACAGGATGACTTGCTCATGGGTGTCACTCAGCCTCTTTCCTTAGGTGGCAGAAAAGAGACTTGCACTGGTTCAGCAACAAGACCTCCTCTCACCAAGGCTTCCTGGCTTCTCCCACTTCTCAGTGCCTGAACTGCCAACCGCAGAGGCCAGGGCTGAGACCTTGATGTGGCGAGCTGGTTCCTCCATCACAGAGGACGCAGTGGTCGGTCCCACCAGGAATAGACACACTCCAGGTGTGACTTTTTTGCTTCCCTGTCTGCAGTGCATCTGCCAACAGCACTCTCTGTGCCCTTGGAGACGTCTTGTTCGTTGCTGTAGCTCTGCATGACACTGCCTCTTAGCAGCAGGCGTTACTTTAAAGCGATGAAAGTGCAGGATGAGTTCACACGTAGAATCCACTGGTCTTACCATGTTGGAGGAGGTCGTCGAGAGGACATGACCGCTGGTTGACCTGTTAGCTGGCCCTGGGCCATCAGAGGCTCCCCACCAGCTCCCCATCCTTGGGTTGTGCATTGCGCTTGCCCTCCCCACGCTGGCAGCTGCCCCAAGGATGCAGCCTTGAGAGAGCAAGGTGGTGTGGACACCATCTGGAAGGTGTGCATGACTGAACCCAGTCAAGGCCTCTGTATAAGCTCTTAAGATTCTGGCGGGCGGGTGTGGAGATCTGTTCGTCTTCTGGCCGCCAGGACAAACCTCGTAAGTTCCCTGCTTATTAAAGCTGCTGATCTGGAGTGTCTGTGTCTCTTTGGTCTCTCCTTGCCCTCGTGTACAGGGGCAAGTTTACGAACCAATATCGTGTCCCATCAGCTGGAAGCGGCTGTCTGGGCTGAAGAGTGGAATGGCTGGTTGAAGGCTCTCTATCAGCGCCAGCTTGGAAATCAGTCTTTCAAGTTGGACGCAGTGTTGCAAACTGGTTTATGCCTAAAACTAGGAGCACGTGTATCATGTACTTCCCTTACAGCCAGACTGCAGGGGTCTGAAAATCAAGAGGCAGACTCTTCCACTGCGTGTGCAAGTTGGATTCTCTAGTTTCTCAATCGCAGATAAGCAAAGGAGTACGGAGCCACACCCCTGTGGGTCACTCAGGTTCTACACATTCTTCCCCGTTGTGCAGTGAGTGTAGGAGCAGCCCTACCCTCTCTGTCACCAAGACAGTGACTCCTCCTTTCACCTGCTGGTTCCTAGACGCAGGAACCCAAGGTTCCCAGACATCATCCATAGTTTATAATCCAATGGAACACTTGGTGTGTTCCCCAGGGAGTGTCCCTTTTGGGGACCAGGACCTCTAACCCTGCAGAATCTAAACTTGGGAGGACAGGAAGCACAAAGCCCCCAGTGGATCACTGCAGGTGATGGTTAAGTGGGACCACTCCTGTTTCCACCCCTTGGGTTTCAGATTCAGGTATCCTTCTTGTTGGGAACACAGTGCCATATATAGGTCTTGAATGCCACCCCATCTTTGCAGAACATTACCTCCGATTTGGTACTTGAGCTGTGCCTTTAGCTGACTGTCCCAGTGCTCTGTCAGGCAGCAGATCCCGTGGTCTTTGCACTCCTTGCTGTGCACTTCCTTTGCCATAAAGTGAATCCTATGTTTGATATGATGCCACATGGGATCCTGTGCCAGAGGAACTACCACTCCATAAGCCCCTGTTGCCTGAAACTTGTGGGCAGGAAGTCAAGCCTATATATGGAATATGAATCTATTTCTGTGAAAACAAACTCCTGGCCCTTCCAGGATGGAAGAGTTCTGATACAGCAAACTTGGCTGGTTGACCTTCTTAGTGGAAGGAGCCACATTCAGAGCTCAGCGTTGGTCTCCCACTGGCAGGTTAGACCTTCAGTGTCAGCTACTGGTTAGATCAGCTTTGGGCCCACGAGTAGCCTCCAACCTCATTACTTTTGTTCCTCTGTTCTTGTACCCATCATGCCAGTGCAGGGGTTGCCAAGTAAGAGATGCTGTCCAGGGTCAACTGGCTGAATCGTCGTTCTGTCTGCTTGGTGGTTTATTACTTTCATGGGTGCTCTCTGGTGGGCATTAATATTTTACACCAAGACCATCCTGCTTGGCGCCTATCCCAGTATGTCTTCCCACATGCTTTCCTTGTCCCCAGTTTTCCAATTGTTTTCCTTCCAAACCCTTAGCCAGTCACACAGGCCATCCAACACTGCCCGTGTGTCCATATATATTCTCACTTTGGGCCACTCCTTACGCAGAAAAGGGAATGACTAGGAGCTCTGCCCACGGGGAGGGTATATCCTTAACCACTGTCTGTAGGGCCAGCCCTGAGTGAGGCTGTAATGTAGCTGCTGTACACTTTCATTCTGAACTCACATGCCAAGCCAACCCATCTGTGAACCAGGCTCAAGATTTTTCCACCTGTCAACTTGCTCTGAAGGCTTCCCCATACGGTCATAGATGCGAAGGAACAGAGAGGCTCTGATACAACAGCAGTGGATGCCATGTGGGTCTGGGCCACCTATTTTGCACTCCCTTGTGACCTCTGAACAGTCTCATGCTCAGTCTTGAATGTGCTCCTTCCTTCCACCTGGTGGTGGACTGTTTCTGGGCCAAACCGACCTGATGACTTGGTGAGTTTGGCAGAACCCACCTCACAAAGCAGTCCTGTCTGCGGGGTCACTTGGTGTCCCAAGGTCAGATGTTCCATCTCTGTCAGAGCACAGAAGCACACCAAGATGGTTTTTTTCCCTCAAAAGGCATATGTAATTCTCTGCTTCAAGTGGCATCACAGAACCTAGGGCTCCTGCTTTGTCAATCTCCTGCTGAGATGTGCCAGAAACTCCACATTGCATTGTTCCCCACCACCAATACCACCTGCTAGACCGTATGGCCCAGGCAGCAGAACTGCTTGTACCACAGCCTTGACCTGAGACAGAAACTTTTCCTTTTCTGGGCTCTTCTCAAACCTGGAAGTCTTCCAAGTCAACCAGTATTTGGGCCAGAGCAGTATTTATGTGTGGAATATGCTGCTTCCAGAACTTGAAGAGGCCCAACAGTGTCTTCCTTTATTAAAAAATGGTTGAAGGTGCATGACGCAACAATTGTCTTTTTCTTTTGGAAGGGATGCCTTAGGGCACCACTGACCACTGGATCCCTAAAAATATTTTAATATTTTAAGTGTAGCAGGTCCCTGAATCTTCATAGGGTTTATCTACTACTCTCTGGAGCACCTGTATCTTACCGATGTCTCCAGCATCTTTATAATGTTATTGATGTAATGGAAACAATGTGATGTTCTTCAGGATGGTGAAGTCTTTGGACTATGAGAGGGCAAGAGAGGTAACATAGGCTTCAGGCAAAACTGCATCTTTGTTCCACGTGAATGTGAAATGTTTCTGATCTTCTTTTCTGATAGGGACAGAAAAGAACACACTGGATTAGCAGCCACCTACCACATCTGACACAGAGACTACTCTCGGGGCTGCTACTGAGTTGAGTTTGCAGTATACCCTCATCCTTCAGGATCCTTCTGATTTCTGCAGGGATCATGCTGGTGAACTAAAGGTTTTGGGGACCACCATGCTGTATCCTTTAGATCCTTAAAAGAGGCACCCATCTCTGCCATCCCTCCCACCCCCAGATGTGATGTTGTTTTATGATCCTGATAGGAATAGATCAGTTTTAGAGGTTTCCACTTGGCTTTTCCTATTGTGATAGCTCTAACCCTACAGGTCAGGGACCCAAAATGAGTGTAATGTTAATTGCCAAGCACGTCAATGCCAATTATTC
Source organism: Orcinus orca (assembly GCF_937001465.1). Classification (NCBI taxonomy): domain Eukaryota; kingdom Metazoa; phylum Chordata; class Mammalia; order Artiodactyla; family Delphinidae; genus Orcinus; species Orcinus orca. The sequence continues at coordinate 149,061,404 of NC_064563.1, forward strand.
ACTTTGGGACACAGAAATGACCACCAAGCAGGTTCACAGACCCAGTGGACCTACTGTAAGCTGGACCTTGGGCAGGACTCCATTAATGATCTGGGCACCACATGAGCCACTCTGACAGGGGAGCCGTGATGATCCAGGGGTTTAGGTGTCAAAGTCAGTTCAGACCTTGTGTCCATCAATCTTCAAAATGTTTGGCTACCTAGTTTTCCCCGGGTGTAGTTACCAAAGGAAAGGCCTTTGGGATTCATTTCTGTGTATACTTGTGGTATATTGCAGGTCCTTCTTGGTATTTGGCCACCTCTTCAGTTCCATGTCTGAAATCTGGCTCAGGTCCAGAAACTGGCTGTGGGATCCTGGTTTTTTATATTGGGCAACCAGCTTGATTTTCCTAGTCATCCATCCTTGACTTTTTTCTGCTGGTAGTACCTTCAACTGCCCATCTATTTTGCCTCTAGGGATGCTGTGTTTTATGAAGCATTTCTGCAGCTCTCTGCAGCTCAGGCTCCCTTGGCTGCCATGCACACCTTGCTGGCCATTGTACTTTGCAATATTCAGACTTCTGTCAGTTCTGTGCTGCTTCCTGGCCTCTTCTGTTTTAGGATCCTATCGTCCCCAATGCTGTTCTGGAACAGCCTTTCCTACTGTCAGCTCTCACCTAAAAGGTGAGCCACCATTGACTAGTGACATCAGTACCCCTTTCATCAGTCTGTTTCTTTGGACTTTTGTAAAAATTTGTTATTTGTGCCTTTATGTGGAATATAATCATCTGGTGGGTCTTCAGGAAGCACGGAGTATTTAAATTTCAGCACACCCACATCCCTGACCCTTGTACTCCTTTCCATCAGTCCGCTGTAGCAGTTGTCATTTCAACTTTGCTTACTGTGGACCATAGCTTTTTCTACGTGTAGTGTTTTAAAAATATATCTGCAAATTCTGAAATTTCTCCCTTTGAAAGGAGTCTGATGCCTCTCCCCTGAATATAGGTGAGACTTACTAACAGCTAGGGAGTGGCAGAAGTGATGGTATATGACTCCTGAGGCTAGTTCACAAAAAGGCCATGGCTTTCCTTTGTCTTTGGACAACTGCCCTTGGAATCCAGCCATTACATTGTGGGGAAGTCTAGGCCACAGGGAGTGGCCATGTGTGGGTATGCTGGCTGACATCCCCAATCCAGGCTCCTGCATCAACTGTCAGACATGTGAGTAAATGAGCCTTCAGATCATTCCAACCCCTGGCCTTCAGGCTGCTCCAGCTGAGGCCCCAGATGCTGTGGAACAGAGACAAGCCATCTCCACTATCTCCTGACCCACAATAACCTAAAGAGATAATAAATGGTTCTTGTTTCAAGCCACCAAGTGTGTATATAGCAATAAATACAGCATCATTTTAGGAGCATCCTTTCAGGGAGTTTGCTACCAGTCTTTGCCTGGGCGTTAAATCCCATATCTTAGAAGATTGATCATAATAGTCTTCTACCCCATTTTACGCTCCAGTTCTCTCCTGATTTCTGCAGGGGTCATGCTGATGAATTAAACAAGTATGCTGGGGACCACCACTCACCAAGCACACTTATAATCCAGCCCCACACAGACTTCCCTAGCTCCTGGCAGTTGGCTGGTTCTCACAACATGTAACGGGTTGAACTGTGTCCCTGCAAAAGATGTTGACGTCCTAATCCCCTGGTGCCCGTGAATGTAGCCTTATTTGGAAATACGGTCTTTACAGATAATCAAATTAAGATGAATTAATTAGGGTAGGTCCTAATCCAATGACTGGTGTCCTTAAAAACAGGGGATTTGTCACCATTGTAAAGCAATTATACCCCAATAAAGATGTTTAAAAAAAAAAAAGGGGATTTGGACACAGAAACAGACACACATATAGGGAGAAAGGCATGTGAACATGAAAGCAGAGATGGGCATGATGCACCTACAAGCCAAGCAGCACCAAAGATGGCCAGCAAACCACCAGAAGCTAGCAGGCAGGGATGGAAGATCCTTCCTTCGCAGCCCTGTAACCTCGTTCTGACTTCCAGCCCCCAGAACTGTGAGATAAATTTCTGTTAAGCCACCCAGTCTATGGTACTTTGTTACTGCAGCCCTAGCAAACTAACATGTTCTTTTGAGGGGGAGGGGGCTATAGTCCACCTGAATTATGCTAAGAAATAACCATAATTATATGCCTAGTGTCCAACAGGTTGGGGAAAGGAGTGCCCGGTTGGTAGGGAAAGGTGAGCCACATGGGCAGGCTCCAGAGGTTCAAGGCAGTCTTGGGGGTGGGGAGTGGTCAGAAGCTTTGAGGGCACCTACCCAGATATGAGATCTCTTTGACATGTGTCATGGGCCCAGATTTTCCCAACCAGGGCCCCAAACTTAGCATCACAGAACTGCCTTGGCTGGGTGTTTACCATCTTTGAGATATTAATTCTTGAGCCTGGCCCTTGTCTTTATTGTCTCAATGCAGGAGATGAGGCTTTTTTTGCAGGCAACCGAAGAGACTCCATGGCTTTCAATCGTCTGTTGGTAGCCATCCACTGTCCATTATTTCTCTTAAGGGCATCAGTAGTGTTAAGGAATAGCTACCCAATCCCAGTACCCTTCCTTATAGCTAATATTTCCATCATACGTAAAACGCTTCTAGGGTATTCATTTCACTTCTCTGGTTCACTCTTCTACACGGGTGGAAGGTTAACAATTAGATCACTTCATGCCAGGGGCTGTGAGTGTTCCATCCATAAGTGGTGAGTGATTCACCCCATCTTATCACCTGCCATCTAAACCCCAGGTACCAACTGTTGCAGGATGGTTTCTCCAGAAGCAGATGGTGAGAGAGAGTTTGGGGTACAAGTTTATATGGCATCAACACCTGTGAAAGGAAGGGGAAGGAGACAGGGTTGAGCCTAGGAAGGACAGGGCCATGCAGGCCCAGCTAAGCTGTAGGCAGCCTGTCGTGCTCGCAGAGGCCTTCAGCGCTGGGCCCAATGGCCAGGCCGGCTCAGTCACCTCAAGAAGGATACGACCTAGGAAGGTGGCCCTCTGCGGACAGGGGCGGGTATTCGCGGCCACCACAGTCCACCGTCGCACCTGGCAGATACGCTTCCCGCCGACACCGGGGATCAGCTCCCTCAGGATTCCCGGTGTGTGTGTGTGGAGGGGGCGGGGGGTCTCAGTTCAGCTCCGCCAGCCCCCAAGGCTCCGGACGTCTGTAGTTCCCTCATGTCTGTCCTCGCACTTCCCAAGGTCACCCCACGGTCTGAAATGGCTTCTGGAGCTCCTTCCAAGGCTGTTTTGAAAAGCACATGGGCTAACACACACGTCACAGCGCGTCTCGAAGGACGTCCAAAGGTGCCCAGGGGGTCCTGCTCACTCCCGAGAGTCGTGAAAAGGCCCACGCGTGCTGGGGAGGAAGCGTGCGGACGCCCCCGGCCCGCCCCAGCGCAAGCCCAGCGCACCCCGAACCCTCAGCGTCCGCGCGGACACCAGACCAGGGCCTGCAGGGTCGCGACCCCAACACCGGAGGCGAGGGGCGTCTCGCGCCCGCAACCCCAGCACTGAGGTGACCGCGCTGAGAGGCAAGGCCGCGTTGCTGCCTGTCGACGATCCAAACCCTCGGCGCAGAGCCTCTCGGGAGTGACGCTCTCCCTGCTCTCCCAATGGGAGCCCGGAGCGGCCTCGCCGCGTCCTCGCGGCCAATGGGAGCGAGCCTCTGGTGTTGCTGGGCGGGCCCGGCCTCCCAACTGGCAGGCGACTCGCCGCGTTACCCGTCTTGCCCTTCCCGCCGCGCACGCGCGCTCCGTACAGGGTCGGCCGGGCGGTCGGGGGCGCGCGGGGCGGTGGCGGCGCCAGAGGAGCCGTCCGCGCTCGTGCCCGCGCCTCTGTGGAGCCGCCGGGGCCGCGCCCCTGCCCGCCGCCTGCGATCCCCGCGGGCCGATGCGGGTCGCCGGGCAGAGGGGAGCGACGTAGCCGCCGCCAGTGCCGCCACCTCGGCTCGGCGCGGCCCGACCCAGACCCCGACCCCGCCCGGGTCGAGCCGGCCGACCGGCTGTCCTTCGGCGGGGCCATGGCCGAGCGCGGGTGCCCGCTGGAGGCGGTGCCGTTACCCGCCGAGGTGCGGGAGAGCCTGGCCGAGCTGGAGCTGGAGCTGTCGGAAGGTGAGCGGCCCGGCGCCTGGGACCCCCGCCCGGCCCTCCTCCCAGACCCTCGCCCGACCCTCCGCGGGCCCGGGACCACCGCCCGGCCCTCACGCCCGAACCCCGACCCCCGTCAGGCTTCCGGCTCCCGGCGGGTGGCCGCGCTTTGGGTGGTTTGGCCTAAGGCGCGGGAACCTGGACGGGGATGACCGTTCTGTCCAAGCGGGCTGTCCGAGCGGGCTGTCCCAGCCGAGGGCTGCGGGTCAGCGCCCTGGCAGTCGCGGCGGCTGCAGCCCCGCGTGCCTCGGTTTCCTCCTCTGAGACGGGGTGGTCGCAGCACCTGCCTCTCGGCGCCCGTATGAGCCTAATGCCTTAGCAGGTGCAAAGCACTGAACACTTCGAACGAGGTTGTTAGCCCCTTTTAGGGAACTTTTAAAAATTTAAAAAGCATATTCAATAAGTGGTTGTTTGTTTAAAATAGACTGAGTGATTAGGCCTCAGAGGCGTGGGTGGTGTTACCCCTTCGTCTGTTACCCCAAGGCTCGTGTCCTGAACTCCGCGTGGCTGTCGGTGCACAGAGTTAGTTCTTGTCCGGGATCAGGGAGGCCTCGTAGCCGTTGAAGAGAAGCAACTAAAGGCTTAACTGTTCTTGACACTTAAATGCGTTTTCAACTGTCAGCAGCCATTTACTCCATAGTCTGAACCCAGTTCAAGTTTCGCTCCGGTTGGGGTAGTGACTTGTTACCACTGTCTAATAAATATGCCCCGGACTGTAGTGACTGCTGACCAGCCTTCGGGAGGTAGGTGCCATCGTTATCTTTGTTTTACAGATAATACAGCATTTACATGCAACCGCTTTGAATTCAACATCCAAAGTTTTAAACGTTCTGTGACATGTGGCTTTTTTTTTTTTTAATGGAAGTGCAATTGGAAAAGGGTGGATTTGAGAATTCTTGGTGATTAGGTGCTCCTGGAAAATCTGAAAAACTCAGATTAGGAATGGTTCTGACAGTAACTACTGTCCTGAGTTTGTCATAGTTCTTCATCGAGGGAAAAATCATATAGATGCCGTTTAGATTTTACACAATTTCAAATATGTTTTTGCAGATTGTTCTTAATTTCTTCCCCAGTGTATTAGTTATTTCCTCAATTCCTTGTTGTTTTGTGGTTGGATGTTGAAGGTCTTTCTAGGAGTTGACAGATAAGATTGAGAGCTTCATGATTTGTGTGACAGAACACACATAAAGACAAGTACTTCAACAAAAGAAATGCTTCTCTATTGAATCCTTTTATGCTGCTGTCATTTTAGACACATGTAGAGGATGTACAGTTGGGTGAAGGGTACAAAATTACGCATAGGTGGATAGGAGCCTGGAAGCGTAGCTTAAGCTGAGGAAGGAGAAGACAGTGTTGAGGGGAAGGGACAGCAGAGTGCGGTGCAGCCAAGGAGGCAGGAGCCCCGGCCTCTGTCCCACGCCCACACCGGTGAGGTTTTATTTACGTAATTAAAGGAAGGTGTTATTAATGAAGCACACTCCTAAAGCAACCAAAGTTCGTGTCATTGTCATTATCATTTTTATATTTTCATCAAGTAGAAGTAGAAAGTGGGTCTCCCTTTGCCCTACGTGCTATGTCTCTCCCCCCGCTCCCCTCCCCCCACCGTTTGAGAGAAACTTCTAAGTTAGAATAAAGTCAAGTCGGAATAGGGTGCCTTCATGGCACTCACATTTGTCTGAATGAGGAGTTGCTTAAAACTTCGAGATGACATCGTACGAGGCAGGTTGGAGGGAGGAGGGAGCTTAACACAGACAAAACGCTGCCCACATGGAGACGGGGGTCATTGTCAGATACCGGGGTAACCTGGAGAAGCCTTCACGATGTCCCCTCAGCCCGTACCCGGCCTTGACTAGGAGAAAATACACCCCTGCCTTTATTCATAACTCGCACGTGGCCTTGTTCTCCAGCATCCTCACTGGATTCTCACTGACTGTTGAAATTGGGGTTCACCCTCAGGGATGGTTCTTGTCTTTGGAGGCACTCATTTCTCCCCATAGAGCAGGTCTGTGGACTTTCTCATTCCAGAGGGAAACAGGCACAGCGGTGCTCTTGCGCCCTAGCTTTCCTGGCTGCTTTGCCCGTCCTGACTCAGGGGTCTTCTTCAGATGAAGTTGATGAGGGTGACGGGTGGAGGTACACAGAGCCTCACTCTTCTTAGAAGCCCCCCCACCCCGTGAACCTACTCAGAAGAATTCACGTATGTGGCTCCTCAAAGCGGATCAGAATGTTTGTGCATGAAAATGAGGTTATTAGAGGTATAATCTTGATTTTTTTGAAAGAATTAATTCCCAAACACTTACACTTTGCCTATTACTGTCTGAAATTACCTTCAATTTGCCTCACAACTAATTTTGGTGCCGAACAGTGTCTTGGGGCTGTTGCTGCTGAACTGCTTTAAACGAGGATGACGGGGTGAACAGGCGGAGCACAGGGGATCTCTAGGGCAGCGCGACTGTTCTGTACAATACAGTAATGGTAGATACAAGTCATTCCACGTTTGTCAAAGCCCAGAGATTGTACAACACGAAGAGTGCGCCCTAATGTTAGCTGCGGACTTTGGTTATAATAACGTATCAATTTTATTCATCAGTTAGAACGTATGTACCACAGTAATACAAGATGTAAACAGTAGGGGATGTGTGGGAAATCTCTGTTGTTTCAAATAAATTTTTTGTAAACCTGAAAAAAAAACCCCACAAAAAACCGAGGGTGATGGTGTGAAGTTTGTTCTTTGTTTTAGTTGCCTGCAGAGGTTTAGAGAGGAAATTCCTACACAATAGGTTACATTTATCCCACTCCTGTTTTTTCATTCTGGTTAATAGGTCTATTCTGTAGCTTTAACTGTAGTCTGTTTCTTGTTTTCATGCAGTTTGATAGTGCAGGGGCTCCAGCCTGGATGGAGTCGACCAGAAAGGGGAAAAGCTCCATTTGTGGATGTAGAGGAAGGGACTTCTTTTCACAAAAAGCGTTTTTCCTCATTAAATGTCTTTAATTTCTAAAATTTGTGATATATTGATAATTCTCTAGTTTTCAAAATGACAGCCCGACATTGCCTTCACATCGATAAACATTTGTTGTGCTTCCTAAATATTCTGTGGTATACTAAAGTTCTCATGTCCAAATTCCATTCATCTGTCAAAGCCCAGCCCAAGTGTCTTATGTGACCCTTTCCTGATCCTCTCTGATGAGGCTCCTTTCTCATAATTCTCATCACCCTGCCCCCTCTTTTGGAGTTCTTGCCACCTTTTGTTTTTTGCGTTTGTTATTTATATATATTCATTCATTCAGTAATTATTGCGTACCTGCTGGGTGCTAGGTAATGTTTTGGCTGTAGTGGTCAGGTTTAGCGTTGTTTCTCCATTGATCATAAGGCTTTGCACAATGTTGTATTAAAATAGGAACATAGATACACATTGCAGAGAAATGAAACAATTTAAAGGAAATGTAGGCTGGAGTGAGCATCCCTCCTACCTCTGGCATCTTCCCAGATGTGGCCCGTGGTATCCATTTCTTGTGTTTTCTTCTAGAAATAATCTGCCCGTGGTTCCCATACCGTGGTTCACACACCTCCCGGGCTCCCTAAGACCGTTGCTGGGGGCCTATGAGGGAAAACTGTCTTTTTATAATAATACTAAGACGTCATTTCTGTTTTCCATGTTTGTACTGATGGTGCAGGAGCACTGATGGATAAAACTACTGGTGCCTTGGCAGAAACTGTGAGGCAAGGGCCCCAAATCACACTGATCAGTGCATTCTTCACCACCTCCCCACTTGCAGTAGAAACAGTGCTACTTTGACTTAGACATATCCTTTCTTGCTGAAGCAGTAACAGTTAACTTTCTTAAATCTCAACCCTGAGTACTTGTTCTAGTCTCCTCGTGAGGAATGGGAGGTGCATGTAAAGCACGTCTGCCACACTGAGAGGTCCAGAGCCTGTGAACGGCTCTGTTGTGCAGTTTGAGCTGCAGAACAAATGGGCCACGTTTGTTGTGGAGCGTGATTTTTACTTGAAAAAGTGAGTGACAGACAAGCTACAGTTATTCAGAGTTGGGTATGTGGTGGATGTTTTCTGAGAAATGAAGAACGATTGTCAGAAATTGTAACCAATGATAATATTTGTGCTTTCAAGCAAAAATATAAAAATTTAAAGCTTCTGTCTGCTACCAAGAGCTTGACAGCCTCTCAGTACTTAAAGACTTATTTTGATGGGATCAGTGGCAATATTAATGAATGTGAGTTATTGATATTATTTAGTGAAATGTGTCAACGTTAGGAAGAGCTGCGTAATTCTGTGAACCAGCATTTTCCAAATGAACAGCGTATCATGTTACAGATTTGTGCATGGGTAAAAGATCCATTCAAATATATACCAATAGATTGCAATGAAAAGTTGCAGTACGAAAAGTTCATTGACAAGGTTTTAGATTCTACATTGCAGCTGTCATTTAAGAAACTACGACTTGCCTAGTTTTGGTGTGGTATAAAGCAGAATGTCCACAGTGATCTGAAAAGGCTACTGAAATACTCCTCCCTTTTCTAACCCATGTGTGTGTGAGGCTTTGCTTCATAGACTTCATGGACAGGATTTGCTTCATAGACTTCAACCCACATATCCTGCAGCCAGCTGAATGCTGAAGCAGATATGAGAATCCACTTGTCTTCTAAGAAGCCAGATATTAAGGACGCATGTAAAAGTAAAACAATACCTGTACTCACTAAATGCTTTGGAAATCTATTATTTTTTTAATTTAAAATATTACTTATGTTAACATGGTAGGTTTATTATAAAATTTTTTAAATTAATTAAATGTTAAAAATTACATAGTTTTAATTGCTAATATGGTAAACATTGATAACTCACAAAGAAACAACAGCTCTTTGGGGTCCTCAATAATTTTTAAGCGTGTGAAGGGTTCTTGAGGGCAACACCTTTGAGAACCACCAGACCACGTAACACTAACAGGGCTTTTAAGGAGATACCTAGATGTCAACATCTAAAACGCATCTCATTTTTCGTCCCCTGGTACTCGGGTTCGCCATTCCAGATGCTTTACTAACAATCTCCCCACTTGGAGAGTCAGTGCCTTTAACCTCCCGTTTGGCACAGTTTGCAATTTCTGCGGAGGATGAACTGGAATAGGGAGAACCAATGAGAGGTATTTTTCTTTTACTTTGTGTAACATTTTTTTAGCTGTTGCCTGGTATAATGTGATTTCTGTTTATATTTTTAAGGGAAATCAGATGTTTCAATTTATAAAACATATGTTTGAAAATCTTTAAAAATTGTACTTACTGACTAGCTGCTTGTACATCCATCCCACTTTACGCAAAATCCATCATCATGATTCAGGTGTATTCCCTTTAGAATGTTTTTCTTTCTATAGCAAATCATCCTAGTGCAGTTGTCTTTTTAAAGAATATTGATTTATAAATTTTTAAAAGAATATCAATACTAGGATTTCCATTAATATCATAAAACTTTGCACATGCTGTTCATTGCCAACTCTCTGTACGTGTTGAATTCCTTCCTTCGTTTTAAGACTTAAGTTTAAACTTCACTTTCTCTTTGAAGCTCTGCCTTCCTCTGAGAACAGCCCGCTCAAAGTTAGGTGCCTGCTCTTTTTGTCCCTGTAGCACTTACTGTGTCATTCTTACAGGATTTATCCAATTCTGTGTTTATTGTTTCTTTGGCTTTTCTTTGCCACTTCATAGGGAGCAATTCCAGAGGAAGTTTGATCTGCCCATCATCGTGTCCTCAGCGCCTAGCACATTTTAGGCGTTTTACTGAGCGCTTGCTGAATTAATAGAAGAGTGACCCACGCATGGTGCTTATTCTCAGTTTTAAATCAAGAATCCTCCGTAATTGGCTTGAATACTTAGCTTTTTGATAATAGTTTTTCAGATTCAGTGAAGCCCTGGGAGGACTGACCTGTGCCTCGGGGAGCCATTGAACCAGGATGTGGTCTTTGTTGCTCTGAACTCCTAGGAGGAAAAGCGGCTGAGATGAGTGCGCTGGGAGTCCGGCCCCGCCGCGTGGAGCTCCAAGACCCCAGTCTAATCCGGCGCCGCAGTGGCCGTGATCCCCCTGGGCCCTCCCTGCTGGGGTCTGGGTCCACACTGACCACAACTGAGGTCACGACTCCTGCTGCAGGAGTACAGCAGCTGCTGCATGCCTGGGAAGCTGTGACTCCCAATAGGGACCTTGGCTCAAGGACCCCACGTGGCCTGAAACTTTCCTAGGGCTGCCTGGAGTCTAGGACTTTTCCTGCCCCACCCGCCTGCCTTTCTTCTTCCTTCTGCAGTCACACCCGACAGCTCGCCAGCCTCCTCTGGGGCCCTCCCCATTTTCCCACCTAAATCTCTTCACGTCTGATCCTGTCATGATGTGTGCTTCTTGGAGGACCTGAACTGCCTACAGGGTCATGGGTTTAGACCCGTGTTGGGAGGGCTGGTTTATTTGGTGTTCTGGTTTACGTGTGTGTCTCCCTCGTCGATGGTCTGCCCTTCGAGGTTGTACCCGGCACGTAGTTGGTGGTCATCGTGCACAGAACTGACCTATTTGCTCTTCTCAGGACTCTCTTGGCCGCGGCCAGCTCTGGCTTAGCTGGCCATCGTGACGCTTCACCAGAGCAGGGGCCGAGCCCACCTTGCTCTCCTCGGTGTCCCAGGCACCAGAGCTGCCGAAGTATCGGCCATGTCCATTGACCTGTTACACTTCCAGGCTCTGTCGTAAAGAAAGGCGCCATTTGCTCTGTCCATTTGCCTTCTGTTAACACCTGGCAAAGGGAGGTTGGGCCCTTGGGGAGGTAGCCTTAGACTGGGTCAGGAGGAGCCGTCCCTGTGGCCGGGGAGGGAGCAGTCGCGGCTGGCGGGCTGGCTGGGCCGGGGCCGCAGAGGAGGGAGCCTGCCGAGTCACGGCGCGAGGGGCAGGCCCTGGGAGACGGGCCAGGAAGGCAGCCCGGGCCGGCCGGGCGGGTGTGCTGGGCCCTGGGCTTCTGCGCCAAGTGCGCTGAGGAGCCGCTGGAGCTCTTGCTGCTCTGACCACTGGTGCCCTTAAAGACTCCCTGGCTGCTGGGAGGAGGGAGAGTGAGCCCGAGGCCAGCTGCAGGGCAGGCGCTGCGGCAGCACGTGCTCGGATGCAGGGCAGCGGCTACAGGGCTGAAACGCGGCTGGATCGGAGGCGGGTCCGGAGCAGGACTGAGGGCATCGCTGTCGCTGTTGCTGGAGGGTGGCCAGGAGTCAGGACTGAGCGCCATGATTTGCTGCGTGTGCCCCGTGAGATGGGAGGGGCCGGGGAGGGCCGGGCTGAGGGAAAGCATGGCTGCTCCTTCATTCGCAGAAGAGCTCGCGCGAACACAAGGGCCGTGACTCGTGTGCGAGGTGGCCGCGTGGAGGTGTTACAGGACAGAAATTTCTACCCTCACAGACGTGCGTCCTCAGTGGCGGGCGCAGACGGCCAGATGAATAAAAACATACGCAACATTAGATTTCGATAAGTGCGTTGAGAGAAACCGGGAGGGAAGAGGGACGGGGAGGAAACGCTTGTAGACTTGGGGCGGGGGGGCTGCAGTTCTCCCCAGGGTGGGCAAGGGAGGCCTCCCCGAGGAGGGCCTTTGAATCCAGGGAGAAACTGCATTGCTGGGAGGTTTGTTTGCGGGGAGGGCTCTGCAGGTGGGGAGGCCCCAGGGCTGGTGAGGACTGTCCCGTGTGTGTGTGTGTGTGTGTGTGTGTGTGTGTGTGTGTGTGTGTGTGTGTAGCAGAGGGGGACGAGCAGCGGCTGGAGGAGATTCCCCAGGGCCCCTTGTGCCTCCGCAGTATCAGTGTTTATCCGGGGGGTGGGGCTCCGTGGAGGAGGGCCGTGGTCTGGCAGGTGCCTCATGCCGGGTCTCTGTCCTGGCAGTGAACTGGTTGCCTAGGATGAAGCTGAAGGCAGAGAGTGGCGTGGTGAGCGAGGTGGGGACCCCAGCCAGTCTGCTCCATCGTTCCGCTGTGTTGGGATGACTTGGAGGGGCGCGCCTGCTACCCTGTGCAGTAAATGCTTCCCGTGTGACACACGGGCCAGGACGCGGGATGGAGACGTGAGGGTCCTGTCTCCCCCTCGGCAGTCGCAGCACCTGGGGGAGAGCGACTGCCGTCCTGCTCGGCACTGGCCAGTCTGGCCAGGCCCTTTCCTCGACTGGCGGGCAGGAAGGAGCGGGTGTGTCGGGGCACAGTGCCCTTCTGGGGACAGCCGCCTGGCGCGGGCCTCAGCCCAGGCGTGTGGGTCTGAGTCGTGCACTCGTGGCAGCCTCCGTGGTCATTCAGTTCCCTGCCCTCCTTTGACCTTCAGCCTCGCAAAGTGAGATCAATATATATTCAGGACTTAGAGTCCGAAAAGAGACCAGGGCGGGGGCACTGCTCTGCTGGGGTGAAGAGTCCTTGCGGAGCGGGGCCCAGGGGTGGAGTCCCTGCCTGCCCATGCGGCCCGCACCCCCATGGGGCGTCCCCGCAGGTGTCATCGTCGGGCTCCAGGGTGAGTGCTCCATCGTCTTAGTTGGAAAGACCCAGAGACTTGTAATTTTGAAGACACATCTCTCTTTCATCTTTTAACTGACATGATATACACCATTTAATATAAAATGAATGCCTACAAAGCATTTGGTCACTCTGCTATGACACGGCTGAGGAAAGTGGGGGAAGGAAGCAGGGTGGTGGGAGTGGGAAACGTACTGCTGGCACGTCCTTAAGACAGACTCTTCCTGGAGCATTTTGTTTGCAGTGAGCTGCTTCTGAGTGAGACCAGCATAACCCTTGTGGATCAGTCTGTATACCCGTAAGTTATCCAACATTTCTGGTGTTGTGCTTCTGCATTAAAATGACTAGGAAGTTAGGTACTATTTGGCAAAGAAAAACCTCTGTGGTCAGGGAAGGAAACCCTAAACATTGTTACCTCTGTCATCTGTTGATGAAGAATCTTTTGGAGTGATGCCCCCCAAGGGCTCCCTTCCCACTTTTCACACAGGAGATGAATGGCCTGTGTTTTGAGAGTTCCTGCATTCTTGGGGCAGCACTTCAAGTAATCGCCGGGGTACAGTGATCACGCAGGGGTTTCCATTCAGACTTGGCTTTGTGTCATTCAGCCGTAAGGAAAGAATAGAAATCCTGTTCCTTCAGTCTACACTGACTATTCGTGATTTAAGACTACCATTTTGGCCATAAAAGGGGAAATCGACAGTAACACATTCATAGTAGGGGACTTAAACACCCCACTTTCACCCAAGGACAGATCATCCAAAATGAAAATCAATAAGGAAACACAAGCTTTAAATGATACATTAAACAAGATGGACTTAATTGATATTTATAGGACACTCCATCCAAAAACAACAGAATACACATTTTTCTCAAGTGCTCATGGAACATTCTCCAGGATAGATCATATCTTGGGTCACAAATCAAGCCTTGGCAAATTTAAGAAAATTGAAATTGTATCAAGTATCTTTTCTGACCACAACGCCATGAGACTAGATATCAATTACAGGAAAAGATCTGTAAAAAATACAAACACATGGAGGCTAAACAATACACTACTTAATAATGAAGTGATCACTGAAGAAATCAAAGAGGAAATCAAAAAATACCTAGAAACAAATGACAATGGAGACACAACGACCCAAAACCTGTGGGATGCAGCAAAAGCAGTTCTAAGGGGGAAGTTTATAGCAATACAAGCCCACCTTAAGAAGCAGGAAACATCTCGAATAAACAACCTAACCTTGCACCTCAAGCAATTAGAGAAAGAAGAACAAAAAAACCCCAAAGCTAGCAGAAGGAAAGAAATCATAAAAATCAGATCAGAAATAAATGAAAAAGAAATGAAGGAAACAATAGCAAAGATCAATAAAACTAAAAGCTGGTTCTTTGAGAAGATAAACAAAATAGATAAACCACTAGCCAGACTGATCAAGAAAAAAAGGGAGAAGACTCAAATCAATAGAATTAGAAATGAAAAAGGAGAGGTAACAACTGACACTGCAGAAATAAAAGAGATCATGAGAGATTACTACAAGCAACTCTATGCCAATAAAATGGACAATCTGGAAGAAATGGACAAATTCTTAGAAATGCACAACCTGCCAAGACTGAATCAGGAAGAAATAGAAAATATGAACAGACCAATCACAAGCACTGAAATTGAAACTGTGATTAAAAATCTTCCAACAAAGAAAAGCCCAGGACCAGATGGCTTCACAGGCGAATTCTATCAAACATTTAGAGAAGAGCTAACACCTATCCTTCTCAAACTCTTCCAAAATATAGCAGAGGGAGGAACACTCCCAAACTCATTCTACGAGGCCACCATCACCTTGATACCAAAACCAGGCAAGGATGTCACAAAGAAAGAAAACTACAGACCAATATCACTGATGAACATAGATGCAAAAATCCTCAACAAAATACTAGCAAACAGAATCCAACAGCACATTAAAAGGATCATACACCATGATCAAGTGGGGTTTATTCCAGGAATGCAAGGATTCTTCAATATACGCAAATCTATCAATGTGATAAACCATATTAACAAATTGAAGGAGAAAAACCATATGATCATCTCAATAGATGCAGAGAAAGCTTTTGACAAAATTCAACACCCATTTATGATAAAAACCCTGCAGAAAGTAGGCATAGAGGGAACTTTCCTCAACATAATAAAGGCCATATACGACAAACCCACAGCAAACATCATCCTCAATGGTGAAAAACTGAAAGCATTTCCACTAAGATCAGGAACAAGACAAGGGTGCCCACTCTCACCACTCTTATTCAACATAGTTTTGGAAGTTTTAGCCACAGCAATCAGAGAAGAGAAGGAAATAAAAGGAATCCAAATCGGAAAAGAAGAAGTAAAGCTGTCACTGTTTGCAGATGACATGATCCTATACATAGAGAATCCTAAAGATGCTACCAGAAAACTGCTAGAGCTAATCAATGAATTTGGTAAAGTAGCAGGATACAAAATTAATGCACAGAAATCTCTGGCATTCCTATACACTAATGATGAAAAATCTGAAAGTGAAATCAAGAAAACACTTCCATTTACCATTGCAACAAAAAGAATAAAATATCTAGGAATAAACCTACCTAAGGAGACAAAAGACCTGTATGCAGAAAGCTATAAGACACTGATGAAAGAAATTAAAGATGATACAAATAGATGGAGACATATACCATGTTCTTGGATTGGAAGAATCAACATTGTGAAAATGACTCTACTACCCAAAGCAATCTATAGATTCAATGCAATCCCTATCAAACTACCACTGGCATTTTTCACAGAACTAGAACAAAAAATTTCGCAATTTGTATGGAAACACAAAAGACCCCGAATAGCCAAAGCAATCTTGAGAACAAAAAAAGGAACTGGAGGAATCAGGCTCCCTGACTTCAGACTATACTACAAAGCTACAGTTATCAAGACGGTATGGTACTGGCACAAAAACAGAAAGATAGATCAATGGAACAGGATAGAAAGCCCAGAGATAAACCCATGCACATATGGACACCTTATCTTTGATAAAGGTGGCAGGAATGTACAGTGGAAAAAGGACAGCCTCTTCAATAAGTGGTGCTGGGAAAACTGGACAGGTACATGTAAAAGAATGAAATTAGAACACTCCCTAACACCATACACAAAAATAAGCTCAAAATGGATTAAAGACCTAAATATAAGGCCAGAAACTATCAAACTATTAGAGGAAAACATAGGCAGAACACTCTATGACATAAATCACAGCAAGATTCTTTCTGACCCACCCCCTAGAGTAATGGAAATAAAAACAAAAATAAACAAATGGGACCTAATGAAACTTCAAAGCTTTTGCACAGCAAAGGAAACCATAAACAAGACCAAAAGACAACCCTCAGAATGGGAGAAAATATTTGCAAATGAAGCAACCGACAAAGGATTAATCTCCAAAATTTACAAGCAGCTCATGCAGCTCAACAACAAAAAAGCAAACAACCCAATCCAAAAATGGGCAGAAGACCTAAATAGACATTTCTCCAAGGAAGATATACAGACTGCCAACAAACACATGAAAGAATGCTCAACATCATTAATCATTAGAGAAATGCAAATCAAAACTACAATGAGATATCATCTCACACCAGTCAGGATGGCCATCATCAAAAAATCTAGAAACAATAAATGCTGGAGAGGGTGTGGAGAAAAGGGAACCCTCTTGCACTGCTGGTGGGAATGTGAATTGGTTCAGCCACTATGGAGAACAGTATGGAGGTTCCTTAAAAAACTACAAATAGAACTACCATATGACC
The DNA here is from genome assembly GCF_937001465.1 of Orcinus orca. Lineage (NCBI taxonomy): Eukaryota > Metazoa > Chordata > Mammalia > Artiodactyla > Delphinidae > Orcinus > Orcinus orca. Next base: position 149,077,905 of record NC_064563.1, read on the forward strand.
CAGCAATCCCACTACTGGGCATATACCCTGAGAAAACCGAAATTCAAAAAGAGTCATGTACCAAAATGTTCATCGCAGCTCTATTTACAATAGCCCGGAGATGGAAACAACCTAAGTGCCCATCATCGGATGAATGGATAAAGAAGATGTGGCACATATATACAATGGAATATTACTCAGCCATAAAAAGAAACGAAATTGAGCTATTTGTAATGAGGTGGATAGACCTAGAGTCTGTCATACACAGTGAAGTAAGTCAGAAAGAAAAAGACAAATACAGTATGCTAACACATATATATGGAATTTAAGAAAAAAAAATGTCATGAAGAACCTAGGGGTAAGGCAGGAATAAAGACGCAGACCTCCTAGAGAACGGACTTGAGGTTATGGGGAGGGGGAAGGGTGAGCTGTGACGGGGCGAGAGAGAGTCATGGACATATACACACTAACAAACGTAGTAAGGTAGATAGCTAGTGGGAAGCAGCCGCATGGCACAGGGATATTGGCTCGGTGCTTTGTGACAGCCTGGAGGGGTGGGATAGGGAGGGTGGGAGGGAGGGAGACGCAAGAGGGAGGAGATATGGGAACATATGTATATGTATAACTGATTCACTTTGTTATAAAGCAGAAACTAACACACCATTGTAAAGTAATTATACCCCAATAAAGATGTTAAAAAAAAAAAAAAAAAGACTACCATTTTGGAAACAGAGAAGGAACTTTTATTCCCTTTCAGACTTCACAAATTTTCTACAGGGTCTTTGGTAAAGAACCTTTAAACTGAGTATCTGAAACGTCAAAAGCTATGCTTATGCTTGTTGAGAACAGGCAACTCAAAAGAGCATGTCCTAGTAAGTTCCTCCATAACTCACGGGTTTGTGTCCTTAGGTTACCTCTAAAGATGAAGGAGGCTAAGCTGTTTTCAGGAAACAGCTAGGAAACACTAAAACTAGGATCGTTTTGAAATGAAGGTCATAGAAATGTTATAGAAATAGAGATTCTCATCTCATCGTCAGATAGTCTTGGTGCTATGGACTGAACTGTGCCCCCCAAATTCATATGTCGAAGCCCTAACCCCCAGTGTGACTATATTCCTTTAAGGAGGTGATTAAGGTTAAATGAGGTGCTAAGGGTGGGTCCCCAATCCCCTAGGAGCCGTGTCCTCAGAGAGAGAGAGAGACACGCACACACACAGGAAAGACTACGTGATGACCCAGGTGGGCGGTTGTCTGCACACGAAGAGAGAGGCCGCGGGAGGGACCAGCCCTGTTGCGACACGTGGATCTCAGACGTCCAGCCTCCAGAACCGTTGTTTAGACCACCCAGCCTGTGGCATTTTGGTATAGCGGCCCGAGCAGACTAAGACCCTTGGCGTGTCATCCTGTCCTTCAGCAACCTTCAGCAGACTGAGTAGAAAGGCTCATGACCTAGCGGGGCTGACAGACACGTGAACTGGCAGTGCGGTGAAGTGTGCGGGCCCAGTCGGCGCTAAAAGGGGAGTGACCGTCAGAGCTGGGCAAGCAGGAAATAGAGTTTCCTCCAGCTTTGTTTTGAAGGCACGTGTGAGGAGGGTGGAGCAGAAGAGCACGGAAGGATGTGCTGGACAGAGGAGGGTGAGCCAGAGCTGAGTGAGCTGGGGGTCCAGACAGTGTCCCCCCGGCCAGTGGTGGGAGAGCAGGCTGGAAGGACGGGGCTCCTCACGGGAGGATTTATGCATGCCAGAGAGGAATTCGGACCGGACTCTGGAGTCTAGACCAGTGTTGGAACAAACTCACATGCTGCCTGCAGCCAGGTGGGTGTTGTGGATGTGAGGTGACAGGCACAGTAGAACCTTCTGTGGTGGTGGAAATGTTTTGTGCTGTCCGGTGTGGTAGCCACTGGCTACTTGTGGCATTAAACACTTGAAATGTGGCTGGTGGGCCTGGGGGACTAAATAGTCATTTAATTTACTTTTAATTAATGAAAATTTAAATAGCTACATATGGCTAGTGGCTGTTGTGTTGGACAGCACAGCAAAGTGTGTGGTCTGCTAAAGGCATTGTATTAAAAAAGAGGAATACCATCAACGTATACCTTATGCAGTCTTCTACCCCAGCTCTCAACAGTGGGAGAAGATTAAAATGAGTGTGCGTTCAAGAACCCATAAAATCTTGAAAAGAGAGATGGCCAATTTTCTGTTTTTGAAAAAGGGCTAAGGGAGTGGTTACCCTTGGGTGCTTTATTTTAAGCAGGTCTTCCTTAATAAATGATGGAGCCGGCGGGGTTTTAAGGTATTAAGCAGCAATTGAAATATTCCTGTGTGATCTCTGTCTGTCTCTCTTTACTCCTCTCTCTCTCAGATTTAGAATGATTTTTCTGGTGGCATGTAGAGAGTGGTTTGGATGAGTGTGACATTGGGATAAGAAATGTTAAAGAGCATGTTGCCGTGCTCCAGGGCAGGAGACCGTGCTGACCTGGCTGGAGGCTGAGCCAGTGGGCTGGGGAGAGTGCTCTGAAATAGAAGCAGCAGCCTTGGTGTGAAGAGGGGCACGTCGGAGGATGACCCCTCATCGGGGGGCTCTAGGATGACTCCCGAGTTTCTGAAATGAATGCTGGGGAGATGATGGGTCTCTTCACTGAAGATGTGGGACACGGGAAGAACACATCTGCTTCATACCTGTTGAGCGTGAGGCACCTCTGGGAGATCTGAGAGATGGTGTCCAGGGAACATTTGGGTGTGTAGGACAGGCACTTTTAGAAAGGGCTAGTCTGGAAGTAGAAATTTGGAAGTCATTGGTACAACAATTGCCCCGTCTGGAGAACTGAAAAATGCAAAGAGGCCTAGGATAAACCCTCGAGGGACTCAAGCCCCAGAGGGAAAGGCAGAGCGAGGAGACCACAGAGGAGACTGAAGAAGGAAGACACCACAGCAGGAGCAGAGCAGGGGTTGGGCCTCTGTGCACAGAGGCTGGAGAGGGTCTCTAGCCAGGGAGCATTTACTTGGGGTGGAGGATTTTCTAGGTCAATATGCATGACCAGTCATCAGGTGAAGATGACTCTCCTTCCCCAGATGTCACGGAAATGGTAGCAGTTTTAAAAATTGAAAGGAAATTGACAGCAGTCTAGATTCTGGAAAGTCAGAAAGGTCGGTCGGCACAGTGAGCAAGGTCGGGGCGGGAGCGGGGAGGCAGGGCTGAGGCGGGGAAGCCTCTGCACTGGGGAGGAGAGGGTGCCTTTCTCAGGGGTTTCCGGAGTCCGCCACGCTACTGCATTGGGAGGAAGGGGTGCCCAGAGGGCAGGCCCGCCGCTGCCTCAGCAGCACAGTTTCTCACTCACATTCCTCAAAAGAGTTCGCTCGAGTGGAAGCTGTGCAGCTGAAAAGTTGGGAAACCCTGGAGGGGATGATATTTAAGTTCTCCTTTCAGCTGCAAGAGTGTTCTGCGTTCTGGTCATGAGCATCCAGTGTGAATCATACCATAGTGTCGCTTTATCTCACCAAGGGATGTTTAAAAGCAACCTGCACGTGGCTGTTTATAGGGGCTTTATTCATAATTGCCCAAACTTGGAAGCAACCAAGATGGATGTCCTTCAGTAGTTGAATGGATAAATAAACTCTTACATTGAGACAATGGAACATTATTTAGCACTAAAAAGAAATGAGTTATCAAGCCAAGAAAAGGCACAGAACAATCTCAAATGCACGTTACTCAGTGAAAGAAATCAATCTGAAAAGGCTACTGATTCCAACTATTCTGGAAAACTATGGAGACAGTAAAAAAGGTCAGTGGTTGCCAGGGGTTCAGGTGTTCAGGGGGTGGGGAGAGGGATGAATAGGCAGAGCACAGAGGATTTTTAGGGCAGTGAAATACTCTGTATGGTAGCGTAATGATAGATACATGTCATTATACGGTGGTCCAAGCCCACGGAATGTATGACAGCAAGAGTGAACCATATGGGCTTTGGGTGATGATGACATGTCAGCGTAGCTCATCGTCTGTGACAAATGCACCACTCTGGTGGCAGATGTTGATATTGGGGGAGGCTGTGCATGTGGCGGGCAGGGGATGGATGGGAACTCTCTGTGCCTTGCCCTCAATTTTGCTTGTGACCCTTAAACTGCTCTACAAAAAGTAAAATAAAGCAAAAGAGAGAAGGAAAAAAAAAACCTGGAAAATAAATCTACAAGCCCAGATGGTTTCACTGACAAAATTTATCAAACATTTAAAAAAGAAATAACACCAATTTTACATAGTCTCTCTCACGTATATTTTAACTTTTAATTTTGGAATAATTTTAATCTCATAAGAAATTGCAAAAATAGTACATAGAATTCATTCAGTTTCCCACAATAACATCTTATATAGCCATAGTACATTATCAAACCATATTCCATATATTCTTAATTATAAAAGATTATATGATTATTGTGTTAAAAGATTTAACGAGTTCAAAAGTGCATGAAGTAAAAAGCGAAATCTAACACCCACCCCAAGCCAAATAAATAAATCACTTCCTAGGGGTAACCACCGCTAATAATTTGTTGGGTACCCCTCCAGACATTTTGTGCACATACAGAAATATATATACCTACATGCATGTGAATATAGTTTTATTTTTTAATTTTTATCAGAATTACATCATTTCATATGTACATTGTTTTTCAGCTTGCTGTTTTTACTCAGTAGGATATCATGGATCCCGTGTAAGTGATACCCACCCCTTCCCCGCCCCCTCAAGTACCAGAGTATTTTTTAGGACTCACAGTATCCTGTAGTAGTGATGTATGGCATCACATTCACTTCTTCTACTTGTTTTCATGGACAGTTAGGTTTTCTCACATACTTTGCTGTTACATGTAATGTGCACCGCCTGTCCTCGTTCCCGTGACCTTAAGGAGCTACTGAGTGCCTTCGAGAATAGGTCTTTAGAAATTGTGTTGCTGAGGCAGAGACATGATGATAGCATTCTGGGTTTTGCCTTTATAATCCAAAGTGGATTTGGTTTGTGGCCGTGGAGGTCAACCCGAGCCACACATCGTGCCCCTGCCTGGAGCATTCGTGAGAGCAGCTGCCCACAGGCCACCAGAGAGGCACCTTCTGCAGATGGCCTGGTGTGTTTCCAAAATCGCCCTGGGGCCGGTGTGCCCACGCAGGGGAGACCTCCACTGTGTCTGGGATTCCCTCTGGCTGGTGGTCAGGGTCATCCCGGTTCTGTGCAGCAGACTGAGGAGCTTGCTCTGCTGTTGGTCTCTCTCTAGCGTTTACCGAACCTGGGGTCAGAAATCTTGGATGTGAGTCCCTTTATTAGTTCATTAGTTTTGCCCTGGAGTCTGTTTTGGATTCCATTTTGCTGTCTGTGGCTGGAAGCTTTGCATTCAGAGGTGTGTCAGGTTGGTGTCTACATTGGATATTTGAAAATATGCTAACTGGTTACACGTGAAAATGTGTAGCGGGTTATATTCAGTTGGTTTGGACAGCTTTCAGGATATCATGAGCACCAAACTGGGAGTTAGCACGTTTCCTTTCTGAATGCTCTTGGTACCTTCACCATGTAAGCGTTCATTTGAAACGGGAACATGAGAAGAGACAGTTTCTAGAAAATGAGTACTTAATTTTAAAATAGTCTGAGATTGGAATTGACATATACACACTACCATATGTGAAGTAGATAACTAATAAGAAACTACAGTATACCACAGGGAACCTTATTCAATACTCTGTAACGACCTATATGGAAATAGAATCTAAAAAAGAGTGGATATACGTATATGTGTAACTGATTCTCTTTGCTGTACAGCAGAAACTAACACAACATTGTAAATAACTGTCCTCCAATAAAAATTAGTTTTAAAAAAATTGAAAAAAAAACCCTGCAAAATCCAATGCTCTGCTTTAAATGAGGATTTATCTGTTTTAGTTTAGTGTTGCAATATTGTTTTCATTTAAATTTGTCTTAATTACATATTTTCATATGTTCTGGAGGAAACAAATTTTTTAGTAGATATTGTTTAAAAAAAACACATGTGCTTTAAATTTGTTCACAAGTTGAAACTCAGTAAGCAAAATCATACAATCATATCCTGGATCCAGTCAGGGTCTGTGAGTGTCCAGTGAGTGTAAGACAAGGACAGCGCAGCCCACGGGCCACTGTAGTCAGCAGTGGATTAGGTGTGCTCATTACATCACAGATTGGGTGATGATAAAGACGAAGTGCTTAGTGAAGAATTGACAACAGAGTGAGATTTATTATATGATGTCATTCAGGTAGAGTAAAGATACACAGACACAAGGCAGGATATGTTTTGCAGAACGTATTCAAATTAAAAGGCCCACAAGGCAGTAGAATAGTTTTGTGTGGGGTTGGTGGGGGGTCAGGTGCAGACCAAGGCCGAGTCAAAGGGTGTCGGTGGCAACCGGGAGTGGCTCTGTGGGCGCCCGACTGGGTGCGCAGTCCTCAAAGCGGAGGCTCTGTGCAGTGGCCTCACCACTTTGCCTGTTTGTTTGGGGTGGGTGGGCGGGGGGCAGGGGCAGGAGGGGCGCGGAGTGGGTGCCAGGAGGGCTTGCAGAGCACTGGAAGATTTCTGTTGAAGACCACTCACCCAAAGTGCAAGGTACTCGTGGACACTGTGATACATGCTTCTGGTCGAAATAAAGTCTCCCAGACATGCTGGATCTGCCCTGAGCACTCCAAGTTATCCAGGAAACCAGCTGCTGTGCTTAGACTGAGAAGTGTTTCCCTGCAGACACATTTCCTGCCCTGTTTCTGGGTAGGTTAATTCATTTATAGGCTGTTCTTCTTTAGGTCCTATTCCCCGAGTGCTGGCCCAGGGACACCCCGTGGCCTGCGAGGGTTGGTTTCCTGTGGGTCCCTTACACCAGTACTTCCGCAGCTTGAACCTGCACAAGTCACCTGGGGATCTTGGTAAAATGCAGATGCAGATTCTGTCGGTCTGGGGCGTGGCCTCGGAGTCTCTGCAGTTTTGACTCTTGTCCAGAATGTCCTGTGACAGGAATGATTCAGCATGTAGCCTTCTGAGTCTGGCTTCTGTCACTCAGCAATATGCGTGTAAGATCCACCCAGATTGTTGTCTGTCGATAGCTTGTTCCTTTTTACTGCTGATTAGCATTCCACTGTGTGGATGCATCATGCTTTCTTTATCCAATCACCAGTTGAAGGACCTAAGTGTTTCCAGTTTTTCCATTATGAATGAATTTTTAATTAAAAAATTTTGGGAACTTCAGAAGAAATGTAATTCTATTTTTCCATTGTTGTTTTAGGTGACATCACTCAAAAAGGATATGAAAAGAAAAGGGGAAAGCTGCTTGCACGTTATGTACCACTCGCTCAAGGTAAGGTCAGCACGCGTCTCGTAAAACCGATTTAAAATTTGATTTTAGAGCTTGACATTGGTAGTTTCATATTTTATTGAGAAAGTCTGGGCAAATAGCATGTCTACTATAAGATTATAAAATCCAAAGGCATAGAGTATAATTTATATCTCTGGTTTGGTGTAGATTTCATTCCCAAATAGGATTTCTTTTATTTTTATGATCATAGACCATGATTATTTTTATGGTTTTAGTAAGGAACATTTTCTTACTTAGGTTTGGAACAAATATTGTAAAGATGTCAGTTCTTCCCACCTTAGATTGATCTGTAGCGTGCACATTCAGTGTTTCAACAGAGTTGTTGGGGGTGGAATTTAACGAGCTAATTTTAAAATTTATGTACAAGTTTGGGACTTCCCTGGCAGGCCGGTGGTTAAGACTCTGCCCTTCCACTCCAGGGGGCGCGGGTTCGATCCCTGGTCAGGGAACTAAGACCCCATGTGCCGTATGCGGCACAGCCAAAAAAAGAGAAAGGTTTATTAAAAAAAATGTATATACAAGTTTAAAGGGCCAAGGGATTCAAAATATGATAAGAAAGAAGAATGAGGTGGGAGGATTTGCTGATTAGGGTACGAAGAGTTAATATCAAGCCATCGTCATTAAGACAGCCTGGTTTGGCACAAGGGAAGACGGCTAGAATGCAGAGCAGATCATGGGCCCAGACAGACATGCACCGCTGTGGAGACCAGGCTTATGGTGGAGGTGGTGTTGCCGCTCCCGGTGCTGGCACAGTTCCTTAGGACACGGAAACCAGATATTAAGGGCCTAAATGAGAAAGGCAAAAATTATAGCACCTTTGGAAGATCACACAGGAAAACTGTCACCATCTCTAAATAGGAGGGATTTCTCAAGTCCCTAAAGGTACCAATAAGCAGCAACTGTAAAGAAAAAATTGGTAAATCGGGGTGTGTTAAAGTTGAGAATTTTATTCTATCACAAGTCCCCATGAAGAGACTAAAGACAAGCCACAGCGTGGGAGGAGATAACCCCACCACAAATAACAGGAAAAGGACTAGTTTTCCGAGCCTGCAAGGCAGCAGCGTCAGCAGAGCCCTTTGCGATAGTGGGAATGGTCTGTAGCTCCACTGTCTGGTACACTGACCAGTTGCCACGTGTGGCCCCTGAGCAGTTGAAGTGTGGTGGTGTGACTGAGAGACTAAATTTTTAATTTAATTTTAATTAATTTCAACTTTAAAGAGCCAGAAGGTCCCCCAACATGATTTTTTAAAAAGCCCAGTAGGAAAATGGAGGAAACCCTAATAGCCGGCAAGCAAACGAAAAGATACTTACCTAAGCTTGGTAGCAGTCAGAGAGATGCACATTAAACCTTGGGCTGTTGGAGAGGATTCAGATGGGTGTGCACAGCTCGTGGGACCTGGCAGAGTTGAAGAGGTGCAGAGGCAGCCGGCAGCTCTCCTTCAGGGACACGCATGCCCTGGAGAAACTCTGGATGCCTGCACCCTGTTCTTGTTCTGTGCACAAGAATGTTCATTGTTTTCCCTCAACTGCCAGGTGCTCAAACATCCATCAGCAGGATGCATACGTGTGTCAGCAAGGATGAATCTCATAAACGTAACGGGGAGTGATAAAACGATTACACGGGAATATAGCCTGTAAAACTAAAAAAACCACCGAACTGCCATTTCTCAAACCTTTTTGTAGCTGGTAAAGAAAGAAGAGGTGGGAAGTGGTCTTCCCTGAAGTGAGTGTGGCATTTACGTGTGTGTGGAGTGAGACTGGAGGGGGCCACAAGGAGCTCTAAGGCACATGAGTGTTTATTTCTTAACTGCTGCAGTTGTTACATTGAGTTTTTTTCTGTATAATAATTTTTGAACTGAATACATGCTTTATTCTGCCTGTATCGGTACGATATATTTTACAATAAATCAGTAACAAGAAGAATACTGAGGAGGTGCTTTATGTACTGACATTCATCCATCAAAATAAAGGAAAAACAAGTAAAATTGAGTACAATTGGAGGAAACTATTAAAGAAAACATCTTGAAGCCCATTTGCCAGGCATCAACAGCAGCTGTCCAACGAGGCGTTCATGTGACATCGTACTTCCTTTCCTCAGCGGCAGCCATGCCCGCCATGCCACTTCCAGGCCCTCCGTCGGGGTGGCCAGTGCCTGTGCAGCGCCACAGACAGACAAGGCAGGCGAGTGTTAGAGAGCGCAGCATGCCATCCTTGCACAGGTGCTGTTATTTTATACCTTGAAAACCTAGGTGACTCCTTACTTAGCTATTAGAATTAGTAAGAGCTTTGGTTTGATAGGAGACAGATATGCAAGAATCAATAACTTTTCTCTGGCAATATTGCTCTTTATAAAACAACTCACGTTCGTAATGGCAATAAACTATCAAATGTTTTTAATACATTTAGCAAGAAAGCCACAGGACCTATGTTAGGATCATGCAGTCCGTTTGAAAGAAATAACCAAGACCCTAAAATATGAAGAAATATACCAATATCCTAAATGGAAAAATTTAATATTATAAAAGTAGTAGTTTCCAAATTAATGTGTGAACAAAATGTAGTCCATTCTGAATACCAGTGGCTGATTTTTTTTTCCTGAAACCTGGCATTGGAAGTAATAACCCACTTGAAGGAGAAAAGTTCTTCAAGTAGCCAGTACATTTTTGGGAAGGAGCCAGTGAGAAAGGCCTGGGCTTCATGGTGTTCAGCCCGCTCGCTTGCACTTTCTAGTCCCAACCGCAGGGCGTTGGTGGACGGTGTGGAAGGCCCAACAGTGTAAGAGAGGGGCATCTAGAAACGATTCGGGACAATTCAAAGGAGGGAAGATTTATTTAGTAACCGGCGCCATCCCTTTGGAGGCAACAGTGGGACCCTCTTCCTCTCCACCATTAGCGAACGTAAGCTTTAGAAGGATTAAAGCTCTAAATATGTTTGTAATTATAAAATACTACAAAACTCCAGAGAACATTTGAACAACCTTCGAGTGGGGGTTACAAGATAGGAGACCTGGAAGAAAAACAGGTTATGATTGTCTCCCTAGAAATGAAAACTGCAGAGTGATTGCGACCAGCCGGCCATGGCCTGGGGGGCGAGCACAGCCCAGGGTGGTACCTCCAGCTGAGCTGAGGCTTCCTGCAGGTCACTTGGGGGGGCTCCTTAGCTGGATAGAATTAACAGAAATTCAGAGAAGAGGACATACGGATGGGCAATAAACAGTAAAGTATGTTCAACCTCCCTAGCAGACACGGGAATGCAAATTAGTGAACCATTTTTCTCCTGTCAGATTGGCAAAATTCTAAACCTTATAACATCCATCGCTGACAAAGACGTGGGGAAATAGCACATTGCGGGAGTGCGAATTGCTGTGACCTTTCTGAGAAGTTCTCTCTTGATACCTGTTAAAAATATACCTACTCTTATCCAGTGATTTCCCACTGGGCTTTGTATCTTCGTTGAATAAATGAATCGATCTCAATAAAAGCACTGTATTTTGGAGTAAAACTGTAAGGATGTCCATATGCATATATGTCACTTAGCAGCATGCCTGGTTATAGTCTGTAACACGTACGATTCTGTGTTCTCTGTTACGGACTCTAAAGAAATTTTATCCAGTCACAAGAAGCAAAAAGCCAGAAGCAGTGCTGACCAGTATTGCTGTATGTCGCGTATGTGTATGTGTGTATATGTTCACACTTTGAAGAGCTGAACATGGATTTCCAGGGGGTGTCGCTGTCCTCTCGTGCTGCATAACTAACACCCCAAACCTGGTAGGTAAAACAACAGCAAGAGCAGCGCTTTGCCCCCAAACCTGCAGGTTGGCCTGGCTCGGAGGGCAGCTCCTCCCTGCCTGCGGAGCCAGAGCTGGTGTTCTGGGGGCTCCTCAGTCACAGGGGTGGCGTCGGTGCCGGGAGGCTTGGGCAGCCGAGCGCCTGTGGCCCCCGTCCCCTCTGTCCTCTCTGTGTGTCGTCACAGAGAGCTGGGGGCCAGGTGGCCTTTCACGAGCAGCGTTGGAGGTCAGGACCCACCCGGGCCCAGGTGGGGATAGGCTGCTGCTTTTGGGGCAGTGGTAAGGGCTGGGGGCCCTGGAGGTGATTTTTCGGAGATGTCTTGAAACAAAGGCTAAAACACTGAACAGATTATTTTGTTGAAGCCCAGCTGAAGGCTTCACTTTGTGCTCTTCTCAGATACCAGCAAACTAGGGCTCAGCCCACACTGGCTGCATGCTCGTGCGCCGTGGCACGTGGCGTCCGAGGGCCTGGGTGTCGGGGCTGTGGGCATGAGAGCCCGGGGGGCTGCGACAGGGCGTGGAGAGCTGGCCGGCCGCCCGTCGGGGTTGGTTGGCACCCGTCTTCATCCCTGTGTCTGAGGGTGGCTGGCGACACCCCCAGTGATGGCTTTGTGGGCTGTTTCCCACTGGGCTTGCTGACACCAGGGACACTGAAGGGGAGGGAGAGCCGGCCCTAGAGAGCCGGCCCTGCGTGCGCACGTGGCCAGCTCGGGGCCCAGGACGGCTGGGTGCCGGTGGGCAGTGAGGCCGCGGGGCTGCGCTGGGCTGTGGGTGGTGGGACTGGAAGCGGACATTGATGTCTACGCCCTGACCTCCAAATTCAGGGTCTTCTGGCGTTGGGGCCACCACAGCGTGCGTGGTCGTGCAGCGGGTGCTGTGCAGCAGTGGACGGGAAGCGTGGGCTGTTTTACATGGGTTTTTCCATGATTGGAAAAGCAAATTGTTCACAGCAGGTGCTCCTGTAAAACTGTGTTTCAGGAGTAGATCCATCCCTACAAGCAGAGACTAGGATCCCCGGGCCCTCACAAGCCACGGCCCCCGCGCCGGAACAGCAGAAGATGAGGCCCAGCCACGCCCGGGATGAGCGCTTCAGGTCAGGTAGGGACCAGAGGCCTGCAGGCCTCTGCTCGGACACCACGTCTCCGCTGAGGAAATTGTTTTCTTTCTTTCTTTTTTTTTAACTTTTTATTTTATATTGGGGTATAGCCAATTAACAATGTTGTGATAGTTTCAGGTGCACAGCAAAGCGACTCAGCTGTACATATACATACATGTATCCATTCTCCCCCAAACTCCCCTCCCATTCGGAAATTATTTTCACTTGAACCATAACTTACCACATCATATTTTTCAAGAAAAAAATATAACTTCCACATAATATAGTATGTTTTAATGTAGCCTGGAGTGTAAGTGTTCTCTTCTTAGGGGATGCTTATAGGAATCTCAGGAGAAAGCTAAATCTTCCTTCCCCCATTAGAATAATTTCTGTAAATGTTTGTGTCCATTTTTCTACCTAGATCTTTGGGGTTGGTATTGGTGGATTTGTGCATCAAGAACCGCTTTACTACTGTAGGTGTTTTAGTATTTTTTTCTTTCTCTAATTTTGGAGATTTCCTTCTAATTAGATTTCTGCCACTCTGTCAGTGCTTTTATAAATATTTAAATTTGTCTCTGATATTTTATTTGAATCATCAGGACATCCATTGAAAAAATTTGTGCTTTCAATTATAGATTACATATGGATAACTTTTGAACACTCTTTTGCCTGTTTAACATTTTCACCATTGTGTGATTGTATATTTCCTTTGTATTTAAACTCTCTCAGTAAACCTTTGTATAAAGAAAAACTTTCAAGAGAGATAAAGAAATGGCCGTTTTGTTTTAAGAATACCTAAAAAGAATGTTAAGTTTTTAAATGTTATGTCAACATGGGAGTGTGATGAAGTGATTTGAGAAATTTTGATCAGATAATTGCTTACCAATTTAATATACATTTTTAAAAACTTCCTAACGCTGATAATAGTTTCTTTTCTGATTACATAAGTGATACATGTAACATAGGATATTAGAAACGGCCCCATCAACATTCCACTGATACCATCTTCTTTAGCCCTGGGTACAAAAGCACACGCATGTACACGCACCGTAAGTAGGGTCACCAGAGGTCTCCTTCCTGTCCCTGCCTGTCCTCATCTCCCCGCTCCCTGTCCCACCTCCATTTCCATGTAACTGACGTTGATGACCTGCTTTCTGCCCTTGTGAACTGTATCTGGTTCTCATTCTTTACTTTCTGAAAACAAGACTTTTATCATTAATGTGCTTTGCTCATATTTTCCCTAAGGCTTTGTCTTCTCTTTGAACTCTCTTACAGTGGCTTTTGTAGCAGAAGTTTTTAATTTTAATGAAGTCCAGCTTATCAGTTCCTTTTCATGAATAGTGCTTTTGTTCTCACATCTAAGAAATCTTTGCCAAACCCAAGGTCACAAAGATTCTTACCTGGGTTTTCTTCTAGAAGTTTTATAGTTTTAGGTTTTAGCTTTAGGTCTATGATTTAGATTTTAGTTAATTTTAGTATGGTTCAAGGTATGGCGCACAGCTTACTTTTTTGAATGTGGTAATCCCGTCGTCCCCGATGCCCTTGCTCCTTTGTCTAAAAGCGGTCGCACGCATGTGTGACTCTCTTTCTGGACTCTGTTCTATTCTGTTGATGTATTCGTCTGTTGTTATGGCAGAGCCGGCTCTCTTAATGGTTGTAGCTTAACAATCATGCGTTCACATCAGTAATGTTATTCCTCCAAGTTTATTCCTTACTGTTGTTCCCTTGTATATACTGTGCCTTTTTTCCCTCTAGTACTTTTAAGATTTTTCTCTTTGTCACTGGTTTTGAGTGACTTGATTATGATGGGCCTTCGTGTAGTTTTCTTTGTTTCTTGTGCTTGGGGTTTGTTGAGCTTCTTGGATCTGTTGCTTTATACCCTGTAATGTTGATATTGTCTAGATTTTGAGTTGTTGGTTGTCTTATCTGTACTTAGGTTTTTGTTTGTTTCTAAGGCAGCAGTAACGTTTAAGGTGTGTGCTCAGCCCGTCACAGCCAGATCTCTTGCAGGGGCTCCTAGGTTTGTCTCTCTCCTGAGCACTGTCTTTCATGAGTGTTTTCGGTTGTATGTCTGGGAGTATTTTTATTAGACCCTCAAGTTTAAATGATACTTTGGCTGGATATAAAATTCTAGGTTCAACACTCGTTTCTTCAGCTGTGTTGCTTTCTTGCACCCAGTGTTTACTCCTGAGTAAAGTCAGTCTGTTTCCTGAGCCTTCAAGATGATTTGCTCTTTCTCTCTGGGAGCTTTTAGGATTGGCTGGCTGTCTTTGATATTTGTAAATTGTACTTTAATACGCCTAGGTGTGAATTTTTCATCTTTCCTGATAGTACCCTATGAGCCATTTTACTATAAGGTTTCTAAATGCTTTAAAGACGTTTTGTTGGGGAAAATTTGAACACGTACAAAAGTGGACTTGGTGGTGTGATGAGGCCCAGACTCGTCCAGCCCCCACAGTTCCTGCCGTGCTCAGGCTCAGTCTTGGCTTCTTCATCAATCCCCTGCTTCCTCCCTTCCCATGTGATTTTGAAGCACATCTCAGAGATCATGTTATTTCATTTAGAGGGCATAATATTCTTGGCTTCTGTATCTGAAAAGAATGCATGTTATCTCTAAAAGATAATGCCATTGTCACAAAATAATTAACAATAATTCCTTAGTATCAAATACCCAAATGTTCCTGTGGTTTGAAAAAAAAAAACAGTTTGTTTGGACCCAGGATCCAAATGTGGTTTCACATACCTCAGGTGGCTGATGTGTGTTTCCACCTTTGATAACTCGGTCTTGGGGCCTGGGCTGTGGTCCGGCGGCTCCATGGCTCCAGCAGGTCACTTAGGGTTCTGTGTTCTCTCATCAAGAGGCACTGCAGGCCTGAGTCTCTCTCCTACTTGGGATGCTGGCAGACCCATTTGTTCATTAGGGTGGCAAAATGGCTGGACTGCTTCTATGGAGAGAAACTTGTGCTCGCTCACCACAGGGCACAGGAGAACCTGGAGAAACGCTCAATTCTTTCCATCTGTTTACTCCTTTTTAAAATAATGGGTTAGGTCACCGGCATCCTCCAAAGGCAGCCAATTACTTTTGCTTCCTCTCTTCCTTCCTTTCTTTTCTTTTATCTTGTTTTTTAGCATTGTAGTTGATATTCAGACCTTCCAGCATTTATCCTTGGTGGTGTTCCAACTGCCCCATCTTTATGAGCCTTTGGGAGCGTCTCCACATCGGCTCTGGCATTTGGGTCACTGGGCCGTGTACTTACGGCTGTTAGGATGCAATGCTCCAGGCTCCCCTGTGTGCTCCCTGCCCCCACCCTAGAATCCACCATGTCTCAGGGTGCTTGCAGTGAGGATGGTACTTTAAGACCACAGTCTGGGTGGTAGGGATGCTCATTGCTATTGGGCTTGTCATCATTCCTAGACATTGTTAGGGACAGAGGTTAAGACATACTATCTAAAGATAAAATGCCACATGTGTTCATGCTGATAATTTTCACTCAGATTCAGGACTGCAGGGTTTTCCCTCACTTTTGGTCTCTGTTTGTGTCTCTTGTTTCCCTCACGAGTGTCTTGGTCTCCAGGGAGGGGCGATGGAGCGAGACCGTCAGGCCCCTCTTTGTTTGCTCTCTCACACTCGACCACAAGCGTGGCAGTGTGGCGGGGCCCCTGTGACCACCGGCAGCAAGACTGCAGGAGAGCCTGCGTTCCCTGTGCGGTTCTGCCGTCCTGGGGCTTGTCTGGGGTAGCGGCTTGACGGTCTGACCACAGGGCTTTAGCGCCACTTGGAGTGGTTTGTGCCACAGTCAGAGCACATTAGGTTCATGTTTCATATTATTTTCAGTTTGGAGGATTTCTTCTTTTTGATTTAAATCTGAAAATATTTCCAAAGTCAAATCTACAAGCCGAGGAATATTTATGGAAATCTAGGACCAATGTGTGGGACCCACGTGTAGGCTGAGCTTGTGTTCCTTTTACACTCAGTGAAAACAAATAAAGACGTGAACCATGGTTTTGTTACTTCATAAGGAATCTTGTAACACGTGTTTTTGTTGCTGTTCTTTCCGTGCAGATGTTCATACCGAGGCCGTGCAGGCAGCTTTGGCCAAATACAAAGAGAGGAAGATGCCCATGCCTTCCAAGAGGCGCTCCGTCCTCACGCACATGGCCGTGGAGGCCTACACACCCCCAGGTACTGGGCAGGGTCACGGTGGCCTGGGAGGGGTTTCCCGTTGGGGCGGCACAGCCTCCGACTGTAGTGAAGAGTGTGGGGGGGGGGTGGGGGGGGTGCAGGCTTGCTTTCTACAGGACATCTGTGTATATTTTAATTTTTTCACTAAGATGCAGTTTGTGTCTTTTAGTAAAGAGAGGAACCTGGAGTACGTACTTCATGGAATGACAGAGTTCCCTGAATTCAGAATTCTAAAATTATTCTCATCTCACTAGCTATTACTTGTTTTGTTGTTACCAGGCCTTAAATGGGAAAGAATAAGGCTATTTGGAGGGTTATTTATTTTGTTATTGTGCTTTTGTTGTCGTGACCATTAGAAATGAAAACTTTTACGTGGAGTCTCTCTTCAGGATAGTTAGTATGTCTGAAGTTTCTTTGAAAACCCTGTCCAGGTGCTTGAGAGCACGAGGCTGCTGCCTGTCTGGTTATTTGAGTCACGAAACTGGTGACGTGCATGTTTGGTTTGAAGACATGGTAAAAAACCAAACACACCAGGTCTGCAAGATAAGCAGAGCGTTTTGGTGGTGCTTCCTCACTTACAAAAAAAGTCTTAGAAATGGCCGTCAAATTCTTGTTTCTACTGAGTATAACCATAGATACTACCCAGTTTTTAAAGAACTTACTGGTAACTGTGAAACCCGTGATAAAATGCAGTCTTGCTGACTGGTTGAAACCAGAGCTCACCTCACTTTCCTTGCCCGAGGCGGTGGTCTCAGGCAGGGGCTCTTTTCAGAGCTCAGTCACGTCTGCTGAAGGGAGGCAGGTGCCCTGGGGGTGGACTCCCGGGACCCCACAGCACGCACTGAGGCCGTCAGGCTTGCGGCTGGCTGTGCCTCCGGGCGTGGCGCCCCGAGACCGAGCCTCCAGGGGAGCCCGGCCGCGGGGCTCACGGCCGGTCAGACGCAGGCCCTCGTGGACCCGCGGGCGCGGCTGTGCAGGGGCCCAGGGCACGGGCCGGCTGGGGCCAGTGGGGACTCCGCCCCGGAGGACGCCCCCCTCATGCCTGTCCTCGTTATTCTGACCACAGACACGTCGTCCGCCTCAGAAGACGAGGACTCTTTACAGCGGCCCGGGCGACTGGCCTCCGCGCCGCTCCAGAGCCACGCCGGTGTCGCGCCCTGGCTCGACCAGGCCGTTCAGGGCTCGCCCGCCTCCTCCGCCGCATCCTGCACCTCATCTCACCCGGGAGGGCGGCCTGCCGCCGTGCCCAGTGCCGCCGCCGTGCCCGCAGGCCCCGCGGCCCTCGCCCGCGTAGGTCGGTACAGCCGCAGGGGCCCCTCCAGGCAGGGGAGCCCCCGCGCCCAGCCAGACCCACCTTCTCCTTTTCCTACGGAAAATGTCCTTTCAGTAGCAAAAGTGGTTCCTGATGCTTCTGTGGTTTGGCAGCCCCAGCCAGACCCTGTGGCTTGTGGGCCTCCCCCGGGGTCCCTGATGAGTGCCTGGTGTTTCCGCTCTGGAGGCGGCGGCCTGCACAGGTGGACAGTCCCTGACGATCGGGGGCCTGCCACCTGCACGTGGTCCCCGCCCTTGCTCCTTCCTTGTGTGTGCAGCTGGAGCCCTCGGTTGTCCCTGCACTGGGCATCCCAAGGCGGGGCTGGGGCTGCAGCCGCCGTCCGGCCTTTCTTCCTCCACGTACCAGGGTTAGACAGCCCTCAACCTGAAAAGAGATGTCAGTCAGAGCTCAGTCATACGGGTGCCCAGACCTTTTCCAAGTCACCCAGCCCTTTAAACTACATTAACCTTAGGGGCTTCCCTGGTGACGCAGTGGTTAAGAATCCTCCTGCCAGTGCAGGGGACATGGGTTTGAGCCCTGGTCCGGGAAGATCTCACGTGCCACGGAGCAACTAAGCCGGTGTGCCACAACTACTGAGCCTGCGCTCTAGAGCCCGCAAGCCACAACTACTGAGCCTGCACTCTAGAACCCACAAGCCACAACTGAGCCCTCGTGCCACAGCTACTGAAGCCCACGTGCCACAACTACTGAGTACATATGCCACAACTACTGAAGCCTGGGCGCCTAGAGCCCGTGCTCCGCAACAAGAGAAGCCACCGCAATGAGAAGCCCGCACGCTGCAGTGAAAGTAGCCCCTGCTCAACGCAATTAGAGAAAGCCCGCGCACAGCAATGAAGACCCAACACAGCCAAAAATAAATAAATAACATTAATCTTAGAAAGGAAAACATTGCAAGCCTTTCACCATTTAAAGTCATTTTTTTAAAAGCAAAACTAGTAACGTAGCTGGCATGCAAAGCCCATATACATTCTTGCACGAGTACCTTAAAAAAGTGTACTTCTCAGATGGTGCATCAGTATTGCTGGGGTCATCTGAACACCCTCTTCCTTCCAGGTGTGGAGGGAAGAGCTAAGTTGCGTGATTGCAGCCTGCCTGAGACCACACAGCTGGCTGTGCTGGAGCCAGGGCTGGCCCACAGTTTTCTGATTCCTGTTCATTTTCTTTGCTGTTAGCTGCTGTTCTGCTAAAACCAAAATGGTGCATCAGAGGTGTGCCCATGACTGGCCAGTGTTTTGGGTGGGGTCCCAGTGGGTTAACACCCCCCAGGCAGGCCCAGGTCTCAGGTGCTGAACTGCTTTTATGTAAGATCTTGGTCATTGGGCTGGACTGGGCATTGTAAGTGACTGACGTCTTCCATCTCTGGCCTCTGTGGGCCCATCAGGGATGCTCTTTGTTTGTCATTGGCTGTGTCACTGCAGACGTCTGCACATTTCTGTGGAGCTCGTGCTGTGAGTCTTGGGTGAGAACTCATGACGCCTCGACCTGCTTCCGGCAGGTGGAGGAGGCTCCAAGACCGCTGGG
The DNA here is from genome assembly GCF_937001465.1 of Orcinus orca. Classification (NCBI taxonomy): domain Eukaryota; kingdom Metazoa; phylum Chordata; class Mammalia; order Artiodactyla; family Delphinidae; genus Orcinus; species Orcinus orca. Next base: position 149,097,171 of record NC_064563.1, read on the forward strand.
GTCGGGCTGTCAGGACTGTCCTGGGGAGTTTGCGTTACGAGAAAAGGCTCCTTTGGAAACAGCCTGCCAGGATTGTTTTGGTAGCTTTCCTGGGGGTCCTAAAATGGCTGGTGTTTATAGCCCACCTGCCCTCACGGGGGTTTACAGTGGAGAGCTTGAAAACAGCTTGAGATGGATATATTTTCCTGTTTGTCACGGCGATTTCACATTTTGGAAATACACAGGTACCTCCAGTGTGAGGAAAGCAGTAGTGTTTGAATGTTCTCTTCGCTTAGTTCAGCTTCCCGAAGCTCTCTTCTGCGTTCGACGGTGAGGGGAATAGGTTAGAGTTTGCTTGTATCAGCCATTGCCGAGCTGTCGTAAACACAGCTTCCTGGTGGGTTAGAAATAGAAGCATATTTAGCGTGAGAAACTGACCACAGTTCAGAATGTTTAAGCAGACAGCCCTCGACTCCTCAGGGTTGTGGGATGTTTTGAACGTAAGGTGTGTTTGAGTGGGCGTCTCCATCCCCGGAAGGTCCTGGCTGTAAAGACGTACAGGCGGGTTTGTCACCTCTGTGGGTGGAGGACTCCTGGTGTGCAGCTGTGGCTGAGGCCACTCTTCTCGCGTCCTGCTCGCCTGGCCTTACGTACACATTGTGTGATTCGTTCTGGTAGATTCTAAACATCTTAACTCGGGCTCTACTTGATACCTTACTGTTGTTTGTAACCTTCATATGCTACCTGTTTGACCTGAATTTTTAAATCTGAAAAATACTCCATTTCCCTCTCCTTGTTATAAAAACCACCCTTTGTTTTAGTTTCTGACACTAGAGCATTCTTCAATTTGGGCTAAGGAAAGAAGTGTAGAAAGAAGATGACTGTAAAAAATTGGAGGCAGAAAATGTTAGGTAAAGGTAATTAAAAATATATATCATTTTCAATTTTGGGTTAGGAAAATCATATACATAAAACATTTGGACACAAAGTAAATACCTATATTTAAAAGCAGTACGTTTAATTACAGTAGTTCAGTTTTGTTTTGTTGTAAATTTATTTATTTATTTATTTATTTTTGGCTGCATTGGGTCTTCGTTGCTGTGCACAGGCTTTCTCTACTTGCGGCGATTGGGGGCTACTCTTCGTTGCGGTGCGCGGGCTTCTCATTGCGGTGGCTTCTCTTGTTGCAGAGCACGGGCTCTAGGCGCACGGGCTTCAGTCGTTGTGGCTCGCAGGCTCAGTAGTTGTGGCTCGTGGGCTCTAGAGCACAGGCTCAGTAGTTGTGGCGCGCTGGCTTAGTTGTTCCGCGGCACGTGGGATCTTCCCGGACCAGGGCTCCGACCTGTGTCCCCTTCATTGGCAGGTGGATTCTTAACAACTGCACCACCAGTAAGTCCTAGTAGTTCATTTTTATTTTGAGTGTAGTTTGCTTATTTTTATGCAGCTATTTAAGAAACTACTTTGTAGTTGAGGTTACCATTTGTACCTTTTTTCATTAATAACTGTTAAAATCACTTTTTTTTTTTTTTTTGCTAGATTTGGAAGGGCAGGGAAATTCCTTTTTAAACTGAAAGAACTTTGTGATAGGCGTACTTTAAAATGCTAATTTCATTAATATCAAGCTTTTTCAAGGGTTGTGAAAACTCTTGTCAAAAAGTTACGTTTTTCCAGGTGGTGTTTTCTGCTATGTTAATAGTGAGTTTGTGTTTTTCTGCCACATAATTTCATCTTTCTACATATTTTTAAAAATTCTTAGATTGCATACTGCCTAGGTTATGAAATGATAGATAAATGATTGGCATTAAAAAATTTTAAGTATCAAGGTGCCATCTATGATGGTGGGAGCATTCATTTGAAGACTAAAGAGACTACAGATCAGTATCGATTCTCAAGAGTGGACGAGCGTCACGCTAGGTCCAGACTCGGTACTTTCCTGGTGGAAGGCTTGGTTGTAGCAGAGATGCTACAGCAGCTCTCAGCCAACCAGTATCCGAACAGATAAAAATGCCATACAGTGAAAACGAAACCCAGAGTCAACATTCAGACAGTGGGAGGAGTGACTTTAAACATTTTTTGTACCTGACATAGTTTGTCTTTAAATGTGACATTAATACATTCTGCCTTAAGAACCTGATTGCAGCCTCTTAATAGTGAGGCTTTTGAACTGGCAGTAGGGATAGTTTTTAATCTGTGTAGGTTTATTCTGTGAAGACTGCAAAGGTTCGTGTCTGCATGACAGCCAACTTGCCTTTTGGGGGCGTGGGGATAGTTTATAGAAGCCTGGCAATTTTTCTCATAATACAATGAAAAATGTTCCAACAACAATTGATTTAAAATGTGTTTCTGCTTCATTGAGGGAGATTTCTAAGTAAAACCTCATTAGGCCGTCGGGAAAGGCGAGTTCCTTGCACCGTCTCTGTGCCGTAGTTGGTGGTTCTGGTCTAGTTCCCTCTGAGAACTGGATGGCCACCTGCACGCAGTGCTGTCGGGCCATGTCTGGAGTTCAGAGTTCACAGGATCCGATGTGCCTCGGTCAACCGGAAAAGCAAAATGAGGCAGAATGCCCCATGCCTTGCTTAGAGCTCAGCTAGTGAAGCTTCAGCCGAATGGGGTTTAAACAGCAACTTAAGGTTAGTGCTCTTCTGAATTAACAGCACCTTTATTCTGGGTTTGTTTTTCAAAAGCAGATCTGCACTCTGCCCCTCCCGATGTCACTACAGGCCTCGCACAGCATCAGCACACCTACTGTGAGCGTCCACAGCTGGCTTCTATGAGAGGAGCCCCTCGGGGGGGCAGCAGGAGCGTCCTAGAGACGGCAGGTGGTGAGCATCCTCTCTTCCTTCTTTTGAGACAGCAGAGCACAGGTATCGGACCTCACCTTGGTGTCTTCAGTTTAGCAAACCTGAGCCAGCCATCAGGTATCATCCTGGTGCACTTAAACTGCCCGTGTGTATATCTTGCGGAGAAATAATCAGGAATAGCTTCGGAATTGGTCAGATGGGGAAAGAGGGGAGTAGGGAGGAGAAAGCCTTCACATTTAAATCAGACGCCCAGAGTTTGGATCTACGGTACTGTGGGAAAATGAGAAGCTGGGGAAGTTTCCTTTCGTGGACCCAGTAGGATGAGGGCAGCCCTGCCTGGGACAGCAGCCCCGCCTGGGACAGCAGCCCCTGCAGTCTCCCTCCTCAGCAGCCTGTGATCAGTGCAGCCATGGCTGGGCTGTCCCACATGCAGGCCCCGAGATGTCAGCATGAGTCTCGTCTCCTCATTTGTACTATTTCCTTTTGAAACAGTTTCCAGTATCTTTTATCAGAATCACATGGAGTTTTCCTTCCAATGTGCCAAATTTGAGTTAAAGAAAAATCCAGAGTATCTCAGGAGTGTTTTATGCTCCTGAGCAGTTGGTCAGATTTTGTTGAGGTCTTTCAACTCCTTGTTCAGGTGCAAGAGGAGAAACTAAGTCAACATGAAGCAGGCTTTACATTTGTTAGATAGATTTTAAAATTTTAATTTGTTACTCTCTAAATTTTCTTTTTTTAAATATTTATTTATTTATTTTTTGGCTGCGTTGGGACTTAGTTGTGGCACGTGGGATCTTTCGTTGCAGCACGCGGTGCGCGGGCTTCTCTATAGTTGCATCTTACAGGCTTAGTTGCCCCGTGGCCTGTGGGATCTTAGTTCCCCGACCAGGGATCAAACCAGCATCCCCTGCATTGCAAGACGGATTCTTAACCACCGCACCACCAGGGAAGTCCCTATTTAAAATATTTTAAGAACTTGGTTGAGGTATAAATGACATATTTTCTACTGCACATATTAACGTGTGTAATTTTATCAGCTTTAAGAGACATGTACACCGTGAAACCCCCACTGCAGCCAGCACACCCAGCGCTCCTGGAGGCTTCCTTCCTTGTATGCCTTTGTAACAGCTCCTTGCTGCCCTTTTTGGCTTCCCTCAGACAACCGCTGATTTACTTCCTGACACTATAGATTAGTTTGCACTTTCTAGGATTTTATATAAATAGAATCGCCCAGCATTTACTCTTTATTGTCTGACCTCTGCCACTCTGCAAAATGATTTCGAAATTCATCCATATTCTTGCATGTATCAACAGTTCATTCCCTTTCTTGATCTATTTCATCCTACAGATGCACCCTAGTTTATCTTTTCACCTACTGATGGATATTTGGGGTGTTTCCAGTTTTTGTCTATTAGAGGTAAAGCTGCTGTGACTATTCCTTTACAAGTCTTTGTGTGGGTATATCCATTCATTTATTTGGGGTCAATACCTAGAAGAAAACCTGGATCATATAGTAGGTTTATGTTTTAGCTTTTTAAGAAATTGCCAGACTGATTTCCCAAGTGGTTGTACCATTTTACATCCCCACTGTTAGTGATAAGAGTCCCAGTTCTGGGCTTCCCTGGTGGCGCAATGGTTGAGAGTCCGCCTTCCGATGCAGGGGATGCGGGTTCGTGCCCCGGTCCGGGAAGATCCCACATGCCGCGGAGCAGCTGGGCCCGTGAGCCATGGCCGCTGAGTCTGCGCGTCCGGAGCCTGTGCTCCGCAACGGGGGAGGCCACAACAGTGAGAGGCCCGCGTACCGCAAAAAAAAAAAAAAAAGAGTCCCAGTTCCTCCACATCATTGCCGAGAATTGGTATTGTCGGTTTTTAAATTTTAACCATCCTAATAGGTGTGTAGAGGTATCTCATTATAGTTTTAATTTGCATCTCCCTAATGACTGATGATGTTTAGCATCTTTTCATGTGCTTATTTGCCATCTATATATCTTTTTAGAAGAGTCTGTTCCAATCTTTTGCTTACTTTTTAAAATGTGTTGTTTGTTTTCTTACTAAGTTTTGAGAGTTCTTTATATAATCTAGATACAAGTTCTTTATCAGGTTTACAAATTGTACTTTCTCCCAGTCTATGGCTTGTGTTTTCATTCTCTTAATAGTGCCTTTCAGAGAGCAGAAGTTTTTAGTTTTGATGAAGTCCAGTTTACCATTTTTTTCTTTCATAGATCCTATTTTTGTGTTATATCTGAGATATATTTTCCTAACCCGAGGTCATAAAGGTTTTCTCCTATAGTTTTATGTTTTATGTTTAGGTGTATGATTCATTTTGAGTTAAGTTTAATATCAGTGCAAGGTATGAACCTAAGTTCACTTTGCTGTATATGGGTGTCCGGTTGTTCTAGGATCATGTAATACAAAGACCCTTCTTTCCCTATCCAGTTTCTTTGGCATCTTTAGTGAAGATCGGTGGACCGCATGTGAGAGAAGCCTGTTTCTGGGCTCTGTACGCTGTTCCACTGCTTTGTCTGTCCTTATACCGGTACCACACTGTCATGATCATATATGTATATGTGTGTGTGTGTGTGGGGGGGTTATATAATAGATCTTGAAATTGTGTACTGTAGTTTGTCTTCAACTCTTCTTTTCATGTAAAAAATTGCCTTAGCTATTCCAGTTCCTTTGTATCTTAATATATAGTTTAAAATCAGTTTGTTAACTTCTACCAGAATTCCTGCTGGGTTTTGACTGGTACTTCACTGACTCTCTAGATCAATTTGGAGAGAATTGGCATCTTAACAATACCATATGTTTCAATTGATAAATATGGTATATCTCTCCATTTACTTAGCTCTTCAAAAAAAAATTTCAGCACTGTTTTGTAGCTTTCAGTGTACAGGTATTGCACATGTTTTGTTAAAATTATCTCAGAATAGGGACTTCCCTGGTGGCGCAGCGGTTAAGACTCTGCGCTCCCAACGCGGGGAGCCTGGGTTTGATCCATGCCACAACTAAAGGAGCCTGCGAACCGCAGCAAAGGAGCCTTCCTGCCGCAGCTAAGGAGCCCACCTGCCACAACCAAGACCGGGTGCAACCAAATAAATAAATAAATATTTAAAAATGTGTACATTAAAAAAAATTATCTCAAAATACGTTATATTTTTTGATGCTATTATTGTACAAATGGTATTTAAATTTTTTTCCAGTTGTTTATTGCTCATCTAGAGAAACATAGTCGGTTCTTGTATATTGACCTTACATTAATTCTAGTAGTCTTTTTGGTAGATTCTGTAAGATTTCCACATGTATGATCATATTGTCTATGAATACCATTTTACTTTTCTTTCCAAATTGTTTGCCTATAGGAACATTCAGTTTCCTGGCTTTATTGCAGTTTCTAGGACTTGTAGTAATGTCAGTTAGAAATGTCAAGAGTGGACACAACTTGCCTCGTTTCCCATTTTAGGGGAAAGATCCGCTTTTCACTTTTTAATTGTGGTGTTAGCCATGGGTTTTTCATAGATGCTCTTCATCAGGCTGGGGACGTTCCTTTTTTTCCCCTAGTTTTCTGAAAATTTTTATCATGATTTTTGTTAAATGATTTTTAAAATGTGTTACACTCATCACATGGTTTTTCTTTCATAGTTTGTTAATATAGTACATTTCATTGACTGATTTTTGAAGATTAAGCCAAAGGTATGTTCTCAAGATAAACCCCACTTGGTTATGGTGTATTACCCCTCTTACATATTGTGGATTTGATTTACTAGTATTTTGTTAAGGATTTGTGTCTATGTTTGAGATAAATACTGGTCTGGGATTTTTGTCTGGTTTTGGTATCAAGATAATACTCATCTCAAATGAATTGAGCAGTGTTCCTTCCTCTTTTGTTCTCACGTCAGTTTTGTGTCTTTGGAGGAGTTTGTCCGTCTTGCCTCCGCTCCGCAGGTTCCCTCATTATGGGTTGGTGTGGGACCTGCGATGCTGTCCTGCCCGGTCCTGACACCAGCAGTTAGGGTCTCCTCACTCTTCATCTTAATCGTTCTAGCTAGAGCATTCACTGGATTTTGTTTATCTTTCAAAGAACCAGTTTTAGTGTAATTGTTTTTCTCTATTGTTTATCTTTTTTTTCTATTGCATTTATTTCTACTCATATATATTACTTCTTTCCTTCTCCTTACTTTGGCTTTCCTTTGCTCTTCTTCTTCCAGTTTCTTTATTTTAAATCCAGAATGTGTTTATCGGGAGGTTTTTCTGTTTGTCTTGATTCAGTTGCTGCCACGCCTGCCCCTCCCACATCGTCTGCTGCTTTCGTGATGGCAGAGACGGTGCCACGGCCCCAAATATTTACTCTCTAGCCCTTTAAGAAAAAGTTTGCCAGCTCCTAGTACAGGAAAATAAGCAGAAAATACAGACAATTCACAAAAAGAAATGTAAAAATAGTTCTTACACATGATGTTCATTCAGCCTTTTTCGCAATTAGGGAAATACACATTGTTGGTGGGAATGCAAAGCAGCTCAGCCTCTCTGGAAGAGCAGTTGGTAAGATCTGTGTCTGTGCTTCCATTTGGACCCAGCAGTGCCAGTGTAGGAGTTTACCCTGAATGCACACCTCTAAAAATAAGGAAACACGTGCACACGAGGTCGTTCATCGCAGCACTGTCTATACCTCCAAAATATTGGGAAGTACCTGTTATCCAAGCCTCTCAAACTGGTTGAATAAACCTGGTACATTCACACTGTGGCGGACCGCGCAGCTGCCAGGAGTAGCGAGAAGACCTTTATGACCTGGAATGAGGTGCTTTTCCGGGAGACATTAAGTGAAAAGGCGAAGAGTAAAGAAACGTTTATAGTACACCGCCTTTTGTGTGAGAAATAGGAAAATAAAGCAAGCATAAATCTACTATCTCTATAGAAGGAAATGCAGGAAGGATAAGCCAGAAAGCAGTGGGCTGGTTCAGCCCGCAGGTGCATGGGGTGGGGTGGGCAGAAGGACTTTAGGAGGGAGTGACATTTCTTTGAGTTTATCTTTTTATATAGTTGTGATTTTTAGAAGTACGTTCTACACATTCAAAACATAAACTTAATGGATGGAAGGAAGGGAAAAACCCTAAAACTGAAAGGAATTGTAAGTAAACAAACCTGATTGTATTTCCAAGAACTACGTAGCCACCCTTAAGAGGGTGAGGGGAGAGAGCTGACAGAGGTCAGTGATGGACACAGCACCCTCGGTCCGGGACGAGGCTGTGTAGGAAGCACAGAAAACCAATTCTGAACTCTTGTTCCTAGCTTTGTTTCTGTAGTGGTTTGGGTACAACAGTTGGAACTGATTCTGTATCTGTGATAGCACTGAGCGAAGGTGTTGGTGTTGGGAGCCAGGGTTCTCGCTGCAGAAGGAAGGCGCCCAGACGTGGAGCACAGCACTGGGGGCCCTGGCGTGGACTCGGGGCTCTAGGATAGAGACCTGTATCTGTTACGCGGCCCGTGTGCACATGTGTATTGTATGTGTAGGGGGTGTGCATATCCATGGGTACATACGTGTGCATGTGCACAGCATTCGTTCTCAGCTCCGTGTGCTAGAAGAAGAAAGACACGGAGCGGCAGCAGTGAGCACACCGAGGCGCCAGGTCTTGGCCTTCAGCACCTGTCCCTCTCAGGAGAACCAGGAAGGGAGGAAGGAAGTCAGGCGTCAGCCGTAAATGTCAGTGGACTGCTCAAGCTGGAAAGTAATTCAGCAACTGTTGCAGTAAACCTTGCCTCTGGCAGAACGACCAGCGGCTGTTAAATGGAGGGGGAGCTGGGTGAAGATCGGGATACTCGTGAGGTCCTGAAGTGTCTCCTCTCACGCTCTTATTGGTGGCACAAGCCAAAAATAGTACCGATAGTGGAGCCCTGCACGGCACATGGCCCGGGTGACAGAAACCTGCGTCTCCCGGAGGGTAGGTGGGTGTCCCGTGGGTCTGGACGTGATGCTCAGGTACTGCTTCAGCCAGGAATGCAGCATCTGACTTGAATCCTGAGAAAACCTCAAGCAAATGCAGGATGAGGTATGTGCTACTTAATGATGGAAAGAACTGGACTCTTTCAAAGTGCTGGTGTTGTAAAGGACAAGGGAGACTGCTGACCAGGCCAGTGAGTGCAGCTCTCGATCGCTGGCCCAGCCCTGGAGGAGGGAGGTGCCAGCTGCCTCGCGGTGCACGGGGGTGGCTGGGGCTCCAGGCCTTGCCCTCGCCTCCTCTGCCAGAGCGCCTGCTTGTGTTCCCACGTGCCTTTCCCTCAGAGCGCTTGTCACCGAGGCTGGTGCCCTGTTCCACCAGCACATGTACATATTTCTGCTGGGTTTTGTGCAGCAGACGGTGGCCTGTTTGAGGGCAGACTCTTATCTGTCTTGGCTGACTTTACATCTCCCGGAATGGCGTTCCTTAATAATTATGGAGGACACCAGAGAGCTTTTAGCTTATGTGGGTTATATCTCTGTATATTTACCATATTAGAAATTAAAACTAAAGATTTTTAAAAATATTTACTAACTCATTTAAAAATAACAATAATAAGCTCATTATCTCTTAACATAAGTAGCACATATTTATGAAAACAGTTCTAATACAACGAGATGCTGTGAGAAGGGTAGGCTTGTCTGCTGCGGTTGCTGGTCTCTCATAGCTGGCGAGAGAGCAGCGTCTGGGTGGGTTCCGTCTGCTGGGCGTCCCGCACTGTGTGGCCTCTGGAAACCTCCACTGTGCGCGTGTGAGAGAGGAGAGGGAAAGAGCAAATGGCGTCTATAATGTGACCCCTGAAAGGGTCTCGGGCACCCCCAGGGGTCCCTGAGCCACTCTGAAAACCGCTAGCTTAGAACAAGTTCTGGTTCCTGGAAGGCATTCAGTAAACATTTGTCAAATGAACTAATAAATTCCAAAATGGCCATTTGAGGGGGCCAACGCTTGGTTGGATTTACAAGTTCTGACGCACTCACGCGGGTGGTCTCTGGACCTGGGTTCCGCATCCAGCCTCAGTGCTCTCTTCCCGTGGCAGGTGTCCCCGTGAGCAGCAGAGTGTCCTCCAAGATCCAGCAGCTTCTTAACACCCTGAAGAAACCAAAGCGCCCTCCACTGAAGGAGTTCTTTGTGGATGATTTGGAGGAGGTGTTGGAAGGTGAGTGTCCCAACTCCGGCATACTAGTTTGTGCAGACAGGGCGGCCGTTACAGCTGAGGACACAGGCAAACGTTCTTCATATGTGGGTCAGACCCAGACTCTGTGGTCATCGTGTGTGGTGGGGACTTCAGCGTCACACATGACCTCGGGCTCTGTGTCAACAGCTTGTAGTTAAGAGACAGCGTCTCTCTGTGCCTCTGGTCCAGTGGTTAGTACTTTGTTAGAATACATCTAAGATTTCATTTTACTTCCATGATTTAAATTTTTATTTAAACTTTAAATCTGAAATACTTGTCTTCCCGTGGTTTTATTTATTTATTTATTTTCCCCTTGGTTTTAAATTATTATATCTTTAGCAAAGTTTGGGCTCTTTTTCAGGATTTTAGCCTCTCATTTATGAATGATATATATATTTAGAGAAAAAGAATAGACTTATTTTTTTTAATTACCAAGAAACAGAAAGGAGTATAAATCTGTAGAAAAGTAAGAGAAGTGAAGCCCCGTACAAGATAGCATCATGTGATGTGTGGCTGGGGCCTCGGGACACCAGGCCACCCCCTGCCCCCGGCCTTGCACCTCTGCTGTGCGGTAGTCCCACAGACAAGCTCTGGTGTCTCCTCCTACTTGGGGATTAGACATGGCTGTTAGGGCACGTCTGTGTAATCAGATCACGCCTTTCAAATTCAGAGTTCAATGCTATGAATGCTTTTTAGGAAGTCTTTCGTACATTTGGGCAAATCTTGATGACATATCCACTGGAAACGTAAGCGATTTTACTTTATTCTTTTCATTCAACGTGGTTTGAGCACCTAAACTGAAGTGGTTATTCTACTCTCATCCTTTATAAGTGGGGACACCTGCTTCACAGGTGCCTTCTGGGTGAAAGCCTGGGGGTCGTTGTAATCCTGGGGTTACAGTAGCCAGGATTCATCTTGATCCATGACTAGCTCTCTTTCCATCCTTGCTCAGTTGGTCTGTGACTGTTACAATGATGGGGAAATCTAATAGCCTTCTTATAATTGGTATTTTTAAGGAAGAAAAGTATAAAATGTGAATGCCTAACGGTAGAGTACGTGCCTGCTTCTGTGAAATGCTGCTTTTCACACTCGGTTTTGCTTGTAGTGCAGCAACCAGATCCAGGTCAGCCGAAGCCTGAGGGCGGCCAGACGGCGGTGCTGAAGGGGGAGCTGCTGGCCGTGGGCAGCACCTGGCCGCCGTCACTGCTGGCCACCTTGCAGCAGTGGGGCACCACGCAGCCCAAAGCCCCGTGCCTGACCGCCCTGGATACCACGGGGAAGGCCGTCTACACCCTCACCTATGGCAAGTGTCAACAGAAAGCAGCTGGGCGCTGGCTAGCTGTGAAATATTACATGTCGTACAACACAGACGTGCAGCTTGAGGACCATGAGAGAACAGATTCCTGACAAGCTGACACAGCTGGCAGGGAAACAGAACCTCGCATCCCCCCGGGGGCCCCTCCCGGGCCACTGCCCTTCCCCCACCGGGGGACCACTTCCTGCCTGGTGGTTTCGAGAGTTCACATCTGTGTGTGCATTTCTGAACAGTGGAGTTTAGTTTTGTCTCATTTTGAACTTTGGACAAGTGGCGTCAAGCAGTATGTGTTTTTCGTGTTTGGCATCTTTTGGTTCCATTCTACGTGTTTATGTAACACGAATCGCGTGCATTTGGCCGGACATGTTTTCACGGAGCACTCAGCCCCGAGGCACTTCTGGCCCCCAGGCCGGCGTCCCCCACAGCCGAGGCCAGCGCCCTGCTGACCGCTGGGTGTGAGCCAGTCCGAGGTGCTCTGGGCTGCGTCTTGCTCAGCGTTGTCTGAGGTTCATCCCTGTGCTGTGTGCTGCATGGTCAGTTCATGCTCGTTGATGGATGGTATCTCATTGTGAGAATGCAACGTCTGAGCTCAGCGGCAGGTGGGCGTCTGGGTTGTGTCCGCTCCGGGGCTGCTGCGTGTCAGGCTGTTGTGAACGTTCTCTGTGGGTCTGAGGTGGACGTGTAGGGGTTCGTGCTGCTGTAGGCGTAGGACTCGCACGTCAGCTTCAGGACGAGCTGGCGAGCTGTTTCCACAGCCCCCAGCCCTGGGGGAGGAGTCCCAGCACTGGATACTGTCTGTCCCCGTTCGCCTTCCTTGAGGGAGCATCGTGGTGTCCAGTGCCTGGTGCCGAGGGTGCTTCTAATGTGCTTACTGGCAGCTTGAACACCTCCTTCTATGAAGTACCCAGATCTTTGGCTCATTTTTCTGTTCGCTTGCTAATGCTTTTTATGTTTCAGATACACACCTTTTGTCCAGTACATGTTTTGCAAATATCTTCTTCCACCCTTTGCACTGCCTTTTAACACTTCTAATTGTGGCTTTAGAGGAATAAGAAACCTTAACCTAGGCTCAGGTTAATGTAGTCTGATTTATCTGTTTTCTCCGTTGTTTGTGCTTTCTCTTCTGTGTAGGAAGTCTTTGCCAGACCTAAGGTCACAAACGCATTCTCCTCCTCCGAGTCTTCTTCTGAAGACTCGTTCTACTTTTCACACTTGTTGTTATGATCCATCTACAGTTTAGTTTTGTGTATGGTGTGAACTTGGACTCATTTTCTCTCCTATGAATGGAATTGACCCACTATCATTTGTTGAGAAGCAGCCCTTCCCCCAGATATGGCTTTGTCATCCGTCAGGTGAAAACTGTACTTGTGGGTCTGTCCTCTTCACCATCCGCGCTTGCTGAGTTGCTGGAGCTTTACGAGTCTGTGTTGGATGTCAGTCCTCCAGCTGTGCGATTGCGCCTCAAGATTTCCTTGACTATTCTTTTTTTTTTTTTTTTTTTTGCGGTACGCGGACCTCTCACTGTCGTGGTCTCTCCCGTTGAGGAGCACAGGCTCCGGATGCGCAGGTTCAGCGGCCATGGCTCATGGGCCCAGCCACTTTGTGGCATGTGGGATCTTCCCGGACCGGGGCACGAACCCGTGTCCCCTGCATTGGTAGGCGGACTCTCAACCACTGCGTCACCAGGGAAGCCCTCCTTGACTATTCTTGGCCCTTTACATTTCCAAGTAAACTTATTTATTTATTTATTTATTTTTGGCTGCGTTGGGTCTTCATTGCTGCAGGCGGGCTTTCTCTAGTTGCGGTGAGCGGGGGCTACTCAGCTACTCTTTGTTGCAATGCGCAGGCTTCTCACTGCGGTGGCTTCTCTTGTTGTGGAGCACGGGCTCTAGGTGCGTGGGCTTCAGTAGTTGTGGCACACGGGCTCAGTAGTTGTGGCTCGCGGGCTCTAGAGCGCAGACTCAGTAATTTTGGTGCACAGGCTTTGTTGCTCCGTGGCATGTGGGGTCTTCCCGGACCAGGGCTCGAACCCGTGTTCCCTGCATTGGCAGGAGGATTCTTAACCACTGCACCAACCAGGGAAGCCCTCCAAGTAAACTTTAGAATCAGCTTGTCCATTTCCAGAAAAAAATCCTTCTGGGGTATTGATTGGCAGTGCACTGAACCCATTGTCCAGCTTGAGGCGAATCGGTGTCGTTGCATTTATGGGATCCTGGAATATCCCACCTTTGAAGGCCTACTTTAGTTTCTCTCAGTGACGTTTTACACTTTTGAGTCCAGGAGTCTTGAGCTTCTTTCGTTAGATTTATTCCTATTGTAATGGAATGATTAAATTTTTTTCTACTCAATTGTTGCTTGTAAATAGAAATGCAATTGATCTTTTAAATGGTGACTTTGTATCTAGTGATCTTGTGAAAGTGACATATTAATTCTTTTTGGTCTATTAATGAGTAGTCTTGGACATCCTGTGCACAAGTTGAGCCCCTGTGAGCAATGACGGTGTTGTCTTGGCCTTTCTAGTTCTCACACCTTCGGTTTCTGTTCTTGTCTCACTGCACAGGCTGGAACCGCCAGTGCAGTGTGAATCCTTCTCTGTCTTAGGTGGAAAGCAATTGGTCTTGAAGTACTCTGTTTACTGTAGCTTTTTTGCTTGTTTTATGGTAGAAATTCTTTGTCATAATGAAGTTCTGTTTCTAGTTTGCTGAAAGTTTCGCACCATGGGTTGGCTTTTTCTGCTTCATCGAGCTGACCATACAGTTTCTCTGCCCTCCTCCACTAATTTGATGAATTACATTGATTAATTTTCAAATGTAAAGCAGCCCTTGCATTCCTGGATTAAATCCCACTTGGCCAA